>NC_143391.1:28170196-28510554 GCF_980474605.1 Leiobunum rupestre | reverse complement strand
AAATTTGTAGAATATCTTCATACATATTTTTAAAAAAATACTATAATTATTCAAAAATTCTAAATGATCTAAAAATTGACACACTGGAAGACTCGGAAAAAGGCTGAACTAATTTTCCTTTATAAACTACTAAACAATATAATACCCAGTGAAAAGTTAATTTCTAAACTAAATATATCTGTTCCTCAGAACAATACTAGAACTACAAAAATGTTTCAAACTGAAAAGAGTACTCTAAATCCTATTAATAGAATACAAATAACTGCAAACACCCACTCCAATTAAATAGATTTTTATATCTGTAAAACATCTGAAATCAAAGCATTGCAAATGTATGCGAAAGTTTCTTAATTTAACAACCAATTGTATCTAACCTAGTTAAGTCTTTGATATTTTATCAGACTCAAGTTTTTTTTTATAAATTTAGGTTATAATATATCTGATTTCACTACTGTGATATGTAAATATGTATATCTAAGTAACACGCTGTGTACCAACTAGTTGACACTGTTAAAAGGGTTGTTTTGGAACACATTAAAATTTCATTTCATTATTATTAAATAAATACATTATTATTATTATTAAATAAATTCATTATTAAAATTATTAAATAAGTACATTGTTATTATTATTAAATAAATGCATTGTTCTTATTATTAAATAAATGCATTGTTATTGTTATTAAATAAATACATTATTTATTAAAAACTTGATATATCGGTAACCTCTCCAACATCATACTTAATTAAATTTTCCTCCAAAGCCAGGGAGCTGGTATATCATTTTATATTAGATTTGACAAGTTCAGTCAAGATGGCGGCTATGGTTTAATGGCAGGGCGTGAGGGTCAAAAGAGGGGGGGGGGAGACACGATAGTCTTCCTGTATAGACGTCACGTGAAACCTACACATAGTGGCAGTCGCGTTTTGCATACCCACCTTTTTCCACACAATCCGCCAGGGATTTGTGTGTACCGGGCCCACGTACTGTGTAGTCGGGGTCTATCTATATGCAAGGGGTTGGTCACTCCGCGAACTCGGTGTACACTGTCGTACCTCTGACTGTGCTAATAAGAGGTCGTTAACTCTTAAAAATCCGTACCTTTAACGGTACTAAATACGCGAACTCGGTGTACAGGTCATCCGAGAGTGATTACCCCTCGGTGATATGTCAATCGAAAGCATATGGCATGCCCTCTTTATAATTTTTTGGAATCGGAAAACATTAATCATTTTCTCATTTTAGAGATTTTGGCCTTAAAAGGTTATTTTTTTTTTAGTTAGTACTGATCATTTATGAACTACGTTTTCAGTTCATACTTTTGTCATATTTAAATTTCGTGCCAATTGATACAGGCGCCATCTAACTCGTTCGCGTTTCGCTACCTTATTTCCAAAACCATGTAACTCGAATAATTCGGTTTGTCTAAAAATTAATTTAAATGAACGTGTTCGCGTTTCGCTACCTTATTTCCAAAACCAGGTAACTCGAATAATTCGGTTTGTCTAAAAATTAATTTAAATGGAAGTGTTCGCGTTTCACTACCTTATTTCCAAAACCAGGTAACTCGAATAATTCGGTTTGTCTAAAAATTAATTTAAATGAACGTGTTCGCGTTTCACTACCTTATTTCCAAAACCAGTTAACTCGAATAATTCGGTTTGTCTAAAAATTAATTTAAATGAACGTGTTCGCGTTTCGCTACCTTATTTCCAAAACCAGGTAACTCGAATAATTCGGTTTGTCTAAAAATTAATTTAAATGGAAGTGTTCGCGTTTCACTACCTTATTTCCAAAACCAGGTAACTCGAATAATTCGGTTTGTCTAAAATTAATTTAAATGGAAGTGTTCGCGTTTCACTACCTTATTTCCAAAACCAGGTAACTCGAATAATTCGGTTTGTCTAAAAATTAATTTAAATGAACGTGTTCGCGTTTCGCTACCTTATTTCCAAAACCAGTTAACTCGAATAATTTGGTTTGTCTAAAAATTAATCTAAATGAACGTGTTCGCGTTTCGCTACCTTATTTCCAAAACCAGTTAACTCGAATAATTCGGTTTGTCTAAAAATTAATCTAAATGAACGTGTTCGCATTTCGCTACCAGGGGAGCGTCAAAATTCTAATAGGGAATTCTTCTCTTGAGAAGAGTTCTTCAGGATAATTTTTCTTCCTGTGAAAAGTGTCAAGTGGTTTAAAAATTAATTAAAATAAAGGGTTCGCATTTCAGTGTATTAAGTTAATATACATAATGATTGAAAATTTGTTTAAATTTAAATTTAAAATTTAAAATATAGTTATAACATCATGCGTGCACTTAAATGTCCGTGACATCTTGTTATATTGATTCTCACGTGTCATGAAATCATCAGATTTGTAATATAGAAAGAGATTGCTTTTAGCGTATCGCACGTACTTCTCATAATACTACGAATCACGCACGACAAACGTTTTTAACTTGGCGGGGGGGGGGGTGGCAACGCGAGTTACATTATTTACATTCGCAATGCCTTCAAACTGCGAACAAATTTCTAACGTTCTGACAGCGAACAGTTTATTGATTTAAACTTTACTCTTCAGTTAGCTTCCAGAGAACTGTCAGCTATAACCCAAAAAGACTGTCAGGGAATTTTAAGAATTTTTTTAAAAATGAGGGAATTTTGAGTAAAAATAAATAGTTTTGTTATTAATTCGTTGATTATTATTTAGTCCTTTAATTTTCTTTCATGTTAAACGTGCTAACTCCAATAAAGAAAGGTTAAATTAAAACGCGATTTTATTAAAATATAAATTGATAGAAAGAAGAAAATATCAAGTGCCAAATTCGGATTCTGAAAATATTGTGGAATTAATAATAATCAGCTAGGCTAATACCCAAGACACCACCTTAGGCGACTTTTGAAGCCTTTAATTCAGGTGGCCGGGTTACAATGCGTAGGAGGGTGGTGGCAAGCCCTGCATGCCACGCGAGCCAACAGCTCCCTACACTCACTATTACCGTTAACCTCAACAAGTTTTTATGGAACGGGAAACATAAGAACTCGAGGGAAAACCCATTAAACCCGCGGGGAGAGAACTTGCAAACTCAACGCGGAAGGAGTTGTTCCGAGTTTTAACCCAGTGCCACAAGTTGGGATCGAACCCGGCTCCTCTTGCTGCGAGGCGAAAGTGCTAACCACTCCGCCACCCCACTATCCAATTGCCGCGGTATTGTTATATAACTTAAATTTGAAATTATTTTCGACTACTCCTACGCATTAAAATAATTGAAAAACAAAAAAAAACACTATTGCGTTGTGAAAGGATAAAATTATTTAATTTAAAATACGATTACACGACATGTTTCGAAAACCATTCGGTTTCATCGTCAGGTGTGTTAATGAAGAAATTTACAAATATTCATAAATCTATCGCAAGGGGGTACAAAAAATTAAAGATTAAAAATTATGAGGGGAACTATTTTAAGGGGGGGAGGGGTTTTAGTTATACAATAAAGATTGGGAGGAGGTAGGGGTTTAATTCCATAATGCAGCTAAAAATCTACCTGGGCCGCCATCGCTGTCGAAAACTCATTTTGCAGTAATTCCCTATGTAATAGTGTTTTTTGTTTGTTTTTCAATTGTTATATAACCCCTGTCAATATAGAACTTTCCAACGAGAGTTTGATCTAATAATTTTTCACCCTTTACGTTGAATAAGTAATGACGTCCGTAATTGCACACGCGTATAATTTTCCAACCTGTAAAGGGCTCTACCCCGCGTGACTTCCTAGTTACTAGCGGAAGAACACTTCGCTTATGACTGCGACGCTTTGACCGGCCTCTCCCCCCCCCCCCCACCCAGTAAAGTACCTATACGTTTTCGAAGCGCGTAGCGTACGTGATTATGTGACAGAATATTTTGTCGTCCCGACCTTTCTGCGAGAAACCCGTACCACCCTCGCGTTTAATTCCTATTTCAAACAGCGACTGTTCTATTTTTAGCCTTTGTTTACCAGCACGAACGGAAATCGCCTATTTTGAATAATCTTTTTATTTTTAGACTACGCGAAAAACGTTCCGCTGCTATTTCCGGATTAATAGATTCATATTTGCTAGGTAAAACATATTCCAAAGTGCTATTTAACAGGTGGTAAAAAGTGATAAATAGTGGATTAAAACGTGAAATATGTAAAATATAGCAGATAATGGTAAGTAAGCTACTATCAATTTTTTACAAAAACAAATTTAAATCGACCTTTATCAGCAATTCAGTGTGACCTGCCATACCATTTTTTATGTTAAAAATGTTGCAAGATTTCAGGGACCCCAGAGGTCCTATAATTCCTATAAAATCCTATATTTTCCAAAATGTCCTATAACATCCTATATTTTTAGCAAAATCCTTCAAAAGTCCTATAAAATCCTATAATTTTGATATTTTGCCCAATGCCCATTTCAAATCCAGCCACTGAGTTAAATTGCTAGATTTAGCTATAGGATAAATTCCTATACCAAGTCATTCTAGTCTATACTTTTGTTATTGTTAACATGGTTAGCTACTAGTATATTTTTGTGATAAAATGGTTAAATAGTTTCTATTTTTTAAGTGAAAATCAAAGATTTATTTCTCTAAATATAGATTTTGTTTTTAAATGCATAAAGTTAGTAAATTTAATAGCATATATAGTCCTATTAAATCGTATAATTTTGTAAAAATAGTCCTATAAAGTCCTATATTTTTTGAAATATAATACTATTTTTCCTATAAAAAAATTGAAGATTTGAGTGGGGGCCCTGAGATTTTCCTTTTACCGCAACATTATTCACTATTAACCTATATCTACCATTAATTACCGAAATTTCGGTACTTACCATTAATTACCGAAATTTCGGTACTTACCATTACTTCACAATATTCAATTGTGTGGTTTTTTTTAGAACAGTAACATTTCTGAAAAATATGCGAATGGTTTCGATATCGATATAGTTCTTAAAATGATTTGGTAATTTCAGTATCCGTTTTGGCATTCTTTTCGACAACTTTCGCATTTTGGCATATTTAACTAAAAACCATTTATGAATTATAGTAACCCATGCTATAGCGAAAACAATTGTCACCCCCCTTTTTTTTCAAAATGGCGGCCAAATCAACTGACTTGTGAGTGATAGTGATATAGGTAGTTATGTTTTTTTTTTAATTTAATTATGAACAGGGTTGCCACACGTCAGGGAAAACAGGGAAATCAGGGAAAAGTCAGTGAATTTAAAAATTGGCCTAAAAAGTCAGGGGAATGTGAGGGAATTTTAAGAAATTTTAAGAATTTGTAAAAAGTCAGGGAATTCAATTTTCTTTTGACACTTTTGGAAGGTAAAATTTTTTATTCTAGATTTATGACAAATTGTATGATTATCATTTATTTCGTTGAAATTTTGGCTAATTTTTTCAACATTGCAATAACCTTTTTACTAAAATATAAGTCCATTTAAATATAAAATATATAATAAAAGATTTGGCCTTAAAAAGTCAGGGAAAATCTCTTAACATGGTCAGGGAAAACAGGGAATAGTCAGGGAATTTGAATCTCAAAATTTTGTGGCAACCCTGATGGAGCATAAACGGATTTCTATTGTATAAATATAATTCCGGTATGTATTAATGCACCGTGCGGGGGTATAGAAATCAATAAATGATTGTATAAATTCTGTAAAAGAACCTTGTGATAAGAAAGGACGTCACATTTTCCTAAATCGAAAAATCGTCTGCTAGCGCAATCTGCGACTTGATTTCGAACGTAACTAGCGGCAATGGCCCCTAATTAAATCACCTTGAAACTTGCAAAAATCGTGATATAAAAACATGACGTTATTTACGTCATAATTCAATAATTCTTTGACCTTCTGAAACCGTCGATTTCTCTTTAAAAGTATACTTTTCTTTAAATGCCATTAAAAATACATTTATCTTTGAATGTACTGAGATAATCCTATATTCGATTGGCAAATACAGTTTTTTATTTGGGTCGAAATAAACGTTACGCAATCGTAAAAGCAGCGGATAACGTATCCGAAATTTCGTTTAAATTAAACTTTAGCCGAGTTCACACTAGACTCTTTGGAAACGTTTTAAAACGGTTTCGAAAGAGGGAATTGTAAAATTTTGGTGTCGAATGTATTTATCGTACGTCTATTAATCAAATTCAAATTCAAATTTATTAATTTTTTTTTAGTAATACATAAGTTGTTAGAGGGCCAAGTCTTCAAGCGACTTATAGCCCTGCCACATGCTATTAAAACAACAAATTTAATTAAGTAAATTTTTTTTAACATATCTAATATTAAACCGGAAAAAAACAACATTAAAAAAACACTTTAAAAAAAAACATATAATATTCAAACACTATCTTACAGTTTCATACAAAAGTTTTATTCATTATTATATTTTTAAACGCATTAAAGACGGCGCCCACTGTTTTTATTCCCTCAATACTGATGTGATACATATTATATAATATTACGCCTTGATAAAAAATAGTTTAGTTTTTTTGTAGTGCGGCATAGTGGCGGTTTTAACAAATTTTTTAACTTAGTTAGACGGTTTTTAATATTAAAAGTAAATAAAGGGATTGACACGGTAGTAATATTTTTATAGATAAATTTTAAACATGAAATTTTATACATTTGTTCAACATTTAAGAGTTTATTTTTAACAAAGAGAGGTTCCGATGGTGCCAGCCAATTTAAATTGTAAATTCCTCGTAAGGCCCTTTTTACCGAAAATGTTTAGTTTGATCTTTTGAAATCGTTTCCAAAGTGTCTAGTATGAACGCGGCTTCTATAAAGTTCAATTACGAATGTAGTACGTTTCGTGTAAATTTGTAACTTAACCTCCCTTCCCTTCGTCTCGAAATGGGAAAGGTTCGCCAAGAATGAATTAATGAACGGAAGAGAAGTAACAAAAACTCTTCGTCTTTTGTACGCGAGATCTACACACAGGGTGCTGCGCCTCGCCTCGCGCCAGAGTATTACGCAGCGTTCGTACGGACGAGGGAGCTAGATGCTCCGTAAAGAGGAATTACAGCCAGTGGCTCTCTTTCCCCCGTTGGTTCGTACGGATAAGACTGTACACTGGCCCTCGACTCAAGTGGGCCCCAAATTGCTTATAATAGTTTTTTTCCTAAAGGTCCTTTAGACGCGTTTGACGTTGCAAATTAATGTGCACGTAGAACCTAGTACACTTTAAACGTTATTTGTTGTCCTATAAATACAGTGTTGCCACGGTACCTGGGAAAACCTGGAATTCCTGGAAAAGTCTGGGAATTTAATTTCGGTTGCAAATAGGAAACTTTTACTAAAATATAGGTTAAAAATTTTAATACAATCTTGGCACAAAATAATTCAGGGAAAATCTCCGGAGATGGTCAGGGAAAACCTGGAAAAGTCAGGGAATTTGATTGTGAAAAAACCGAGGGGTCGGACATGTACCAAAATCCCGTACACTTTGTCTAAAATCGCAAAATCTTTTAACTCTCTCTATGGTAAATTAACATTGAAATCCCAAAATCACTTCAAAAAGTAATGATAAAATCGGCAAAATCTCTACGAAAACCCGAAATCCCGTACAAAATAATGGCAAGTGTCCGACCCCTCGGAAAAAACTGTGGCAACCCTGAAATAACCATTTAGACTTTTATTCCATACCCCGCCCACCACCCGGTAAAGGGGCCCCTCTTTAGTCTCAAGCCGAGGGCCCCCGAAGAAGCCAGCCCGGGCCTGACACCGGCGAACCCTCGATACGCCGAAGTTTGTCGGTGAAGTTCGCGTTGATCCAAGGGGAACTCAACACGCGGTACATCCTATAAAGAGATTCGGTCGAATGTGTGGGAGTAAAGAACGAGAAGTCGAAGTAAACAGCCTCTTCTTCAATTATGAGAAAGAAGGGGGGGTCTCGCGAAGAGGTTGAAGAAAGGGGGGGGAGAGAAAAGGTGGTGGTAGTAGGCGTAGCGCGGCTGTTACTAAAAATAGCGCCTTGTTTCGGATCGATCGTCCCCCCCCCCCCCCCCCCCCCGCCGTCCGAAGAGCGCGGAGGGGATTGTAGGCCGCCGCCGAAACGATACGCGCTGCCGGAGGTCGGCCGGAATAAAGCTATTTTTAGAAGACGGCGCCCCGTTCGTTCTCTCGCCGGAGATTCGAGGTGCGGGTCGAAGGAGGATCCCCGGAACACTCGGGATTTGGGACGACGAGCTGGACCGGCCCTATCCCCGCTATAAATATTCCTTGGCCCGGGTGGAAGGGGGGGGGGGTGGCAAACGATGACCTTCTCTCCCGGAATCTTCGATTTTTCCGCGTCTTCGCGCGTTTCATTCTGCCAAAGATACCCGTGGAAGAGCGTGCGCCAGAGAGAGAGGAAAGAAAAATTGAAAGGGGCTATTTTTAGATTATTCTCGATGTAGAGAAATCTTTTAAACTCTTTACAACCCTCTCTCCGTCGTCTCCTAGAGCTGTTTTCCTCGCATGCTCATTTTTCTTCCGAGTGTAAAAGACTTTGTCTCGACGGATGTCTTACAAATTTTTCTTTAAGTTGTCAAGCTAGTTATAAATTCTTCATCCGCTTCTCCCCCCACTTTTACGTACCTTTTTTTATTTTAACGTTAGTTATACGTTTAATTTAAAATATTTGTGAAAAGCAGAAAATCGTAACACTTGCCTCGACTCTTGACATTATATCTCATGTTTGATTAATATTAAATCAAAGACGTTCTTCTGAAAATAGAAAACGATGAAAAATTAACACGAACTTATTTTAAATGTAAATTAAAAGATATAGCGAATATTGGTCAAATATTTGGCATTCGTATTTTGCGGCAAATCCGCGTTTTATAGGTTATTAGATCATGAACTTATTCGTTATAATGATTAAAAACGTATCATTACTAGATACAGGGTTGGACTTGATTTAATTCAATTTTTTTATAGTATTTTTGAAAAAGAAAAACCTGGCCAATTGCTATAATTTAGGTTTAAATATAATCTTTCTTGTACTCACCCCCCCCCCCCCTAATGTTACATTGGATTCTACCTGTGGGTGGAGATTCTGTCGAATTTGTTTTGTAAAAAACCAAAATAGGTTTTAAAAAATAAAAACATTTATAAGATTATTAGCTTAAATTTAATAAATTCATTATAGATATATATAGATTAAGTCTTTAAAAATTAAAACAGTGGTTTTAGGTAAAATTATGATACTTAATTATATAAAACTTTGAAATTTTAATTAAAATCAAAAAAATCAATAAAAATCTGATTTAAATAAAAAAATCGATTTATTTGATTTTTTTAATCAAAAAATTGCCAACCCTGTATAGATATGATTTGTACGCTCGAAAAGCGTCCTTAAATAGAGGAGGGTCGACATTCGTACAAATCCCGTACACTCTAAACAACCAGACATCAACACGAAATTCGTGCTCTGAAATCTCAAAATCAGTTTCTGATTTTTAAAATCACTTTGAAATTCAAAATCCCGCCAAATTTTCAAATGTTGGACCCCTGGTTTTAAATACGTTAAAAGCCGACTACATAAATCTTCGGTTTACTCCGTCGTTCACTGGAAGTAGGCTTACTGCAATAGACGTGTGCCATGCAGTCAGCCTACTTCCAGTAAAAGACAGAGTAAACCGAAGATTGACGTAGTCGGCCTTTAAACTATTACTTTTGGCAGTATGTATTTATTTTTTATAATGATGAAGCGGAAGTTCTAATACGCGTCGAATAAAATCAAAACGTGTAGAGAAATGTTTTAATTTTCCTGAAACGGACGGAATATGGGAATTGATAATGCTAAAACGCGTTCTAAAATCTTAACGCAATTTTTTTAAATCTTTTTTGGCGTGTTTTGTATTGTCGGCGAAAGGTCGAAGGTCGACGGAAAAGAGGCCGACTTTCGTTCGGCGGAGTTAATTTATCGTTAAAAGCAATTTATTCGGAAAGTGGGAGTGACCTTTCGCCTTCACCCCGCCAGCCGGTACCTAAAAACTCTCGGCGCTTTACTAATAGAGCCAAAATTAGGAAATATTTAGTCTGCTAAATTCATTTAGTAGGAGAGCGGACGACTCGCCATATTGTTCAAATGTTAAAGTTCGTCAACTCAATTAGACTTCATTCCTACGCGAGAAGGGGGGGGGGGAGGCGAAAACGCGAAACAAACTATCGGAAGAAATAAAGGTTAAAAGTCAGAGTTCATTTTCGGTAAAATGGCGGTGAAGTATTATATGGTTACGCCTCCCTTTTTTCCTTCCCTCCCTTTCGCGATACTCCGCGTTTTGTTCGAAGCCAATTTCTTCCAGTCTGATTCGGCACAAACGTATATTACCTCACCAGAGAAGATTATTTTTGGATATGGATTATACGAATTTATCCGTCTGACATTTCGGACGAAATTGCGAATATAGTTCCGCTTCGTGAATATCACCGCGTCACCAAACGTTATTTGTCCCTACGGAGGAAACGTATAGGTTTATAGGTTTATTTTGCCGTACAGAGGTACACCCTTTTGAAACAGGGCGGCTCCTAGAAGGAGCGCGGCACAGTATACAAAATGAAAATAAAAGAAAAAATTGGAAAAAAAAACAAAAATACAATATGATTACAGGAATGCAAAAATAAGTAGAAAACCAGAAATGTCGCGATAATGGCGGCCAACTGTTAAAGCTACGATAGTGACACGTAGCGTTATTATCAACCAAACAAAAACTCTAACGTCGTATTTTTAAAAAACGTTGACTTTTTCCAACGATCGGCGTATTTTTGTCATTCTATTTCTATACAGGGTGTTTCAAAAGGTGATGCAAAAATTTTAAAGAGTTGTAGGGGGCGAGTTGAGAATTATTCCTGTTTTTTTGCCATTTTCCTGCGATGAGTTAAAAGAGCGCCAGATAGCTTCAAAGTGTGGCCTACTAGCTCCTGGAAGTAGGCTGCAACAAGTTCAAAACCAAGCAGCGGGGAAACGCGAACATTAAGGTTTGGCTTCGTGTGATAGGTAAAAAAGGACTTTGTAAACAAATAGAGGTAACCAGCGTAAAAAAATAAACTTAAACAGTATTTGAAGTCCCCGCTGCTTGGTTTGGCGCTTGTTGCAGCCTACTTCCAGGGGCTAGTAGGCCACACTTTGAAGCTCTCTGGCGCTCTTTTCACTCATCGCGGGAAAATGGGACAAAAACCGAGGGGCATGTCACTTCCTTGACGCACACCTCGAAAGATTAAATCCGATTTAATCGTGATTATTTTGATTAAATTCCATTTAATCATGATTATGTTGATTAATTCACGTTTAATCGTGATTAGAATGTTTAAATCTGATTTAATCATGATTAAATGATTTAATCATGATTAAATGATTTAATCATGATTAAACGATTTAATCGTGATTAAACGATTTAATCGTGATTGAAACGATTTAATCATGATTGAAACGATTTAATCATGATTGAAACGATTTAATCATGATTGAAACGATTTAATCATGATTGAAACGATTTAATCATGATTGAAACGATTTAATCATGATTGAAACGATTTAATCATGATTAAACGATTTAATCGTGATTAAACGATTTAATCGTGATTGAAACGATTTAATCGTGATTGAAACGATTTAATCATGATTGAAACGATTTAATCATGATTGAAACGATTTAATCATGATTGAAACGATTTAATCATGATTGAAACGATTTAATCATGATTGAAACGATTTAATCATGATTGAAACGATTTAATCATGATTGAAACGATTTAATCATGATTGAAACGATTTAATCATGATTGAAACGATTAAATCATGATTGAAACGATTAAATCATGATTGAAACGATTAAATCATGATTGAAACGATTAAATCATGATTGAAACGATTAAATCATGATTGAAACGATTAAATCATGATTGAAACGATTAAATCATGATTGAAACGATTAAATCATGATTGAAACGATTAAATCATGATTGAAACGATTAAATCATGATTGAAACGATTAAATCATGATTGAAACGATTAAATCATGATTGAAACGATTAAATCATGATTGAAACGATTAAATCATGATTGAAACGATTAAATCATGATTGAAACGATTAAATCATGATTGAAACGATTAAATCATGATTGAAACGATTAAATCATGATTGAAACGATTAAATCATGATTGAAACGATTAAATCATGATTGAAACGATTAAATCATGATTGAAACGATTAAATCATGATTGAAACGATTAAATCATGATTGAAACGATTAAATCATGATTGAAACGATTAAATCATGATTGAAACGATTAAATCATGATTGAAACGATTAAATCATGATTGAAACGATTAAATCATGATTGAAACGATTAAATCATGATTGAAACGATTAAATCATGATTGAAACGATTAAATCATGATTGAAACGATTAAATCATGATTGAAACGATTAAATCATGATTGAAACGATTAAATCATGATTGAAACGATTAAATCATGATTGAAACGATTAAATCATGATTGAAACGATTAAATCATGATTGAAACGATTAAATCATGATTGAAACGATTAAATCATGATTGAAACGATTAAATCATGATTGAAACGATTAAATCATGATTTAATCGTTTCAATCATGATTTAATCGTTTCAATCATGATTTAATCGTTTCAATCATGATTTAATCGTTTCAATCATGATTGAAACGATTAAATCATGATTGAAACGGTTAAATCATGATTGAAACGGTTAAATCATGATTGAAACGATTAAATCATGATTGAAACGATTAAATCATGATTGAAACGATTAAATCATGATTGAAACGATTAAATCATGATTGAAACGATTAAATCATGATTGAAACGATTAAATCATGATTGAAACGATTAAATCATGATTGAAACGATTAAATCATGATTGAAACGATTAAATCATGATTGAAACGATTAAATCATGATTGAAACGATTAAATCATGATTGAAACGATTAAATCATGATTGAAACGATTAAATCATGATTGAAACGATTAAATCATGATTGAAACGATTAAATCATGATTGAAACGATTAAATCATGATTGAAACGATTAAATCATGATTGAAACGATTAAATCATGATTGAAACGATTAAATCATGATTGAAACGATTAAATCATGATTGAAACGATTAAATCATGATTGAAACGATTAAATCATGATTGAAACGATTAAATCATGATTGAAACGATTAAATCATGATTGAAACGATTAAATCATGATTGAAACGATTAAATCATGATTGAAACGATTAAATCATGATTGAAACGATTAAATCATGATTGAAACGATTAAATCATGATTGAAACGATTAAATCATGATTGAAACGATTAAATCATGATTGAAACGATTAAATCATGATTGAAACGATTAAATCATGATTGAAACGATTAAATCATGATTGAAACGATTAAATCATGATTGAAACGATTAAATCATGATTGAAACGATTAAATCATGATTGAAACGATTAAATCATGATTGAAACGATTAAATCATGATTGAAACGATTAAATCATGATTGAAACGATTAAATCATGATTGAAACGATTAAATCATGATTGAAACGATTAAATCATGATTGAAACGATTAAATCATGATTGAAACGATTAAATCATGATTAGTATGATTTAATCGCCATTAGAAATTAGATCGAGAATCAAACACAATTGCGATAGAACCATCAATATTAATAATTAATATTAAATTAATTATAAAATCTCAAGTCGACCGATTATATTGATTAAAAGGATTGAATGCCGATTAAAAGGATTAAATCGTGATTACCCCGATTTCATTTCGATTACCCCGATTTCATTTCGATTACCCCGATTTCATTTCGATTACCCCGATTTCATTTCGATTACCCCGATTTCATTTCGATTACCCCGATTTCATTTCGATTACCCCGATTTCATTTCGATTACCCCGATTTCATTTCGATTACCCCGATTTCATTTCGATTACCCCGATTTCATTTCGATTACCCCGATTTCATTTCGATTACCCCGATTTCATTTCGATTACCCCGATTTCATTTCGATTACCCCGATTTCATTTCGATTACCCCGATTTCATTTCGATTACCCCGATTTCATTTCGATTACCCCGATTTCATTTCGATTACCCCGATTTCATTTCGATTACCCCGATTTCATTTCGATTACCCCGATTTCATTTCGATTACCCCGATTTCATTTCGATTACCCCGATTTCATTTCGATTACCCCGATTTCATTTCGATTACCCCGATTTCATTTCGATTACCCCGATTTCATTTCGATTACCCCGATTTCATTTCGATTACCCCGATTTCATTTCGATTACCCCGATTTCATTTCGATTACCCCGATTTCATTTCGATTACCCCGATTTCATTTCGATTACCCCGATTTCATTTCGATTACCCCGATTTCATTTCGATTACCCCGATTTCATTTCGATTACCCCGATTTCATTTCGATTACCCCGATTTCATTTCGATTACCCCGATTTCATTTCGATTACCCCGATTTCATTTCGATTACCCCGATTTCATTTCGATTACCCCGATTTAAACGCACCCAAAATGGAAGAGACCTGCCCTTCGGGAAAAACAGGCATACTTCTCAACTCACCCCCTACAACTCCTTAAAGTTTTTGCATCACCTTTTGAAACACCCTGTATATTCTTGGAATCATAAAAAGGAACAAAACCTTATCCCCCCCCCCGCAGTCGCGATCTTCTATTATTGATTTTTTGACTCTTCCGAAATAGAGAGACCGAGAAAGGGGCCTTTTTCGCCGATTGGGCCGCAACCTACTTCGCCAGAGAGCGAAGCGGAAGGAGAAGGTATTACGCTTTCTATTTTTAGAAAAGTCGCCTTTGCAAAGCCGAACTCTCTCTCTCTCTCTCTCTCTGCCCGCTGATCCATCTTCACTTCGGCACCCCCCGTTTCGCAACCCCTGATCTTAAGGTCCACCCCGGTAAGCCGGCTCCCGCGTCTTTGCCTCGGCGGACTACGCGGATTGAGACCCCCCCCCCTCCCGGTTTCTCTTCGCCCACTGCTGGCATTCAGTGAGTAAGAGTTCAAAGGTCAGCTTTCCCAATATAGATCGGGGCGCGTCTAGCGCTTCTCTCTCTCTCTCCCCCCCCCCCTCGCGGCCAACCCTTCATTCAATGCTCTATTTATATCTGGTCTCCCTGCCCCCTCGAGAATAGAACATCGGTGGCGAACAAAACACCAGCGCGGGGCTATTAATATCACCGTATCGCTAAACGTAATATGTCCTCGACGTATTAGGTTTCAACATGATTTTCTATCTAAATTACGTTAGGCCTTTCGCCTCGCCGGTTAACCCTTTTGTTTTTCCGATTTCGCGAAATTTGGAACTGGATCAACTTACTAGCTAAGAATGTAGAAGATCTATACGCTGCCTTTTCGTGTTTTTTTTTTTGGTTTCACATTTACCCCGGGTGGATTTCAAACGATATCTCCGTTAGTTACCATGGTGATGGTTTCGTTGGGTCCAGAACATAATCTATTCCGCTAGGTGGCGCCCTTAATCGTTTTCACCGCTAGCAGCTGCTAGTTAGATAATCCACGATTTAAGCCTCCCTGGTACAGGTTTTAGTTTTAAGAAATTATAAAATAGTCTTAGTCGATAGCTACGCCGCAAAATTTTCGTTTTGAAAACGAAAACATTTGAGAGAGTTGGCCGTTTTCGGTCTATCGAAATCTGGCAGCCTTGACTGCCTTCCGGCCTGTATCTCCATACCGAAAATGGCCGACGATTACGCCGCCGAAAATATGTTACTAAACTGAACGGCGGCGTTTTTGACCGTTATTTTGAATTATCGAATAAGACTATTGAAATAAAAGTGTGAAATATATGCAAAGGTATTTACAAATTTGATGGAATTAGATTTTGAATTAATTAATAAATCTTTATTTTCCCGTTTACTGAAATGAAATAACATTATTGAAAAAATAAAAATCGGGGTTCATACAGCCCAAGAAATCCTGAAAAACTGAAAAATCAGTGAAATTTAAAGGGTTCAGAAAAATTTCCCGAATGAGTTCAAATTTAGATTGAAATATTTGACTTTATTTCTTCTTGTATATGATAATATTGAACCAATTTAACTTAAATGACAATTTTGAAATGAGTTACTTAATAAATCTTAGTTTTATTTTATCTTGAACCTGGAAATATCCGTGGGATAACCTGGCAGGGAAATTGGGTTGCCAATTGCAGTATGAACACGGTAAAACGATATGTACGAAATAGTTTCAATTTAGCTCAATTGAATAGTTCTTTTTATAAAATAACCTTGGCCATATTGTTGAAATGTTGCCTCCCCGCTTCAGCTGTTGATCCGTTTTCTCTCCCACTAAAGAGTTTATGAACTCATTCTTAGGCATTAGCTGAACTATTCCAGGGCAACATTTCAACAAGTTGGGCAAGCGTAAAGACATTTTATAAAATCAACTATTAATTAATTTTTATTTTTCCACCCCAACTTTGGTCCCTTTTACACCAGGGAGGGGATTATTTATATTTTTATAACAAATATATAATAAAATGAAATAATCAAAGATATATATGTTCAAAATATTTACAAAAATGCTCAATTTAGTTCAAAAACCTTAGTTGGTTTCCTTTTCCGTGCGCTTCTCTCTAACCGAGGGGTAAGGCACTCTGCGAACTCGGTGTACACTGCCGTACCTTTGACAGTGCTAAATGGAACTCGCGAACTCTTGAAATGGAACTCGCGAACTCTTGAAAATATGTACCTTTAACAGTGCTAAATGCACGAACTCGGTGTACAGATTATCTGAGACTGTCGTACCCGAGGGTCTTACCTATCGTCTCTAACCACCATGCCTTCAGAATTGTGCCGCAGTGCTGTCGTTTCTTTGATTTGGTGTCGAGGGAGAAGCTAACTTCCAAGGCACACTATGACTTTAGTGCGAAATGCTGTTCGCGATGTCGACCCATCAACGTAAAAAAAAATATTTATATAACTATTCCGAAGGAAAGTCTTATTTTAGTTCAATTTATTTGGTGTTCAAGCAGAAGTTCACTTCTAGGGTTCAGGAATTTTGTAATTAATTATATATCGGGATCTTACCTTTTCTTTGAAAATATAATTTATTAAATTCAAGAAAATACAGAGGTTAATTTTGTAACACTAGCTTATAATAACATGATCTTAAGAATTCAAGTTTCTTGCGAAATTTGGTAGAGGTAATGGCCATGGCTCAGAGGCGGGAGGGAGGCGTGATTGTGGAAGGGGGGGGGGGTGGATCTTGCCTTCAACTACAAAGATGACGTCACGTAATTGTTACCTAGTTATTAATCTTTGCAAAAGAGCCTCGAATTAATTAAAATAAAATGAAATAAAATACTTATATTGCTCTGGAAGAAGTTACCTTTCAGGGTTTATTAAACAAGTTTGCCTGGAAAAGTCAGGGAATTTTATAAAATAAATCTAAAAATCAGGAATCGGGGAAATTGTAAAGTCTAGAAATCGGGGAAATTGTAAAGTCTAGAAATCGGGGAAATTGTAAAGTCTAGAAATCGGGGAAATTGTAAAGTCTAGAAATCGGGGAAATTGTAAAGTCTAGAAATCGGGGAAATTGTAAAGTCTAGAAATCGGGGAAATTGTAAAGTCTAGAAATCGGGGAAATTGTAAAGTCGAGAAATCGGGGAAATTGTAAAGTCTAGAAATCGGGGAAATTGTAAAGTCTAGAAATCGGGGAAATTGTAAAGTCTAGAAATCGGGGAAATTGTAAAGTCTAGAAATCGGGGAAATTGTAAAGTCTAGAAATCGGGGAAATTGTAAAGTCTAGAAATCGGGGAAATTGTAAAGTCTAGAAATCGGGGAAATTGTAAAGTCTAGAAATCGGGGAAATTGTAAAGTCTAGAAATCGGGGAAATTGTAAAGTCTAGAAATCGGGGAAATTGTAAAGTCTAGAAATCGGGGAAATTGTAAAGTCTAGAAATCGGGGAAATTGTAAAGTCTAGAAATCGGGGAAATTGTAAAGTCTAGAAATCGGGGAAATTGTAAAGTCTAGAAATCGGGGAAATTGTAAAGTCTAGAAATCGGGGAAATTGTAAAGTCTAGAAATCGGGGAAATTGTAAAGTCTAGAAATCGGGGAAATACGATAAATAAAAAATTGAAAGTCCACTTATTGTACAATAAAATTTTATTTAAAATTTTAAATTAAAATTTGACGACTAGCATCATATCAGGAAAATTGGGCTCCAATGCAAGATAAGAAAATGGGCCCCTGTGACATGCCAATTTTTGTGGGTTCCAATGTACGCGATTGGGTGCGTTGGCCTATTACTTCACTGGCTTCCAATATCATGATAATGACATCACGTTAATACTAGATATAACAAGTTGGTAGAACGCTCAACTGTCGTTCAAGAGGGCTCGGGTTCGAATCCCGGACGATTAAAAAATTATACTACACCCAATGACAAAAAGAGGGCGCTTTTGGAAAAACCTTTTCCCTGATTCTAAGAAACTGCGTACGCAGTGATTACCCTGCCTCGAAAATGCGAACGCGTTCGCAGGCCTGACAGACAGACCCACAAACCCACCCACCCACCCACAGACAGACAGACAGACAGACAGACAGACACGGTGGTTGTATAACCCCTCCTAGGGTACAAAGTCCCCTCGGAGAGGTAAAGATATACATGCATACCGCGTTCTTTCGTGACACAGCCGATAGGACAGTCGACTAAGTAAAAGTTTATGGACCCCTATGCACCGTATTGGCTGCATTGGCGTATTTACGCCACTGATATCAGGTCTGATGATGCTCCCGAACGGGTGGCGACACTAGTCGTGAACTTTCAATTTTTCATTTGTTGTGTCAAGGAATTTAATTTCGGTTGCAAATAATTTTTTTTTAAATATAGGTTAAAAAGATAATTATGTCACAAAATAAGATGGTTAGGGAAAACCTGGAAAAGTCAGAGAATTTTAATCTGGAAAAACCGGCAACTCTGTATTACGTTTTAGTATCGCGAATAAGTACAAATAATAAGTGAATTAATTGAATGTAGTTCTTTATTCTTTGGACCTTTTTCCTCAGATGCCATACGGGTCTTGTAGAATTTTAGGGGTTTCTTCCAGGGTATCTAACAAGACCCGCTATATTTAATTAGACTGAAGAATTTCATTTATTTTACTGGTAAACTTTAGTTGAATATCAGGTTGCGTCCTATCTATAACTATCACTACTATTTATATTATTGACTACAACTTTTTTCTAGTTTTCTACAACTTTATTTTGGGTCTTTACCCGTTGACGATTTACAGTTTATCTAGCCTATAAGATGGGGTATTTTCGGGTTATTCCCAGAAACTTTCCATACCTAACCCACCGGATTCTACGTCGCCAATTTTCATCTCCCGCTTGTTACAATGATTTCGAATACAAAAGAAAGGATATTGGGCCTTTCACAAATACATCAACATACATTTACAATGAGTTATTTATTTTTAACATTTATTTTTAAAAGATATACATATAACAATTAATTTTACTCATTTCAATTACACTATTAATACTAAAATTTAAGTTTAAACAATCAATTAATTCTATTCTAATTTAAATTCAACGCGTTTTTCAAGTTCTAATTTAAACTCGACTTTTTACTTTTCAGTGGCGCTTTTCTTAAACGAGAGCTTAAAGGAAGTATAACCCAGGCAGGAAAGGTCAAGCTTCAAACATTACTCACTCGTGTCGCGACAGTCTAGAACGTAGTAGAAAATTCCACTTATAAAGATATTTCAATACATCTCGCCATGTGTAACATAATACTCATAACATTTACATTTCAATGCCACCTTCTTTCACGCGGAATATAACAGGGTTGCCACACGTCAGGGAAAAGTCGGGAATTTAAAAATGGGCATAAATGGTCAGGGAAAGGTCAGGAAATTTTAAGAATTTGTTAAAAGTAATAATAATAGTCAGGGAATTTAAATCTGAAAATATTATGGAAACCTTGAATAAAAGGACCCAAAAATGCTAAAGTTCTTATAATCCTTGGGCTATAGGTGTTTCCTAAAATATAACCATAAAAAATTAAAAGTATAACATATTTTTCTCCGCGCCACGAGCTAAAGTTTTTTAATACAATATTAGTTCGCACGTTTCGCACATGGTTTTCAAATTCCAACATCTTGATCGACCTCGAGTGCATGCCCTCAATCTAAAATATTAGCGCTTTAGCTAGTGATGTAGAAAAAACATTTACAGTGGCGTAGCCTGAAATTCGTCAAGGGGGGTCAAACTATTTTAATTTTAAGTTGGTCAAAGTTAGGCCCAAGGGGGGGTCTGGACCCGGAAACCCCCCCTTGTCTACCCCAATCTTAATCAGCTATGCTAATACCCAAAGCACCACCTTAGGCCTAAGTCATCAAGCGACTTTTAAAGCCATTAATTCAAGTGACCGGGTTTTATTGCGTAGGAGGGTGGTGGTAAGCCCTTCATGCCACGCGAGCCTGTAGCTCCCTACACTAACTATTACCGTTAACCTCTACAAGGTTTTGTGAAAGGGGAAACCGAAGGACTCGGGGGGAAAACCCCTTAAACCAGTGGAGAGAGAACTTGTAAACTCTACGCGGAAGGAGTTGTTCCGAGTTTTCACCCAGTGCCACAAGCTGGGATCGAACCCCGGCTCCTCTTGCCGCGAGGCGAAAGTGCTAACCACTCCGTCACCCCACTTCTATTAAAAAGGTTACCATGGGAACGAAAATCACGTGATCGCTAGGCACGAGCTAAATTACAGATTGTCAAAGCTAGGCCGCGCGTATTCAAAATCGGCTTCACTAACTTTCTTTTCCCATCAGTAAAGTTGATGACGCGTTTTTCCTCACGGAGTTGGAAGTGACGTCATTAACGTTATATCCCACGAACAAGGTTTCATTCATTAAAATGCTTCTATGGCATACTTACGAGTGGTTAGGTTACATCGTATGTTCTCGCTGCAGAATGAACAAGATGTCACCTAGGAGCAACAGCGGCTAGCCTTTAAACACGCTTTGTGTACAAATTTCATTGGACGAACCTTTACGCTGCACGTTTTACGGGCGGGGGGGAAGACAATTTACGAATTTTCCCCTTCCGACGGCAGCAGGCGCTAAAGCGTCTAACCAATGAAAACTGTACACAAGCAAATGCACGACCTTTGACGGGTTGCGTTCTCCTGGTGTGGGGTGCTGTGTTTGTTGCTCCTAGATGTCACGGGCATTTAAGTACACACAATTCCCCCATGTATTAACTATATTTTAAATATTAAATTTAAATTTGAACCAATTTTCAGTCATCTTGTACATAAATTTAATAAACCCAAGAGGAATTTTATCGAAAATGAATTGTTCGAGTTGAACACGTTAATTTAGTTTTTCACTCAAGCCTAATTTTATCAATTGGTACGGAATTCAAATATGACACTAGTGCGTACGCGGGTTATGTGGTCCCCTTAATTGGCCAGAAATCTCACTTAAAATTAAAATTTCTTAATGCAACCGAAAACTTTGTTCCATAAGTCTTTAAAAATATATGTATGTAAATATTAAATTCGAATAGCACCAAGTTGTGAGCCCCGAACTCCAAAATTCATAGCTAACGAGGGCATGATATTTGCTTTCGATTGAGATATCACTCAGCGCCGGCCCTAGCCCTTGGTCAGGGTAGAGCGAGATTGTTTTTCGATTGTTGCCACGCCGCCCCGCGCCTCTCAAAAGGAATTTTGGCGCCCCTTTCCACCTGGCCGCTGTCCTGGCGCCTTGAGCGACCGCTCCACTTGCTCTACCCTAGGGCCGGCGCTGATATCACTGGCCAGTTATGTGGAATATGCGGCATCGGCTACACTGCACAAATTTTCTACTTTATTCTGGGTATTCGCTGTCAGAGCTATATTCCCTTTAAGCAGTTGAAAGAAACTTTGGCTATTTTGGAGGTTATTTACTTAACCTTTTGCTAATTATTTATCGACGGTGTCGGAGCGATTGGCATCGGTCTTTTCCGGCGTCGCGGAAATTACGCATTGGCGAGAGAGAGCCGGCGAATAAGAATCGTCTGTTGAACACCGAAAAGTACAGAGAAAGGCGCCGACATCCTCTCATTTCTCGTTATCGACATCACAATTAAAAAGTCTACCCGGCCGCGCTTTTCCGAGCTCCGAAACGGATTAGGCTGCCTGCTAAAGCCGCGTTCACACTTACCCCTTAAATCGCTTCGTTTAGATAACTAGTTTTCGAAACCAGCGTGAGAAATCGCTTCGTGTTGGTTCGGGAAGCAACTCGTCCAAGTCCGCTCGCTTAGAATCGCTTTCAAGACGACAAGGCGGGGAATTCAAATTGCTCGTATTTTCCAAAATAATGGGAATAAAATTCTAAATAATGTCCAATAATATTACTGTATGTATAGTAAACATGATTAACTAATGGTTTTGGGATACATTTTAGTATTTTCAAAATTATAGTCATAATTTGAAATGGCGTTAAGCCTTGGCTATAAGCGAACCGGGGTGAACCAAGAATTATCGTCAAAACTGGGTTTTAGGCTCTGGTGTGAACGTGGCTTGTTCCAAAGCGGCGAAATCGTACGTGTGGGAGCTCGCCGAGATAAGCGACACCGGGAAACCTCGCATTCGTTTCTCGGTATCCAGCGGGCTTTCGTTAAAGGACATTTTATTAAGAAATCAACGCGGGGATGATACTCGGAAAAGAGTTAGGCCTAATTATACGCATTTTTCTTTAAGGCGCGCGTGGATATATATCTTCCGAGAATTATAAGGAGGAAGAACTCGATCCGTAGAAAATGTAGAAGAGGAATAGCGACTAAAACTAGCGGTTTGTTGGGGTTAAAGGGGAACGGCCAAGCTTTTCCAAATATCGCCTTATTTGCATATCAAAAGATCAACAAGATGTTCAATATACTTACACGTACCTTATTTGGTCTTGAAAAAAATAGTTTTGGCCTAAAAAGTTGAAAGGCAAGTATTTGGGTTAGAATTTTCGCCGCCAGCTTAGGGTGTGTCCAGTGGCGTAGCTGAGAACTCAGACCCCCCCCCGCGCATATATTTCAATAGGGACCCCCTTTTCAATTTTTTTATGGTGAGCAGGCCGCCCCCTCCCCACGCTATGCCACTGGGTGTATCGCCAGCGCCAGCACGACCTTAGTGAGCGATTGGCGAACTAGCCCAACTTTTGAAATCTCGCTATTTAGGATTAGGTGTCGTATAACTGGAACGCGTGCAATATAAAAAAAAAACTTAAAAACTTTCGCGTCACCAGCAGCACGCGCTTATATTTTATTCTATTTTATTAAAAATTAACCGCTTAATATTTTTTGATGTGGTTTTCGCCATAAATTATAGTTTTAATGGGCTATAGACTATCTAACTGGTTAAAGCTTGACCGTTCCCCTTTAATATATATTTAAATCGACGAAGCTTAAGTAACCCCCCCCCCCCGCCCCCAAGAAGTTAAATCGTTCGAGTTTCTATTCCTCTTCTATATTTTCCATTACTCAGGACGCGGTACAGAGACTTTCTTTTCCATTGTTTTTGGTTTTGTTTTTTTTTTCGCGCAGCCGATACTTGGCGAACCCGTACTCTCCGACGATGTACGCGAGAGAGAGGGCAGTGGAACGGAGAGAGAGAGAGAAACATTTTCAGATATTCTGGCATCCTTCCAGTAAAGCGCCGCGAAAGTTAGCCAGCCACGTGTTTAAATTTGTATAACCCGGGTCGGACGAGTTGATACTTCCGTGGAGGCTCGCGGGTTGGGTAAAGTCGCCATCTTCTTTCGTTGAACGCGAAGCGTCAGTTGATTCAGAATGGATCGTTTTTGTTTTTTATTTACGCTTTGCCTTTATACTTGTATACGCCTTTAGGAAGGGAGGGGGAGCTCTAAATTTTTACTCGTCGAGTTTTTTGACAGTCGCTAAGGCGAAAGACGATATTCTTGTCCCGTTATTACGCAACTCTATTGCAAACACCTCGGAAACGTTGCGTGTGCTCTCTGGGAATTGATCTCGCTGGAGCATCTCCTTCATTTTTGGGACTCGTACTTTTCGTCTCTCTTGCCCGTATATTTCGCTGTCCATTACGCGTATTAACGGTCTCTCTTCTGGAGAATTGCCGCTTATATAAAAACCGAATTGTCAGATTTTTCCCGTCTATTTTTGAAATAGTGATGGTTTGTTGTAAGGGTTTTTATCACCGGAAGTAAACACTTGTTGCGGCGCATTTTTATCGGGTTTTAGCACATTGTAATTGAGTCACGCGTGCCTTCCCTTCTACCGTATTTCTAGCGGCCACGCTTAAAGTATACGCTTGTTTTGTTTTGAATCAGTTGATACCTCCCACATACGAGTGTATCGAGATAAACGTATATCTCTTTCGTTTGTTCCGTATTTTAATTTTTCAACAGGCTAGATAGCTTTTCGTTTTAATTGGTTTTTTGTTTTTGTTTTGTTTATTTTCAGATAGCCATAACCCTCACCAGCGAATGGAAATAAACTCGCGCTATAGCCTTTTATCCAGATCAGGTATGGCCTCACCGCGTTTCTTACCTCCTTTGAAAAGGGGCGTATCGAAGTCAATCGGATAGGCTGAAAGCTTTTGACAAAGGCAGGGCCGTGCAGTGACCTTTCGGGCCCTGGGGCCAATGTTGTCTAACTGGCGAAGTTAAAGACGATGGGCCCCTAAAAAGCGTGTTTGTGGGCTTTTTCCGTCGGGCCCCGGGGATTTTGGCCCCGGCCTCTGCACGTCCCTGGACATAGAAGAAGCCACCATTTTATTTAAAACCGCCAAGCATTTTCAATGTTTCCGTCTTCCCCGATTTGAACTTTTGTTTATATTTTTATGTAAAATATCGCTTAAAATAGCGTTAGAAGTTGCCTCTTCGGTATTTATTGCTCTCCCTCGAAAAAGTTTGTTTAAATTGGCGCCATGTTGTAAAATAAAAGTGTGAAAATCGGATTTACAAGTGTTTGTAACTATTTCGATGGCTAACCTTATTTCCCGCCTGGAATTTTTCATTACACGTCACACGCGCCTTATGTTTGTCGAAAGTAGTTTTTTTCGACTTAATTGGGTGGTGTCTTACGTCATTTGACCTCGAGAGAAAACCGCGAACGTAATAACAGGCTCGGCACTGCAGCTGTCTATAACGTTTGCGACGTATCGCCCCTACCAACGACTACTCTTGTCAGTTCTTTATATACGCCTTACGTACTAATAAAAGAACATAAATATTTGTAACTATTTAACTCGGTGGCGCTGACGACGACGGAGGGTAAAGTTACAGTGTAGACGGATAATTTACACGTCGTGTCGAATCAAATCTATTGTTAATAGTAACGGGGGGGGGGGGGGGGCTATGATTTCTTCAAATTGTTTGTGTTTACGGTGCCTCTCTTTCTCTCGCGCGGCCATTGACCAAATTTCCTTCTACACTTTATAATGATAGACCCTGTATTTGGCTCGCGTGAATTGAGGAACGATTGGGGTGAACACCGCCAAAAGTGGACGTTGCGAGTAAAGAACAACTACAGATTTGACTTATACGAATAGAAACTGAAGCTTTCCCGGCTGCGTTTCTAATTATTTCTATAAAAACTATAGAAATTTTAAAGCTATGAGAAAGCATAGCGCGATGTTACTCCGCCTTCCACAGTTCAAAAAAGCCAATTGCTTTAAGACCCCTAATTTTATTGAAAGCCAGTAGCAACTAGCAGCAACAAACACAAGGAGAACGCAGCTAGCCTTTAAACACGCTAACGAAGGGCTGTGTACGAATTTCATTGGACGAGCGTCACGAGCCTTTACGATGAACGTTTTACGGGCGGGGGGAAGACAATTTCCGAATTTTCCCCTTCCGACGGCAGCAGGCGCAAAAGCGTCTAGCCAATGAAAAACGTACACAAGAAAATCCACGACTTTTGACGGGTTGCGTTCTCCTTGTGTGGGGTGTTGTGTTTGTTGCTCCTAGGTAGCAATAACATATATTCCGAGAAGGAGTTCGAAAATCCAAGTTTCTACTCCTTATCTTGGAATTTAATGGCCAATTGAACAGCGGAGTCGCTAGGGTGTTGGCTAGAGGGGGCACTTGGGCCACCTAAAACATTTCTGAAACCTCTTCTAAAATTTTCGAAAAAACTCCTAGCAAAATTTTCGAGGCGTATTTATACTACTTGTGTGGTTTTGTGGATAGTTTTGCCCCGATCAACAACGAGACCTAAGCCAAAATGTACCGTTAATATGTTTTGCACTCTTCGCCTTAAGAGTAGTCCAAATGGGCGTAAAATATAATTCCAAAATTTTGAAATACACTACGTTGGCCCAGTGCTTTTGGCTTGAGCTACCCCGAACCTGAAACCCTGGCGACATCACTGCAATTCGATGGTGGTTTTTCGGATCTTTCTAATTGTAATGATAGTTTTTGAGTAAGGCGATTATTTGAAATCAGATGTATGGCGGGTAGTGCTTTTCGCGTATCGTCATCCTGTTGTTTTTCATTGTCAGATCTCGCCGGAGCCGGTTACGTAACGACAGCAGCGGCATTCCTCGGTGCAGCCGATCGCTCCGGTGGCAGCGATGTCCTGGTAGCCACAGCTTCAGTGGGAAGCGGAAGTCCGGGAGGAAACTCTCCCAGTAGCGCCAACAGTCCCGGAAGCGGACGCGGTGGAAGCGCATCGGTGACGGGAGCCGTCACCGCCGCCACCATCCCGACCACCCTGCTCGTCAACCCAATGTTGCAGGAACACCACCTTCAGTTTCAACAGCAGATGCAGCAACTGCGCCGCCAACAGCAGTTGCAGCAGGAACTGCTGATTCAACAGTTTCAGCAACAACAGCAGCAATTATCCGAGCATTACGCCAAGCAAATGCAAGCTAGTTTGGTGAGGACACTTTTCTCTCCGTTTTTCGCCCGGTGAAAGAATACTCTGGGAGTTGGGTTGGGTTAGCCAGTTGATAAGTAAGGAATTCTAGTTGGAAAGATTTTTTTCTCTTTTCCGTCGCGCCATTCTTCGTCGGTCCTCGACTGATCTCTTCGACCACCTTCATTCCGCTAAAGGAGTATTTGGAACAGCAAAAGAAACTGGAAGAACAGAAACAGGAGCGCGAAAGGCACGAACGCGAGAGGCTGGAAAGTCTCAAGAAGAAGGAGAAACACGAACAGAGTAAGATCTCGTCCTTCCACGATACAGCCGCGTCCGACGACCTCCGACCTCATTAACGCGGCTGTATTTTGCAGGTGCGGTCGCGTCTTCGGAGGTGAAACAGCGCCTTCAGGAATTCGTCCTCAACAAGAAACAAAGAGAAGCCGCGGCGGCTGCGGCCAACAGTGCCAACAACTCGCCGCCGAACTTCCGGAACTGGTAAGCGGCTCGGCTCGATTCCTCCGCCCGCTCCCGACACACCCAACCCGAAAGTCTCGCTAACCGACAGTACCTTCGTGGAATGCTAACTCCCGCTATTCCTTCGCTTATAGTGGCCAGCGCTTAATCTAATTAGACCAAGCGCGCGAAGAGGCGCTTAAGCCGATTTATGGAACGAAAAGTAGACCTATTAAGCTCTTAACTTTTCCTAACGCTACTCCGTAGCCACGAGTGACTCGAACCAGGTGTTTTTTCACTCAAAAAGGATTTTCCCCCGGCCGCCGCCGATCGTCGTTAACCATATAGGTTTGGTGGGATAGTCCGACTAACATTTCACGCACCCATTTCCCCGCACTGCCTGAAACCCGATTAACCAATTAATACAATTGTATAAATATGTTACTAACTACTGGATACACTTGCCTTTTTTCCCTCTCCGTCCCTTTCGCCGATTCTTTTGTCTGTTGTCTCTCTCGGCATCTCTTTCTTCCTTAATGTCCGTGTTCGACCACGTCCGGGGACTGCTGTCTCTCGATGACTGGGGACGGTGAACAACCCTCTTGTCCAAATCGGACGAAGGTCTCGTCAGCACCAGTCCCTGGATCAGTCGTGCCCTCCTTCTTCGGCCGCCGGATCTCCCGCCGGTGCCTCGTCTCACACTCAATCTGGAATCTCTTCTCGATACAGGCACGTCCTGCTCGGCAAGTACGACGATGACTTTCCGCTGCGAAAAACAGGTCAGTTTGTTACTACTCGTTACTTACTTTTCTCGCGAGACGCGACTCTACGTTACGCGTTGTCCGAAATATATCGTATTCGACTCCCCTTTACCGTTAATAGGCGCTTCAATAAATGACGCTCTCTCTTTTTCTTCCCTCAAATACGTGCATGCGCGAGTCACTGAATAAAATAGTTAGTTTTATTTGTAAGGCTAAAGTTGATAGCACGCGCGAATTATTTTCTTTCAGGAGGCGCGTGCAAAATTAAATGACACCTTTTATATTGAAATATTAAGCTCTCTGCATTACAACTATTCAAATCGCTGAACAGGTTTTATTTAAGCGTCTATTCGGTGTTCGTTCGTAGTGTCGTAGCGCTTGCTTATTTCGCCAATCCAGGCCGACGTCGTATCTAAACGCCCCCCCCCCCTCTTAGTTAGTGCTGATCATTTTGGAACTACGTTTACGGTTGCATTAACAAATTTTGAGTTTAAATGAGAATAATGGTCAATTCGCGGGACCCCACAACCCGCGTATACTCCGACTTCCATAATTCATCATTTTCGCATTTCGGAATAGCGTCGCGCACCTGTTTATATACCGCTATAGCAAGAACATCCTAAATCTATACGTAGGTAATTCTTATATGAGCTCAAATTAACGTAAAATTAAACGCTTACTGTCTAGCCTTCGACAGTAATTAGCCGTTTTAGTTTACATAGAGCCACGAAGCGGTCACCTTGAAAAGCTCATTAACCATTGGCGGCGCTAGGGGGTAGGCCAGGTAGGCCACTGCCTACCTTAAAATTTTGAGGGGTCCCAAATTGATCTAGAAAGGGTCTCAAAATTGTCCCAAGAGATAAAATTATTTATAAATAACAAAGAATCAAATGTCGATAATGTATTTAGAAATTTTTTAGGTATCTCCTAGTAAATAAAACCAGTTCTGTTATATTTGGACTCGTTTTACTGTTGTTAGAACTTTTTTGTTTGTCATTTACATGTCATTTACATCACTACTTTAGGTTATTGAAGCATTTCGTTGAGAAAAGGGGGGGGGGGGGGGTCCCGGGTCGGGGGCCCATTTATTTGTTTTTGCCTACCCTCTCGAAAATTCCTTGCATTGACTAGTGCGGCTGTCCCATGGCAAAACCTTTTAACCAACACGATCGTCATTTTGAGATATTTGACTTTTTCAAAACCTAAGTTATAAAATTTTAACGTGGTTTTTAATGCGAAAATTATAAAATCCAAAACCATTTTTTAATTCATAAATAGTTAAATATTTATGACTTTTACCTGAAACTTTTACAGTACTTTTGTACATGCCTTAGTAAAACTGATGCGTAAAAACCTAGTTTTTCAAAAATTTGGTGGTTATAAGGTTTTGCCATGGGACAGCCGAGTGGATTTTCGTCTGGTAAGCAGGCTCTTAGGTAAATTGAAAAGGCTAAAATTCGCTTTAATCTGTTGTAGAAATATTCAGCTAGAGACTTTTTTAAAATTGAGCAGTTTATTTGAATTTTGCCTTAATGGTCAGGGAAAACCGGGAATATTCCTGGAATTTAGATGAAACAATTTCGAGGCAACCCTGAAAAATGTGTGGGAAATGATCCGGAAAACGTCTTGCGTATTCAGGGTGACATTAATGGGTTCTTGGCAACGGCTTTAGCGTGGGCGCAGATTTCTCTCCGCGACTGATGATGTATTTTATTTTCGTTCCGTAACCCGGAGCTTTTCGGAGAGTCAAGTTCGGCTCGAATACATTTGCCTCGAATCGCGCTCTAATGACTTTCGCGGACTGACCGTGAAAACGATATTTCGCGCACACACTCGGTTTTCTCTCGGACATGGCCGCGCATTTTTTCGATTATTTAAACATGAATCTCCAAAGGCAGGCAGGCAACTGGTTAAAACGGGGACGCGTTTCTTAATCGAGATTAGCGCGTAGCGAAAAAGAAAGAGTTTAAACGCATTTCCGCATGCCATTTGCTATTTTGTAACGATAGAAACACGCACGCTAAATGTATGAGATTTCTTGTTTGTTTTGCGAATGTACTCGCGCCGTTGTCGCGATACTTACCGACCAGAAACTATACTGACTAACGTTTCCTACTTGGATTCTCGGAAGAGGCGTACCGTTTATTTTTCACCCGCCGATTTCTGGCTATAGTAAATCGATAATTAAACCTACCAACTGACTGAAGCCCCTTACGGTATACTTCGCGGAAAACACGTTTCTCCACTTGGCATAGCTTCCTTATTTCGCGTAACACTCCCCCGTCTAACCCGGAGGGCAATAGGGTATTTTTTAATGGCCCGAGTGTCCTTCGAATACCCGTGTATGATGAGATTTCTAAATTAACAAATAACTCGCATCCAATTTATCCCCGTTTTCCCCACTTCCGTTTCCTTTTCTATATTTTGTAATTCCGCGACTTTTAGCGTCGGAGCCCAATCTTAAGGTTCGATCCGTTCTGAAGCAAAAAGTGATCGAGCGTCGCAGCAGCCCGTTGCTCCGGCGCAAGGACCGCGCCGGAGGACCCATCCCGACCAAGAGGAGACCGCCTTTAGCAAGTACGAGAACGACTCAAAAACCAACAAGTTTTAATCGTCCGTTTAGTATCCGGAATGGCCGATGGATTCCCGGGGGTTATTGTTAAACACATTCGCGTTTCTTTGTGTATTTGCTGCATTTGAAATATTTGAACATTTTAACATTTTTGATACTAAACGCATGTATTAACACTAACAATCCTACACGTTGAGGGGGGCCAAAAGCGCTTTCTAGTTCCAGATCTACCATTTACAGCCCAAGAACTATTTTTACGTATAGATTCGTTAGAAAGAAACGTAATAACGTTCCACTAGCGCTTAAAATAGTTTTGGTTATTTTTACGTTATTAGTGGAGTATAAAGTTCCGTATTTATGATAGATCATATTTCTAGAAGCTTGCGGTGATTGGCCCTTTTTACGTTAAGAACTAGTACTAGCTCGTGCTAGCGGACGAGTTTTCGATTTAGTTTGTACCTAGCTTAATGATCTATTTATCAAGCCTCGCCACTAGTTTTTCAGTGAATTCGCCATCTTTATATTTAATTTCTTAAAATTAGTTAACTATTTAATTTAAAAATATCGTAACTATTCAAAAGCACTCTAGGAGTAAGGTAATTTAATGAATATTATAGCGTTTTCCATTTGACTGCTCTCGAGCGCTCTGGTCAACATTTTATGTTCCATTTGCGTGCTCGGATCTGCTCCGATCAAGTTTCGCGTGTTCCATTTCCCGCTCTCCGGTGCTCCAAGATCGCCCAAAACTGATCTGCCGATTTTGACAGATCAACGGATCGAGATCGAGAAAGGAGCACATTTTTGCGTGTTCCTTTTAGTTTTGTTGGCAAAATGGCAGACCAAGACGCGAAAATTAATATTACTAGCAGATGAAAAACAACAAAGCACGGGAATATGTTAATGTTATGTTTCATTTGCGGTTTTACTCTAGTCGATTGGGGCGAGATCTATGACGTCAGAGACAGATTCGGAGCGAATCTCGAGCAATCAAATGGAAAACGCTTTTAGTTTTACGAGGGTACTGGAACTAGAACTTAAGTGACAATTGTATGGATATCGTTATTTTCACGCAGTCCATCTAGTTGGTTCAACAATCGAATAAACCTTCTAGTTGGACCGCGCCAATGGATCTTTGTTTTTTATTTTACACATGGGGAGGTGAACCTAACAATTATGAAAATCGAGAGAAATGGAATAAAAAGCGTGAATTTCTCTTTAAACCAGTGGAAGGCAGTAGTAGCGGCAGTAGTAAGCCAGATTCCGGACCAGGCTCGCCGCCCAACGGCACCAACTGTCCCTCTTCCGTTCACTCCAGCAACGGGAGCACGCCGATTCAAGAAGTAAGCGACAAAGTTTCTATTACCTTTTCAGAGCGGAATGAACCTAGGTCCTATTAGCGATCCTATACGTAATCTCTCGGATAAAAATAAACTGTTTTTATCTCTCTTCCGAGGCAGACTCGTCGGAATATATTATTTCTGCCCCCGGGGAAAAACTAGTAGAATTAAACGGCGAAAGGTATTTCATCCGCGAGATGATCTCTCTCCTTCTGGCTGCGGTGACATTGGGAAAGGGAAGGGTTATTATTCGAGATGGCAGAGTGGCGTCTTATCGCGCAACCTCGCCGTCGGGATGAAACCAGTTTCCCTTTTAAACATTCTAATTTCCTCTCTTCCTCCTCCCTTTCAAACCTGTATTCCCAGAGACACCCAGTATTCGAAACGCTCGCGGCTACGTTTTCTCTAATTGTCGTTGAACGTTCGCGCCCCACCTCTCCATTACGAGTTCTTTTAAAGGTTGTTTTCCGTTTCTCCACCTCCAGCAGCGTCGAGGACCTCGCTACTTATTAGCCCTATTTTTGGCCAACTCTTCTACTTTGTACGCTTACATTTTCCTCCGAAACTAGGTAATAAAATCGAATGGAAATTAGGCGTATCTACGTATTTCCCGTCTCTGTTTTTTTTATCAGCCAATTACTCTATACGAATGTTAGAGTCGCGAATATTCTCCTTTTTACCTCCTCCCTTTTTCGTCTCCACGCAAAATTTATTCTTGGATGTTTGTTTACATAGAGCGGACTGACTCTGAGATGATGATGAGGGACTAGAATGGGGATGGAAAAAAAATCGCGAATTTCCGCTTCTAGCGAGGCGCCTTCAACCTGAAATAGCCTCAAATTATTTCGCCTTTTGTTTCTTTAATAGACCTTTATGGCAATATAAAAACGAGGGGCGGCTAGGAAAAAGGCTGCGAGGGGGGGGGGGTGGTAAATCTCCATCGTTTCGCTATTTCCATCCGAAAAATGCCGTAACGCTCCGCCGCCACCGCCACTTTTATATTCTTTACGGGCCGACTTTTTCTCTACGAAGATTCCCCGTCCTATATTTAAGAAAACATACTTAAAAGCCACGCGAAGAGGCTGCGGATCCCGGCGAAGGAATGGATGGGACGTTAAAGGATGGGAAGGGGGGGGGGAGGGCGAGGAGATTCAGAACGTTAACTGCGGGAGCCCATTGGAAATGGAGCAGTGGACCAAAAATAGCATCCTCTCTAAAAATTAGGTTGGGGTGGCTTGCCATTGAAATAGCGTTGTGTCTATTATTAGGAGGTGATGGAAGTTGGCGCAGTTTCCACGCTACTATTTCGGGGTTTAGGAGCCGAGATGCATTTTCTACCTCTCACACGCGCGCTCCTCTCTTCTCCACTGGCGTTTCGTCATTCCTCGCTTAAATGCTACAAATCTTTTTTCCCTCTTCAAACTAATTAAAGAATTTTGAATACTCGACCATTCTATTTACGCTGATGGAGCAACTGAAATATTTAACTACGTAGACGAAAAGTCCCCCTTTTTTTTTCGTTAAAAGACATAACTAACACCTAACCCCGTAGCTCGATAATAGATTAGTTCAGAAAAAATGTTATCCTCACGCGGTGGGGTCAAATCGTCGTTTTGACGTATTTGAAGATATATTTGGGGGCTGGTCTCTCTGTGTCTGACAGAATCGCTAGATTTAGCCAGACAAATACACCTTTCTTTAGCCTCGGATTTTATTTTGGGATGGTGGTATAACTTTTAGGAGCGTTTCCAAAAAAATAAAGATCAGAGACTCTTTATTTTTTTTATTTGCGCGTGTGATTTCAATCTCGAACACCTTCATCCATAAGTTTTTCGAGCTGATCTTTATCCGTTTCCCTTCATCATCTTTACGCGTTTCTCTTTCGCTTCTTTTTGTCATTTCAACAAACACTAATTAGTTTTTAAAGAACGCTTTGACGCTATTTTTAGTTGATTACTAACGATGGTAACTTGCAAAACACTGTCGTGGTCTTTAATTGTAATCGTGTAAAGAATATCCAGACATAATTCATTTCAAGGTGGAGTGAAAAAGTCTTTAGGACCTATACTGTACCTTACCCGTCCTTTGTGGCTGTTAGTAATATACAACGAGACTATTTGGGAATTTTATTTTTTCCTGTTTTAATTATTGCTTAACATATCTGGCTAATTGTGTCAGTGACCATAAGGCTATTGAAAAACCTGATCTACCCGTGTAAATTTCTTGGTGCCTAGTTTTAATAACCGATAGTGAACTAGCTATAGAGCCCTAAGTTTCCTTGATAAAGTAGATTAAAATCTCTCTTCTCATAGGAACCATCCACGTCACCCTATCAAATGGGCGAAGCTGGTAGTTTGAGTGATCTGACGTTATATTCCTCTCCCTCAATGCCCAATATATCTCTGGGAAGGCCGCCAATTCATGGTGGTGGTGCAATCACTGTGGTGAGAGTTTTGTTCTGTACTATAAGCTTTTAAAATCTAGTTTTAATTGGAAATGAATAATGAATTTATTACATTGTTGAATGTTACTAGGATGGTAAAGGAGGCGGCGGAGTTATCCACCAACCTTCAGAAGCCCAATTAAGAGCAATCGCGACTGCTCGTCTTGGAATGCCCCTGACGTCGCACATTCTACATCCCACTTCTGTACCTTTTTATCCTTCCTTACCAGAAGGTGAGTTTACGCCACCAACCAGTCCAAGCTACATGCCACAAATGAAAAATTTAGATCAAGCGAGCCGTATCAGTGGCACAGTAGCTGGACAAGGTCCGTCAATGCCTGGTTTTTATCCCACAGGCACAATGTTAACCAATGTTCAAGTGGCTCAAGCTAGACTTCATAGGTATAATAGGTAGGCTGCAACATTATATACTTACGTATAAACATTGCGGAATATATTTAATGCTCCTTCCGCACTTGTAGTCGCTCTCTCAGAAATATCCACCGTCCACTTGGAAGAACGCAATCCGCACCATTACCCCTTGGTCACCCCATGCTGAACCAGTCTACATCGGCCGTAGCGGCTCAGCAAGGAATTATTTTATCAGCCCAACAAAGTGAACAGTATCTTAGGGAGAAACAGCTTTACGAGCAACAGCAACAACAGCATCACCTACTGAAACAGGTGGTTATTCTAGAACCTAGCCATATTTCCTTTACTCGAAACTCTCGTTTTAATAGGCATTTTATTTTTTAGCACATTCGTCAAACTGTTTTAACTAGAGCAAACAGTAAAAATCAGGTAGAAAATGTAGAAGAAGAAACTGAAGCCGCAGTTGCTCAAGAAATGAAAGAAGCTTTGTCACCCGAGGCAACTGTACCAGCACATTCATCATCACCACCGGCATCCTCTTCACATCATCCCGAAGTTATTGATTTAACGGATATCAGAAATCAAGCTGAAAAAAATGCGGCAGCAGCTGCTGCAGCAGCAAGCAGTGAATTAGATCAGCAACAAAAAGATAGGGAAGCTTTTCTGCAGCAACAAAGAGATCTCATGTCCAGACATACTTTACAAATTAGCGAAGGTTCCGCGTTTACTCCTCGTCATCATCATCATGGTGCGCGCCCATTATCCAGGGCTCTCTCTAGTCCACTTGTCGCCCTCAATCCAACAGGATCTGTCAGTCCTCAGGAGACTTCTCCAGCTGTTCGACACACATTCACCACAGGTACAGAATATTACAAATTGCACATTTCGTTATTGTAATTCTCTACCTTTTTATTTTGGCAGGTCTTGTTTATGACAGTCTGATGTTGAAACATCAGTGCATTTGCGGTGATAACTCTTACCATCCGGAACACAGTGGTAGACTGCAAAGTGTATGGGCTAGACTGCAGGAAACTGGTCTTGTATCAAGATGCGAGGTATTTTATGAAAATACACTTACATGGTATAGAGGTGAAAGTTGTTACATAGAATTTTCATTATTTGTTTTTAGAGGCTAAGATCTAGAAAAGCCACTTTAGAAGAAATTCAGTCTTGTCACAGTGAGGCATATACACTCCTCTTTGGTACGAACCCACTTAATAGGCAGAAGTTAGATTTAACCAAATTAGGTAAGAGTTTCAATTACATTTACAAATCGCCCTTTACATAGAATTTATTAAAAAAAAATTTCCGTTAGGTGAACTCCCGATTAAGAATTTTACAATGTTACCGTGTGGTGGAATTGGAGTAGACTTAGACACAACTTGGAATGATTTACACACTGCGAGTGCCGCTAGAATGGCTGCCGGTTGCGTAACTGAATTAGCTTTTAAAGTAGCAACAGGGGAAGTCAAAGTAAGGCAGCTTGCGCTATAAATATTTTTCATCAGATTGTAACAGTATTTTTTCTTTTGTATTAAGAATGGTTTTGCTGTGGTGCGACCACCTGGTCATCACGCGGAGCACCAACAAGCCATGTAAATGTTTTATTTTATTTATTTTTCATTTACTCCCTGTCTTATATAAACTTTTTTCGTTTCAGGGGTTTTTGTTTCTTCAACTCAGTCGCTATCGCAGCTAAACTGTTGTTACAAAGATTAAAATTGGAGAAAATACTCATACTGGATTGGGTAGGTGGTTTATGTTTTTTAAATCCATAAGTTAAAGGAATTAATTAATACACCATTGATACAGGATGTTCATCATGGCAATGGACTTCAACAAATGTTTTATGATAATCCACGCGTTTTGTATATTTCACTTCACCGTCATGATGATGGAAATTTTTTTCCGGGAACGGGAGATCCCCAAGAGGTGATATATTATATGATTTTTATTACCTTGCGGAATCTCATTGTAATGTTAATATCAGGTCGGCGTTGATGATGGAAGTGGTTTCAATGTGAACATAGCATGGTCAGACTCTCTGAACCCTCCAATGGGGGACTCTGAATACATAGCGGCGTTCAGGTGTTTGGTTATGCCTATTGCCAAGGACTTTGATCCTGATATTGTTTTAGTAGCTGCTGGATTTGATTCTGCCACAGGCCATCCCCCGCAGTTAGGAGGATATACAATTTCACCTTCGTGTATGTTTTTTTAAATTTCAACCTGATTCTGTTGGTTAAAAAATAAAAAAATTCTTTTAACAGGTTTTGGTTATATGACCAAACAATTAATGCAATTAGCAAAGGGAAAAGTAGTTCTAGCCCTGGAAGGAGGGTATGTTACGCTACTAAACTGCAACAAGGAATATCTTAACTCAATATTACGAATGTTTATAATTTTGTTTCGTTCTCTTTTCAGTTATGATCTGCCAGCCGTTTGTGATTGCTCTCAGGAGTGTGTAGCTGTCCTTCTAGGAGAGGAAGGAACTCCTTTAAAAGAAGCGGAAATCTCCAGGAAGCCATCGACTAATGCCATAGAATCTTTACAGAGAATCATTTCCATACAAGGTTATTGAAATTTTATTTTCATTTTAGAAAACTACTTAGATACGTTCTCTCGTAAGTCCACTAAACACGTTTGATTTTTCTCAACCTGGTTTTATCCGTAATTCTTCTCATAATGGCTCAATTTGTATCCCAGAATTTATCTTGCTTTTCTAACCTATTCTTTATTATTGGTGTCTGTCTTTTCTCCAATTTGTAGATGTCTCAATATAACATCCGACATCCTCATTATTGGTTCTTTCTAATATTTTTCAGCTCATCATTGGCCAGTCATTCGTAGATGGGCGCACACTATTCAGTTTTCTCACTTGGAAGCCCAGCAGAAGGAAAATGAAGAAGTGGAAACGGTAACTGCATTAGCCTCACTCTCGGTGGCCGTGCACCCAACATCTGCTGCTCACCTCCAGTAAGTCCGGGTTTGAGACGCAAAGAAAAAAACAAAAAACCAAATAAATAGGGACAATTCTGGGTGAGTCAGCATCCCATGATATTTTCCAATATCCTCCCTTCATTCTACGTTTCATTTTGAAAAAACAAAGAAAAATTATTAAAGAGTATATTTTCAATATTAAGCCAATTGGCTTAAAAATGGCTAAATTTACCGTAAATTCGAGATCTGAGGTCGCTTATACTATTAAGTAAGGGATATGGTTCTTTATTGGAATAAGATTTATAATATTATCATTAACGTAGTTTTATAGCTTCTTTGCATGGGAAAGCTTTTTTGAAAAACGTTATGGTTTATTTCTTTGCACAAAGGAAAGATATTGAATTTACTTTTATATGAGATGATCGAAAGCTTGTCATTACTTTTGTCTTTTAAATTTGTGTATTTTATTAGTGACAGTAGCTTTATTATCATTATCGGCATTTTTTTTGTTTTTTTCTATTATTTTTAATAGTTTGTTTTTTTTTTTCATTTACAAGCTAGAATGTATCCATTTTATTTAATGAACTCTGATATGTTCTGGCTTTTTTTTAACTCATTGTTTTGTGGAATTTTTTAATGTAACTATGGACATTATTTATTTTTCCCTTTTTTAACCCGAAATATAGAAGGAACGAGTCCCTGAGTCTTGAGGATACCCCGGAAGAAGAGCCGATGGAGCAGGATCAAGAGATTAAGTGACCTACCTTTTCTGAGACGAGGATTTTGGGCATATATATGATAGAGGAATTGGTTGAAGAGGTCTAAACAATGATAAGATTCCTCTGAGAAAATTCTACCGCCTTGTTTATGTCAGGTTGGAATATAAAGAGTCTGATATAGCCTGATTCTCAAACGAGGGTTGAAGTCTCTCTGCCAGAGCAGCTCTGTGCTCTGAACAATAATTAGGTCTATCAATTAGTCCTTTTTGTTTCCATAAGGTAAAAAAAGAAATGTCTCGATGTATTGGTGACAATGTTACTAAATGTTTTAAATGGGGCACAAAATAATTCATCTGTTTTATGACGAAACTTTTCCCATTAGTTTCATGTTTGAACCACTTAACAGATGGTTTGTAAAATATTAACTCTCATTTAACTAAAAGTATTTGACTACTTGTATCTAATTCTCTCTCTATCTTTGTCACTCTTGCACTTACCAATTAAGTAGCTGTTTGAAACACATTGTTACATCAAAATGTTTTCCTTTGTAATTTTAAAGGAGTTTTTGGACTATCTCGTATAATTTAAAGATTTTTTTTAGATTTTTGGGTTAAGAAATAATTTACGTTCTTTGTCACGTTAACAGTACAATATTATAAAATAAACCTGGCCGGATCAGGTAATGTATCGGAGTTTTGAATTAAACTTTCCCTCCGCGCAAAGAGACCATCCATTCAGTATTGATAAAAATTTACATATTTTCTAAGATAAGCATTATCCCGCCAACTGGATACACTATAAAATTCAAGCTTTCAGACAATTTAAAAAAAAGGTTTATAAAGCTTTTTCAACTCCACTAAATTATACTTATGACAACCCTTTGAAAGAGCATTTTTATCAATTTTAACACTTTCTTCACATGAAGCGTTTAAGAATATTCCCTAAATTCCCTTTTTAAACCTTTAACTTTGTTAATGCTCTGGGAGTAAAATAATTTAATAAAGAATGCCCCCCCCCCTCCCCCATTTTTGCTTTATATAGCTTGTGAATACTTATGGCCATTATCACTTATTTCATTTCTGTATATCAACCATATACTTTAAGATTGTATATATTGAACATTTGAACTAAAAGAGGACTTTAAAATTTTGCTAAAATTTCTTCCCCGTTTAAAGAAAAATAAGTTTATCTAAATAGGAAGATTACATAAAAGTATATAAAAGCATTTTATTAGAATATGATACAAAAGAAATACATGTATCTAGTCAAATTGGATTGTGGAACATGTGTTATATATATATAAATATATATATTAAATAGATGTATATACTGGATAATGTTGATGTACATTTCCAAACTTTATTTTAGCTTGTTTTACGCTACATTTGGTCTGCCAAAATGATAAAAAATGTGTTATTATATTGTTGCCTGTTACTGTTAATGTTGTAAAATTATACACACTAATTGATTGTGCAATTAAATGTTTTCTCTTGTTTTTCGTATAAGTATATCAAAGGTGTTATTATTTTTAAATTGTAAATTTAAAAGGTTAATTGTCTGCCTTTGTTTCTTTATGAACAAAAGAATATAATGGATTTTTTATGAATAAACATTGAGCAGCACTGATTTGCTATTTATGTTTTCAAAACAACAGTAACAAACTTTATGAATTATTAACCATGGGAATGTAACCACTTGTGTAAAATATAATAACCTAGGGAAAAGTTTTAATGGGCTTCTATTTTGCCATGGCAACCGAATATATTTTTGACAACTGAATGGGAATTTCATGGATTTTGAAAGTATATTCGAAAATTTAAAATCTTTTGAAAAAAAATTTAAACTTAAAATTTATAAATATTTGAGTAAATTTAACTAACAAGGAGAGTACCCGAGGTGTTTATTGCCGATTTAGTTCAAAGTCGGCCGTAATGTGGACCTATATGAGATATGAAATTTCCCAAAAGGAGACGTTGCACTACCCATTCGATTTGCCATGGCAACCGAAAATGTTTTTGACAACTTACAAGCAAAATAACATTTTTCCCTTATTTTACCCAAAATTTGTTACAAATTTACCCTAAAAATGTTTCAATTTACCCAAGCTTGATGAAATTTACCTAAATGTGGTCCAAATTACACATTTCGTGATTTTCAAAATTTTCTGTGAAACCGAGAAAATCCCATGCTTTTTTAAATGGAGATTTTATCGTTTTAAGTGGTCAAAAACATTTTCGGTTGCTATAGCAAAACGAATGGGTAGTGCAACGTCTCCTTTTGGGAAATTTCATATCTCATATAGGTCTACATTACGCTCGACTTTGAACAAAATCGGCAATAAACACCTCGGGTACTCTCCTTGTAAGTGTGGACATAGAGGAATAGCCCTGGAGTGGTATTGATAGTTCTGATTGGGATAAGCACTGACATAACTCTTCAGAAATCGCGTAAAGGGAGATGTAGAAACGGGAGGGTATGTCGAGGTAGACTTTTATCTATTCATACATTCCAACAAAGGCAGCGCGATCTACCGGTTAGGGTTTGAATTCTTTAAAAAGTCTACCTCGACTTTCCCCCCTTTTTTCCCCCGCCTCGAACTGGCACTACGCTGTCGGATTTAGCGCCTTCTTTCCTTTCCCCTCCTCTACTATTCCTCCATGGTGTGGATAAATGTGAGAACAGAATGAAAGTTAATAAATAAAAAAATACCGCTTAATAATAAATATTTAATATTTTTTATACATTGGATAAAATTAGGTGAATCTGATGAAATTGGGTTCAATTTGAAAAATTAACAATTTTGTTTTTTTTCGGGTTAAATTAAGATTAATTTGGAAAATTTCAAGTATATTGGTTAAATTAGCTAAATTTGAGTGAGATCCAATAAAATGGTGAAAATGGATGAAATTGGATAAACTTGAAATTTGAGTTTATACCAGGAAAATTAAACCAATTCAAATTTTGAATATTTCAAGCATATTTGATAAAATTATTTAAGTTGCTTAAAATCCATCAACGTTTGGGAAAATTGGGTAAACACATATTTGGTTTTATCACGGCCAACTTGAATCTCTCGCGCTACAGCGGCCATCTGATTCGTTGACGTTTCTGTGTTAACCTATGAGCAAAAGATGTGTATGACGTGAGCGCCCCTAGCGGATTATTATTTTTAGAATAGATTTTACATTGAAGTCAATATAAAAACCGAGCGTGGCGCTGAACTCCTACACGTTATAGTACAGTTTATAGGGGAAAAATCCTCGCTCGCGGAATTTCGACGAATGTGTTGGCCGCTGTAGCGCGAACAGCGCGTGATCAAAATTGGCCGTGGTTTTATTCACTTTTAATTATTTTAAATGGAAAAATTAGTTATATTTTAAGTGTTAGATTTTTAACTTTGAAGGTTAGACTTTTTAAAAATGTAACAATTAAAAGGTTGAAAATTTAGTACTTTAAAGGAACACCGTCATTTAAACTCGATTTATTGGGTATTTTATAAGAAAAGTTATTTCACTAGAAAATTATATATAATTTGTAATAATTGGATAAGTATTCGACCCACAGCTAATGAAAATGTAAATAACTCTCGCGACCCCCGCCAAAAAAATTACTACCCCCTTTTTCTTTCACTTCCCCTACTACTAGCGCCAGAGCGGTCACGCGCGAAATTTCAAAACACAGTTAGCAGGTACGCTAGGAGAAGGATGGTCTTTACGTTTCTCGCGAGTACCGCTAGGCGGCGCAACTGTCTTACGGCTGCCGAACAACACAAACTGCCCAGCAGCTCAAGGTTCGTAAAAAAGGTGCCAACACCTATCCCTCCATAGTATACACTCTTTTTTGCGCCTTTATTTTACCCCTCTTACTTGCCTCCCACTCGTCGGCCATTGCCTCGGCCCTAGCATCCACTCTTTGGGTATCCCTAATGGAGGATGGGGCTGAAAGGGGGAAAACCAAACATGAACGCGCAAAGGAAAATACCGCGAAAAAGAATGTGAAACTTTGTTGAAGTTGGCTGCAATACATAAACAGTCAAATGGTTGACCATTTAGTTTTAGTCGTGGAGGGTTTTAAAGTTTCATATTGAAATCATATAATAATGGATCCACATCAAGAGATTACAGATTATGTAGTAACTCTAAGAAACTAGTACGAAAGCTTTTTAAGATGTTTCCATACTGAAGACATCAATGTTCTTGAAATTTATCACCGAAAATTACAAGAACATTTTCAGGCGAGCTTTCGTCACAGCCGGCGTTCCTTCCGTCCTTGAGCCTCCGGGTCTATCGCGGGACGACGGAAAAGCCCGGATGGGTTGACTTTGGTTCCCTGGTCTGGCGGGAAATCTCTAGTATGGGATTTCACTTGTACGGATCCCCTGGCTCCATCGTATCTGGCCTCTTCCTCCTCAGCCCCTCTCTGGGCCGCTACCCAGGCTGAATTCCGGAAGAAGGCAAAATACTCCGGCTTGGAGGACCGCTACATGTTTCGGGCCGTTGCCATTGAAACTCTTGGATCTTTCGGGGGAGAAGGCTTAGCCCTGACCCATGCCATAGGTCGGCGTCTTCGTGAGGCTACAGGCGAGCCGCGTTCAGTTGCTTTCCTCCTACAAAGAATAGCGATGGCCGTACAACGAGGCAACGTGGCCTCCGTGATGAACACTTTTCCTCCGGGGGCTCCCCTAGAGGAATATTTGCATTGTTAAAAGTATTTTTCTTGTACATATTTCTATTTACATAATAAAAGACTTATACTCCAGAACATCGATATATAATTGGACGATTTTTACTTGCCTTAAACCAAATTGCAAATACAAACGAAATCTCTAATAGATTACCTGATTTAATGGGAACATTACTAACGGCATTCAACTCTCATTTCGATAAAATTCAAACAATTCTTGCCTCACAGATCGATCTCAGTTCCAACCCTTACACCCAGTAGCGTCGCTAAGGGTGGGCTGAAGTGGGCTTTAGCCCCCCCTGCATTTTTGAGATGGGCCACATGTTTATAATTAAGAGGCCACACATTTTAATTTAAGAATTTTCTTTATCTCTAGAAATTTGTTTTATTGCCAAGAAACGTTTTTCTGGAAAAAAATCTTTCAAAATCAATTCGTTTACTCAAAAAGATAGTAGGGAGCGGAAATAGAGAAAGTTGAAAAGAAAGGGGCTTAAGGGAATTTAAGGAAATATCCCAGGCATGCACGTGTCCCCTCCAGGTCGGATACAAGGTCAGTAGGGGGTCCAGAAAACGCGACGAGAGCCGCAACAATAAAACGACCTTGCTATTCTCGCTTCCTGCAAAATCTGGGGTTTTTTCGATTTCACCATTTTTGCGAAATATGGTCAATCCAAGGTTCCCGCTAAGGGCCACAAAATTCTTAGGGGCTACAAAATAATTAGCCCACCTGTGAAAAAACCTTAGCGCCGCTACCAGCTTGTAACATAACTAGGGAACAAATATCTTCAGAAATATATGGCGTGCCATCCAGGACAAAATTCTCAAATTAACAAATTTATATGTCGAAACGCTGAATCGAGTTTTTTTTTTACATCGAAACCACGAATCGCATTTATTTTTACAAATATATCGACGTTTTACCAGATTTATTGGAAGCTTATAATAACAACTACCACAAATCTATTAAATGCAAACCCGTTGAAGTGAAGAAGGAAAATTCTAAACAAGTGTGGCAGAACTTATACGGGAAAGTCAATTTTTCACCCCCAGTCTCGTTCCCTTTTGAAATAGGTGACTTGGTTCGTATAAGCAAGAATAAAACCACATTCGAAAAGGGTTACAAAGCAAATTATACCGAGGAAATATTCAAGGTAGTGGAGCGCTTACCGAGAGACCCTCCGGTATATAAACTGGAGGATTTGAAAACTGAGCTCATTTCGGGTGTGTTCTACAAGGAGGAAATACAGAAAATCGGGAAAGACCTCGACAACTGTTTGTTTAAAATTGATAAAGTTTTGAGAAAAAGGACTAAACCCGACGGAACGAAAGAGCTTTTAGTACGTTGGCGTGGTTACAGCTCAGATTTTGACTCTTGGGTGCAAGAAATTGTAGTACTACGAGTTTCTATATAACGTTACCCTCGGACTCATCTATAGGTTATTTCAGGAACAAAACTTTAAGCAAGTTCAGGACGTATTTACCGGAACCAATAAAACTTGAGGGAGCGTACGAAGTTGGACTAGCCGAAATAAGTTATCCAAGAACGTGGAATAACGTTAATGAAGAATGTTTAGTTCAAATTTGGAATACTGTAGAAGAAAAAGATACTATAGACTCCTTGGAAGAACCTATACCCAAGAAGACTAAAAAAACAGTCAATCAAGAAGACGGCAAAGAACACCGAAAATTTTGTGAAGAGATATCTCGAAGATGAAATGCGTGATATAAGCATACTTATACCTCCCGGATATTACGGCTCTACCGAAGAATTAGATTATGTCACTCGATGACGATGGACAAAAAATTAACTCAAGGGTCGAGTTTTATTACAACAAACCTAATCGGCGAGTGGTAGTCGAAATTAAAGGAATGAACCAAGTTTACATACCACATGAAATCGCCATCATATTAGGATTCACGAGAACTCCAGGCAAAGATGTAAATGTAGTGACTTCCATGACGGCACCTTTTAGCTGTGATATGGACGCTGGGTTCATTCCTTTCAAACGTCGATATATTTTTGCGTATCTTTCTCCGTAAAATATCGGTTCATTCGAGACTTCAATGTTCGATTGAATCGTTCTATAATACTAGATTTTACTTCGGAGTGCGTTGCGAAAAACTTGATTCCCCTACGTTTTAATTCACCTTGAACTTCTTTGCATAGAAACTCGTTACCGTGATCAGTCTGTACAACCTTCGGCTGTCGACCTGATTCTAAAATAGATTTGAATGACTTTACCATAGTAGATCCTTTCTTATCCTTGGTAGCCACAGCGAATGTGTATTTGCTAAATACATCGATACCACATAAGATATATCGGTATCCACTATTGTGGTTTTTGATATCTTGCATGTCTGCCAGATCAAGTTGCCATTGTTCGTCTATCCCATACACTATCGTCTTGATTCTTCGAAAATTGTGTCTGACTGGTCTGTGTAACGTGTACGTATCTTGTCGTTTTAAAAATTATCTCACGTCGTTTATGGTCACTTTAATACCCTTCGTCCGGGCAGCCCGATAAAGACCACGAATGCCTCCGTAGCTACCGGCGTCCTTAAAGTTGAAGTATATTTCTTCTAGCCTATCCATTCATCGTACAGTTCATTTTCCGTTCATGATACCAGTACGCGAACTCGAATAGCTCGAAAACGATAATAATACATAATAACAAAAACGCCGTTATAATTTTGGGTGATTTTAAGTATGATATCGATAAAGATATAAATACACCCATAAATACCCAAAGTCTCTAGCAATTGCTTGATTAAAGGCGTCGATGACGTATTTACTGTTAGTTGGAGAAATCTGTCTAGCTAAATGAAATATCGCCGATTTGTCACGTGGTGTCTTGAAAATTATCAGATAGTGCGCGTTTAAATTTAACGTTCTAATTTCCTTCCCGGGATAATACAAATTTTGCATAAGTACAAAAACCGACGTGTTTTTATGATGAGAATCTCTTATAAACAAATTTGTGACATCCTTGTTATTTGATATTTCACAAGGTAAATCATCAAGAATTACAAAATTCTTGACATTTGGGTCTAAAATTTTAACGTCTAATAATCCTTCGTGAAATTCAACTGTGGGTGTATCATCTAATACCGAATTAAACAGTTTAGGTTGATATTCCGTATAGCACCAAATAATTATCTCTGGTGGGGGTGAAATACACGTAGCTTTATATTTGATAAGACTAGCCACGAAAAAGGATTTCCCAGACTGAGTGCACCCGCGATCAGACCGTTAAAAGGATGTTGCAACCTGAAATCCATTTTAAAGAATGACACATTTTTCCCTAATCAACTAGTTTTTATTCACAAAAGTTGTTTAGCGTTACAGACTATTTTAGCAATCATACATTTACAAAATTCATCATTTAAAAAGGTTTTTAAAGTAAAATTTTTATAAATCTCAATGTAGTCAAGATTTCTTATCGCAGTGTTATAGTTCATAGTAACACGCATATCCCAGTCTTCAAGACAGTTGTGTTGAGTCTGTGAGGGATGGTAGCAACACTGGCGGATAAAATACTGTCCTTTAAAAGGTTATATATCCTATTTGCTTCATTTAGGTATGTTACAACGTCCTTATACATATCCATTAACACTTTGGTGAGAGCGTAACCAATGGCGAAACCCTTCTTGGTTGGGAAAATATCCCCGTACAATTCACCGTACCCTGGAACCATATCCCGGATATCCAAAATTTTTCGATTCTGATACGTTCTTAAGTCAATACGTTTCGTCTCGGAACCGCTGAAAAAGCACGATGATACTGGGGCGTCATCCTTCTCGAAGAAAGCTAATATTTCGTCCTTCTTTCTGAATAACTCATGAAAATCGGATTCATCTAAGGTGATTCCCGTAGCATAGCTCCACACGGGTTGAGGCCCACCACTGTATAAGTCCTGGGACCGGCAGGATTACCCTACTCAATTTCTTGGAATACCATGCTTGACCAGGGGTGGACCCGGCTGATTGAGCATTCAAATATAACCTGCCTAAACAAGGCTCATTTAAAAGGCCTCATCGGCGTTTTGAAAAAATCGGGCTGTGCTTCAGGTAGCTCGAGCCACACAGGACCTCCTCTCCGATATTATACAATGAGCGCGTGCGGAAGCTAGCGCTGTAGCATAGCCAACGCGCACCTATGCTGGTTGGCGACCTTTTTTCAGAAGACATTAAACTTTATTTAATGAAAAGATTTGTATTACTATAATACTACGATAAACATTTTACTGGGTGGTATTTGACAAGAGCGTATCCAGGATCTTATTTCGGCCCCATCTTACTTGGGTGGGGGAAAACGGGGAACTTGCCTCCCGTGTTAGAGGAATAGGACGCTGATAATTTCGGTTCGTGTATTTCTGATATCTTGATGTAGGGACACTTTGGGATTGAATTGGACCAGGACTGCGGCGGTAATTGGAGTTAACGTAAGGACTATTTATAGACGACGTGTTGAGTTCGAAATGGTCGAAGAAGAAGAAATATCAGACGAAGTCCTTGACCGAAATATTTTATTTCTGTTAAATACAACTCAGAACGTCGGAGAAACATACGTAATCGGTGGTCTAAGAAGGAATGGCATTGCTAGAAGGGTTCCACGATGGCGAATGAGGGAGAGATTGAATATTTTAGATCCGGTCGGAAGAGCTCTACGTTTGAGATGTCCTATTATGAGAAGAAAATATAAAGTGCGTGGAGCTAATGCATTGTGGTGAGAACAATGGTTTTTGGCAGTTTCACTCAATGTTTATTAATTTTTTAGTTATGGTCCGAAACCGATCGGTATTATTCGATATAGAGATTTTACTGACATATCGGTTCCTTGCAAAATTATCGTTATTTTTTAAAATAAAAGCCGAGATAAAAGTTAAAAACCCCGATAATTTCACGGATTTAAGCCGATATTCTTTCTATGAGGCTTTAGTAAATTTCATCTTTTTTCTTTTTCTAGTAAATTAGAAAAATATTGATATCGGTAAAATATTAAAAAATAATATCGATAATTTTTTATGAATATTGGTATCAGATAAAGTTCGATATCGGTTTTGTAGAATAAGGCAGTGTTCAGACTATACAATTTTTAAATGACAGTTGATCCACCAAAGTGGTACAAGTAATTGCGTGTTGAATCTACAATAGTTTGAACAGAAAATGTGGTAACATTTTTTTAAGGCAGGAGCGGCTCCATACCATGGACCATTGAATCTTTAGAAGGACTCCCAGGGTAAACAATTTTATTCGAGGCGCTAAGTTGCGCTAACGGGAAACGCTACTGCTGGACATCAGCCGCTTAGTGAAGCTCTTCAATAATTCCGTCCAGTTCGCTTAAGCTTGACGCTTAGAAGTCGACTACAGCGAACCCAAGTTTGTCCAAATTGAACTAGAAATATGCCGCGACGGTTAGTTTCCCAGTATAAATACGTACTTTAATGAGCCCTTCCCAAGGTTCGTAAAAGAGCCCTTCCAGTAAGACAAGTCCTTCTACAGATTCATTGGTCCACGTCCAGACGAACATTAATTTTGGGGAGACATGGCTATAAATTAAGACGAACCACCGATGGACTGAATTCAAAGATATCGCGACAAAGTAGACAAGACCATCACAAAAGGGGCAAAAATATAAACCCTAACAGAAATTAAAAACATTTAAAAGACCCACGCCAAACTCGGACCTGATGGACCTTCGAGTCAAATAGGGCGAAACCGGTCTACTGTTGGTAATTCTGGCATTTTAGTTTAATTTCTATATTGTTTTCGACTCTAAGGCCTATCAGGTCCGAGTTTCGCGTCTTTCTTTAACTCTCGAAGACCTATCGAGTGACGTGTTAGTCTTTTAAGTGTTATTAATATCTGTTAGGATTTATCTTTTTTCCCCTTTTGTGATGGACTTGTCTACTTTGTCGCGACATAGCTATATATTGCCATGCGAAACGGGCGCCGATCAAGGGATTTTTAATGATGGTGTAGGCGCAACCCCCCCCCCCCCCCCAAACTTTTGGTTTTTGCCCCAGGCGCAAAACTATCTTACTGCCGCCCTGCCTACTTTGGCCGCTATATATTGCTGGTGCGGTGTAAGTGATCTAGAATTTGACCTTTAAAAATTGTTAAAGGGACTCCAAAGTTCGGTGGCACAATGTGTCAGTAAAGTGCGAAATATACGGTTAACTCTGCCCGCCTCTGGTAAGGCCGAGTGAGGGGTTGGGGGGAAGCAAAAGCATGGTCAATTTTCTTTTTTATGCCACCGAACTTTGGAGCCCCTTTAAGTGTGATCATCGCCTAAGACTATTTTTTGTTCTCTTTAAATCGGTTAATTTCACAATTTTTCTCTTTTTAGGCATATAGACAGTAACCATAAATTGATTTGTTGGCGATTGGTATTTCATGGTTTGGTTGATGGTTTTAGTCGGCTAATAGTACATTTACACTGTGCTACAAACAATAAAGCAGACACTGTACTGCAAATTTTCGAAACCGATGTGAGACAATATGGCATGCCATCAAGAATCCGTGGAGACAAGGGGGTAGGAAACACTCTGGTTGCACTCTTCATGATTGAAAATCAAGGATTGAACCGTGGATTAAGCGTCCATAATACTAGGATAGTATGACTTTGATAAATTTCGCTATCGGGAGCGCGCTCATTTTCATAAAAATGGGGGTTCCTCGGGTATTGTTTTAAAATTTCTTGGTCTGTGGTCAGACTCACTACATGGCGGGCCCGCCGGCGTGAATCAAGTGAAAATTGCAAACACAACTTTCCCACGCTTTGAACGAACCTCGGAAATCTCCAGTTCGCGGGTTGTTACCTTGCTGTTTAGTACTGTAATTTTACAATCCCTTAATTTAACTGATAAAGCGTGGTTTTTGGATAAATTAATTATGGCTGAAGAACATACAACTAATGTTAATAGTTCTGAAGTTCGGGAAATATTAACGGCATTGTCAAATCCTCGTCTGCTAAGCGTTTTGAACAATATCGTTGCTCCAGGGCCGTCTACAACTTCGGTACCCGTCAACGTTTCAAATCCTATAAGTAATTTTACATCAGCCAACGATGAACTGCGCTATATATTTCGACGAAACATTCAAAATTCACCCAGAAGATCAGGAGATAATCTATAATTCACCGGATCTTCACGCCCCGCCAAAAAGAAAAAAATTAAAGGGTAATTATTTTTAAATCTTCTAACAAAGTTGTTAAATATTTCGTTTGGTTTTAAATCTAGAGCCGTTTTATTTCAACATCCAACTTTTCAATCACCAGTAATTTTGTTGCCTGACAAAAATCTGAAAAAAGTTCCTCGTGGAAAGATTAAAAAAGAACTTAATGACAATGGATATGTACTATTTTCTGTTTCTCCGAGCCTCCGAGGAAAGACTGGAGTGAGCGTGACGTTAGAAACGAGATTTTTCGACTTTTTGCTGATAAGTTGACTGGACCCCTCGAGCGAGTAAAACATAATAGCCAATTTAATGTTCGTCTTAAAGACTGTGTAACCCTTGGGAAAATATAAACTATCACCGTGCCGTTTAAACAACACGTATGACGTCATATCTCCTGACCCTTCTCAAAGATATTTATTCACCAAGGCTAGGGAAGATCGCGACCAATGCAAATCGTGCCTTTCGTGGGATGAATCAAATCAGGGACTACGGTTACATGGAGCTCGGAGCGTCGACGTTTATTTTTCTCATGTAACCGCACGAACGTCGACGTTCGGAGAGATACGTCGACTTAACGAAAACTACCTCGAACCGTCGATTTAACGCCTTACGTCGACGTTCGGCGCTGCATGTAACCTCTTTACGACGACGTTTCCTTGGCCAGTAGGGATTTTTCCTACCGCATATCCGACTGTTCCGAAATAAATTCGTTTTAATTTAAGTTTTTTATATATTATTTACTATTTATATTTATTTTTATATTTATATAATAATTATTTAAATATTATTTTATGTACTTAATTTTATTTCCTATTAATTTATAAATAATTTCAAATATTTCGAAACAATTTACTAACTACAAATTGCAATTTATAATTTATGAAACTTTTTAAATTATACTGAAAATATAATGAACATAATTTATAATTAATTTATATAATAAATTAATCAACGTATGAAAGATGTCATTTTATATATTATTATTATATGAAATACTTGATATATTTATATTTAAAAATGTATTATTTTTATAATTGAATAGCAATAGAAACTTTACTTAAAATTATATACTAATAAAACGCGAGTAAAGCATATTTTTAAGGAGCGCGAAAATACCCTGTTTTGGAGGGAAAAATCCGAAGTATTTTTTGAAACGACGATCATGTAACCGGTCCCCTTTTTGGAACGTCGACGTTCGTCGAAAGTCGACGTTCCCTTACGTCGACGCTCAGAGCCCCATGTAACCGTAGTCAGTGAGAGGGAGTTACATACATGGGAAAGGGAAAAAGGGGAGAGATTCGGATTCAGAAAGGAAACAACTTTGTTCGCAAAAATCACAAAATCTGTATTTAGAGCAAAATAATAATATACCCTTGAAAAAATAGATATAGGGGGAAACAATTCGCGATATTTTCGATTTTTTAGGAATCAACGATTACTGCTAAACTCTTAAACGGCTTAGTTTAAGCGGGGGTTTTAAATATACACTCTTGACAATAGATTTATAAATTAACTTTTATCTCACGGCTTTCGATCGGATCGGTCCCTATAGTTACTTTAAAGGGAAGAATCCGGGTGCAAGTTCATCGCGACATTTTCCCGACTCAGCCGAACATTTTCGGGGAGATCCTCTTAGGACAGCATTTGAGGTCCACGTCTTTCAGTTAAAGGGAATATTACCGGCAAAGCAATCTTTACGGAAGACCCCTTCAATTTTTCAAATTACCCTGTACAGTGGCGCCAAAAATTTCTAAAGCCAAAGGCAAGAGCGGCCAGAGCTGCAAACGTTGGTGTTCCACACCAAATACCTGAGGTTATATTCCCTTTAAGACTTCAGTCCAAAACCCTGAAGAGCTGGGAGAACTTTGCTTTTGGGCTGCGCTCCTTGACTTCACTTTTTACAGTGGTCATTGGCTTAACTAGTTGTATGCCTTGGCTGTAGAACGGTTAATTTTTCGTTGGCTTGTGGATGCTACTAGTGACGTAGGTTAGCCCTTCCCTACTTTAAAAAGGTCGCTCGTGGTTGGCTTCACGTGGTTGCGGGGGGTCAGAGGTCTTTTGGCCACTTTTACTTCCGTTTTCGAAATAGACATCCGGGGATGAAACTCGGTCCATGACATTGGGTACAAGCGGGGGAAATTGGTCGCTGCAATCGAGGGGCTAACCACTCTCTGAAAATCTGTACACCGATTACACAAATATGAAAATGAGTACAGCCTTTGGTAGTGCTAAATCTGTACTCACTTACGTAATCATTTTAGTGCAGTCAAAGCTACAGACTTGTACACCGATTACGGGGAGTGATCAGCCCCTCGGCTGCAATACCAGTTCTTGTTGCGGGGAACGTGGTCTTGATCTCGGAGTAGGCCAAATTCGCTTCTTTTGTATCTTAATTTAGGGTTACCTGAAAGCCGAACGGAAGGTAGCCAACTCGAAAATATCTGAGGGACTTAATTTTATATTCGCGAGCGAATACGTTCTGTATAAATTATTTCTAGTTCTTATGTACCGTTCAAAAGGTATTCAAGTTTAAGTTAATGTTAATTCTATTTATTTTATTATCAATTCGGGATACTTTTTATCAGTTCGGGGTTGAGATTTCCATTCTTTTGATATATTAATTATGTATATTAATTAATTATTAGTATGAAAAGGGGCAACCTTAACATAAACATCATAACAAGATGGTCAAAACCAGTAAAATATAAGGCGGGGAATTTGTTTATTTTAATCGTTAAAGTAGGTCAAGAGTGTATAAAACATTATTATTAACCAAAGATATAAATAAAAAAAGGTATTCCTGAGGATAAGATAACCTTAAGGGTTACAACTGTCAAGGACGTTTTCATAAGTTTAAAATTAAACTATCATGCACCACGGTCCTTTTTCGGCGGGGGGCGATAGCTCTGATAAGGAAATTTGAATACAAACTTAGTCGAAGTTGTAAGAGCAGACGCTACACGGAGGATTTCAATAAAGCTTGAGAACCATTTCTCCATAACTTAAAGGGAATATAACCCCTCTTGTTTGGACGGTGCTGGTCGAGCTTCTATTATTGACTGTTTACGACTAGGGCTTTTGAATTTGTAGGCGCTGCTAAGAGTTTTATACAGTAAAAAATATTGGGGTCTTCCATAAAGAACGTTTTAGAGATTATACTTCCTTTAAAGTAATTTAGTGTCATGTAAATTCAGCAGGTTAGGTAGCTCTACTGTATACTTAATAATCTGTAATAATATCTAACTTATCACCTTTTTCAGATTCGATTTTCTAAAAGCAATCGATTCATATTTATCAGGAGTTAATTTAGTCGATTTGTAGGGACTACAGCGCTTTCCTAAACAGCATTTTTCGAATCAGCGCTGCTTTCTATAGCACTAATAATATAGACCTATTGTAATACATATTTTTCTGGAATTTCGGCAAATTTCATTACCTAATGGTTTCTGCCGATAGTTAGTATTGCAAACTTCAAAATCAAATCAAATCAAAATTTTATTTCGTGTTGCCAGAACAAAATAAGGAAAAAGAGACATATGGCCAAGTCTTAAAAGACTTTTAGGCCTTGAACCCGACAGAGAACGGTTTTTGGGTTACATTTATTCTATATATATATATCACTAATAAAGAATACATAAAAAAAAAGAAAAAAAAAGACTCGTTAATAGGTAGTACATATCGTTTAGTTTAAGGATTCTGTGATTATTATTATATTTCCAATTTAAATTGTTATATTTTAAATTTATAATTCCCTGATAAAGTTTTTTATTTGTTTTTTGAATACTGTTATGGTTATTGCGTTTTGAACTTTTCTGGGTAAAGAGTTATATAATTTAATGCCCGTGTAATATAAGGAATTAAGTTTTCTTGATGTATTTGCCGAAGGTACAATTAGTCGATCAATTGACCTAAGGTTATATGTATTGGTGGGGCCAAATTGAAAGATATCATTTTCAGGTTGGTTTAAAGAGTTAAAGATAAAAATTAGGCAGTTATATTTATATAATTCTCTTATATTGTACAATCCAAGTGATAAGAATATATTTCTAGTTGGCTCGTGGTATGATTTTTTTTATGATTCTGACAATTCTTTTCTGTAGTTTGTGGATTCAGTCTAGGTTTGCGTCTGATGTATTGCCCCAAGATGAAATACCGAAGATTATATGAGGATATATTAAGGCGTAATATAGTTGCGTACATAATTTTTCACTAAAGATGTAACGGTTTTTGCTGTAAGCAATTTTTTGGGCAATCTTATCGATATGTACATTCCATGTTAATTTTTCATCGAACCAAATTCCGAGATATTTATTTTTATCTACTCTAATTAGGGCTTTGTTATTAATGGTGATATTAATGTTTTGAGGTATGATTTGGTTTTTGTTACAGAAAATCATATATACGGTTTTAGTTACATTTAGTTCTAGAGCGTTACAAGTTAGCCATTTATGGATTTTATCTAATGTAAAGTTTGTGTTATTAATTAAATGATTTAAGTTTGTATCTTTTTCTAGAAGAAGGGAGTCATCAGCGTATAACGTGAGGGTGTCATTTTCGTCGATGTTAAAAATGTCGTTAGTAAATAGATTAAATAGAAGTGGTGATAAGATGGACCCCTGAGGGACCCCGTTTTTGATAAATTTTGAGTTAGACAAAGTATTGTTTAGTTTAGTCTTATTACTACGTAAATGGAGGTATGATTTTAGCCAGTCATATGCTGGTCCACGAACACCCAGAATGTATAATTTTTTTAATAAAATATCGTGAGTGACTAGATCGAAAGCTTTTCGGAAGTCCAAAAATACCCCCACCACATATTTACTTTTTTTGTAAACTCGGTTAACCGCATGTTCAACTCCCTTGTTCTTTACAAAACCGAATTGATTTCTTGATATAAGTTTGTATTTGTAACAGAAATTAGAGAGACGCGAATAATAACAACTGTCAAAAAGTTTCGCGAATACAGACAAAACAGTGATAGGACGGTAATTCCCAGGTTCATTTATATCGCCCTGTTTATAGATTGGAGTAATTACACCTTTTTTAAGAATGCTCGGATATGTTCCGGATTTAAAGCTTAGATTGATTAAGTATACAAGTGGTTTATTTAAATGTTCGCTAACAAGTTTTAAAAATTTTGGGGAAATTCCATCTTCGCCAGATGCTGCGTTTGATTTTAGAGTCCTCAAAATTTTATTTATTTCATTTGGGTCCACATCGAGGAGGACTAGCGAGTTAGGAGTGTTCTTTATTTTGGTATACATCTCTGAGTTCGAGATTGGGATGTTCGGGGTAAGTGAACAGAAAAAATCGTTTAGCTTGTTTGGAGAAAGATTAATAGGTGTTTTTTTAGTACTGTTTTGACTTAAAAGACGGTTTACCAGCCCCCAGGTATCTCTATTTTTTTAATTTCAGATAACAAATTATTATAATAATTATGACGCGCGTTTCTTATTAAATTAACACATTTGTTTTTAAATTTACCTAACCTAACCTAACCTAACCTAACCCCTGAAGTTCATATGTATGTTATACATTTTCCATCGTCAATTCATATAAATTTTAAGAAACCGCTGTCTTGACCAAAACCGCTGTTTTAAGAAACCGCTGTCTTGACCAAAACCGCTGTTTCAAAATCGCTAATTTGAGAAACGCTATATTCAGAAACGCTGTTTTAAGAAACCGCTGTCTTGACCAAAACCGCTGTTTCAAAATCGCTAATTTGAGAAACGCTATATTCAGAAACGCTGTTTTAAGAAACCGCTGTCTTGACCAAAACCGCTGTTTCAAAATCGCTAATTTGAGAAACGCTATATTCAGAAACGCTGTTTTAAGAAACCGCTGTCTTGACCAAAACCGCTGTTTCAAAATCGCTAATTTGAGAAACGCTATATTCAGAAACGCTGTTTATGGAAAAAGCTGTTTTGACAAACCGCTCTACTGAGAAACGCTTAACCAAAAAACGCTGACTAAACAAAACGCTCTTTCGACAAACCGCGGTATTGAGAAACGCTATTTCAACAATCGCTGTTTTAACAAAGTGCCGTTGCAACAAAATGCTGTATTGAAAAACGTGCTTTTGAAAACGCTATTTTAACAAATGCTCTATTCCCTACATACCAATTTAGTCAATGGTGAGGAATTCAATGAACATAACATTTTCCTAAATTGGAGAAGAACGCCTCTTTACATATGTACTCCTAAACCTATTCCAATTCCTGGAAAACCGAAAAAAGTCAACTTGTTGATGGATCTCACTGATGATGAAAGTTCAGCAAATGATGGCAATGATCGAGTTACCAGATCCTGGAATTCATTCTAGTGACTCAACTACACCATCTTCATGCTCAGCTACTCAAACAAGTCAATCAAACTATTCAGACTGCAACACAGATCGTTCAACTACTTCAACCACTTCAGCTTTAAAATCAACTACCCAAACAAGTCAATTAAACTATTCATACCGCAGCACAGATCGCTCAACTATTCAATGCTCAGATTTCGAACCAAATCATTCAAACTGTTCGACTCACAATCCAGATCACTCAACTACCTTATCTCTATGCTCAGATGCCCAAAGTCAACCAAACTATTCAGATCGCAACTCATCGAATTCAACTGTATTCGAAGACGTTTGTAAGCAAATATTTAAGAAAAATATTTAAAATATATTTATATATTTATAATTTTTAGCTGGCAATTCTTTACAACTTGACACCTCAAATTTCGATCCGGATGTTTATAAAGATTATGTTTCCCTTTTTCCTGAGGAACTTCCTTTACTATCTGAAGAAATAGATTTCTCTAAGAAAACTCATGAAGTTACTGTCTTGGATCCATCTAAATCTCTAAAAGACATTCTAACGGATTTAAAAAGCAATATAAACCACGAAAATAGAACAGAATTTTTCAATATTCCCAGATCGATGGTGTTCGAGGAAGCGAAAATTACTTTTAAGAGGAAGGGCTATGACAGAACTACATCTATTAATGTAATTTTCACGGATGACTAATGCCAAGCGGAAGGGGCGGTAGACCTGGGTGGGCCCACACGCAAATTTCTTCGATGTTTGGTTGTAGAGGTTATGTTGTCAAAGGTTTTTATAGGGCCAGAAAATTCTAGAACCATTGCAATGAATGTTAGGGCAGAACGAGAAAATTTATACTATTTGTGTGGCCTCAGCCTATAGCCCTTTCTTTGGTTCACGGGGGACCAGGACCGCAATGTCTAAGTCCAGTAATTTTTCAGTGCCTTTATAAAAATCCTATATTGGTAGATGTATCCGCTGCCGACGTATATAGGTGAGGATGATTTCAAAAGGAGAATCGAAGCGGTAGAGAATAGTAGTAGAGAAGTAGAAAATGAGGAGAAGGTATTCGATTTGCGAGTATTGTCGGGTACATACAGTCCAATACTTAAACTCTCGGACAAATACAAAATCTCTTCCGAGTTATCCCACTATTTAGTAGTAGATCGATGCTTTCAAAATATACAGCAGTTTAAAAAGGGTTTGGAGACTTTAGGGGTTTTAAACGCTATCGCTGCATACCCAGATAAATTCCGAGAAGTAATGACTTATACCAAATGTCATAAACTGACCCGAGAGGATATCCTTAAGATTTTTGCTAACATCAGATATTCCGAAAAAGGATCCAACCGTTTTCGAGTCGAAACTATTATTGTTAGTTATTTGTATAATTGCAATAGAAAGAGGCGAAACTTTAGTATCGTTTGAGGAATTGCTTGTATTTGCCACAGCTGCTGATAAGGAACCGCCAATGGGCTTCGATCCCCTTCCGAAACTTAAGTTTCTACATGAAAATCCTACTAGTAAATATCCAATTGCAAAGACTTGCTGGCTAGCTTTAATCTTGCCAATAATTCACGAAAATTACGAAGATTTTTGTAAATAAATGGACGAAGGAATTAAGAATAGTTTCGGTTTTGGGATAGGGTAGGTGTAATCGAATTTCGTCGTCCGAAAATTTTTGAAAATACTTATTTCTAGTTATTTTATGAAAGTGTGATATTTGAGAAGAAAATGTAACATTTAAGATTTTAGAATTGTAACATTTAAAATTTTAGAATTGTAACATTTAAAATTTTAGAATTGTAACATTTAAAATTTTAGAATTGTAAAATTTAAATTTTAGAATTGTAACATTTAAAATTTTAGAATTGTAAAATTTAAATTTTAGAATTGTAACATTTAAAATTTAAGAAATGTAACCATTAAAAGTTAAAAAATGTAACCATTAAAAAATTTAAAAAGTAAAAGTTAAAAATGTGACAAATTTAAAGTTAATTTTTTAATTTTAAAGTGTTACATTTTCAACACGTTAAAGTTAAAACTTTTATTTTAAAGTTAAAAGTATAACTTTTAAAAATTTAAATCGAAATAGTTAAAACTGTATAACCTAGTCATAATAAAAATGTTTTTTCGATACAAAGTATACTTTCAATTTTTTTAAATCTATTTGAGAATGTTACACGATGTATGAAAAGAGGGTATGTATGGGGCGGCAAACCGGAAAAAACTAAATGAACTAACTATCCAGAACGAGATTTCTCCGTTTATCCGGAATGAGATTTGTAATTTATCCAATAAATAACAAATCTCGTTCTGAATAAATAAAAAATCTCACCCTTAAAACTTGAAAATTTATTATTTAAAAGTTAAAAATGTAAAATTGAAATAGTTGAAACTGTAACCTTGTCATAATAAAAATGTTTTTCGATACAAAGTATACTTTCAATTTTTAAAATCTATTGTTGAGAGAGAGAAAAAATGATACTCGAGCGACAGAAACACGATGTATGCGAGAGAGTGAAAGACGATGTAAGAGAGAGAGTAAAACACGATGTATGCGAGATAGTGAAAGACGATGTAAGAGAGAGAGAGAGAGAGAGTACAACACGATGTATGCGAGAGGGTGAAAGACGATGTATGCGAGAGAGAACAAAACGATGTATGCGAGAAGGTGAAAGACGATGTATGCGAGAGAGTAAAACACGATGTATGCGAGAGGGTGAAGGACGATGTAAGAGAGAGAGAGTACAACACGATGTATGCGAGAGGGTGAAAGACGATGTAAGAGAGAGAGAGTACAACACGATGTATGCGAGAGGGTGAAAGACGATGTATGCGAGAGATAACAAAACGATGTATGCGAGAAGGTGAAAGACGATGTATGCGAGAAGGTGAAAGACGATGTATGCGAGAGAGTAAAACACGATGTATGCGAGAGGGTGAAAGACGATGTATGCGAGAGAGTACAACACGATGTATGCGAGAAGGTGAAAGACGATGTATGCGAGAGAGTGAAAGACGATGTAAGAGAGAGAGTAAAACACGATGTATGCGAGATAGTGAAAGACGATGTAAGAGAGAGAGAGAGAGAGTAAAACACGATGTATGCGAGAGGGTGAAAGACGATGTATGCGAGAGAGAACAAAACGATGTATGCGAGAAGGTGAAAGACGATGTATGCGAGAGAGTAAAACACGATGTATGCGAGAGGGTGAAGGACGATGTAAGAGAGAGAGAGTACAACACGATGTATGCGAGAGGGTGAAAGACGATGTAAGAGAGAGAGAGTACAACACGATGTATGCGAGAGGGTGAAAGACGATGTATGCGAGAGAGAACAAAACGATGTATGCGAGAAGGTGAAAGACGATGTATGCGAGAAGGTGAAAGACGATGTATGCGAGAGAGTAAAACACGATGTATGCGAGAGGGTGAAAGACGATGTATGCGAGAGAGTACAACACGATGTATGCGAGAAGGTGAAAGACGATGTATGCGAGAGAGTAAAACACGATGTATGCGAGAGGGTGAAAGACGATGTATGCGAGAGAGAACAAAACGATGTATGCGAGAAGGTGAAAGACGATGTATGCGAGAGAGAACAAAACGATGTATGCGAGAAGGTGAAAGACGATGTATGCGAGAGAGTAAAACACGATGTATGCGAGAGGGTGAAAGACGATGTAAGAGAGAGAGTAAAACACGATGTATGCGAGAGAGTGAAAGACGATGTAAGAGAGAGAGAGAGTACAACACGATGTATGCGAGAGGGTGAAAGACGATGTATGCGAGAGAGTACAACACGATGTATGCGAGAAGGTGAAAGACGATGTATGCGAGAGAGTAAAACACGATGTATGCCAGAGGGTGAAAGACGATGTATGCGAGAGAGAACAAAACGATGTATGCGAGAAGGTGAAAGACGATGTATGCGAGAGAGTAAAACACGATGTATGCGAGAGGGTGAAGGACGATGTAAGAGAGAGAGAGAGTACAACACGATGTATGCGAGAGGGTGAAAGACGATGTAAGAGAGAGAGAGTACAACACGATGTATGCGAGAGGGTGAAAGACGATGTATGCGAGAGAGAACAAAACGATGTATGCGAGAAGGTGAAAGACGATGTATGCGAGAAGGTGAAAGACGATGTATGCGAGAGAGTAAAACACGATGTATGCGAGAGGGTGAAAGACGATGTATGCGAGAGAGTACAACACGATGTATGCGAGAAGGTGAAAGACGATGTATGCGAGAGAGTAAAACACGATGTATGCGAGAGAGTGAAAGACGATGTAACAGAGAGAGAGAGAGTACAACACGATGTATGCGAGAGGGTGAAAGACGATGTATGCGAGAGAGTACAACACGATGTATGCGAGAAGGTGAAAGACGATGTATGCGAGAGAGTAAAACACGATGTATGCCAGAGGGTGAAAGACGATGTATGCGAGAGAGAACAAAACGATGTATGCGAGAAGGTGAAAGACGATGTATGCGAGAGATTAAAACACGATGTATGCGAGAGGGTGAAAGACGATGTAAGAGAGAGAGTAAAACACGATGTATGCGAGAGAGTGAAAGACGATGTAAGAGAGAGAGAGAGAGTACAACACGATGTATGCGAGAGGGTGAAGGACGATGTAAGAGAGAGAACAAAACGATGTATGCGAGAAGGTGAAAGACGATGTATGCGAGAGAGTAAAACACGATGTATGCGAGAGGGTGAAAGACGATGTAAGAGAGAGAGTAAAACACGATGTATGCGAGAGAGTGAAGGACGATGTATGCGAGAGAGTAAAACACGATGTATGCGAGAGGGTGAAGGACGATGTAAGAGAGAGAGAGTACAACACGATGTATGCGAGAGGGTGAAAGACGATGTAAGAGAGAGAGTAAAACACGATGTATGCGAGAGGGTGAAGGACGATGTATGCGAGAGAGTAAAATACGATGTATGCGAGAGGGTGAAGGACGATGTAAGAGAGAGAGAGTACAACACGATGTATGCGAGAGGGTGAAAGACGATGTAAGAGAGGAAGTACAACACGATGTATGCGATAGGGTGAAAGACGATGTAAGAGAGGAAGTACAACACGATGTATGAGAGAGGGTGAAAGACGATGTATGCGAGAGAGTACAACACGATGTATGCGAGAAGGTGAAAGACGATGTATGCGAGAGAGTAAAACACGATGTATGCGAGAGGGTGAAAGACGATGTATGCGAGAGAGTACAACACGATGTATGCGAGAAGGTGAAAGACGATGTATGCGAGAGAGTAAAACACGATGTATGCGAGAGGGTGAAAGACGATGTATGCGAGAGAGAACAAAACGATGTATGCGAGAAGGTGAAAGACGATGTATGCGAGAGAGAACAAAACGATGTATGCGAGAAGGTGAAAGACGATGTATGCGAGAGAGTAAAACACGATGTATGCGAGAGGGTGAAAGACGATGTAAGAGAGAGAGTAAAACACGATGTAAGAGAGAGAGTAAAACACGATGTATGCGAGAGAGTGAAAGACGATGTAAGAGAGAGAGAGTACAACACGATGTATGCGAGAGGGTGAAAGACGATGTATGCGAGAGAGTACAACACGATGTATGCGAGAAGGTGAAAGACGATGTATGCGAGAGAGTAAAACACGATGTATGCCAGAGGGTGAAAGACGATGTATGCGAGAGAGAACAAAACGATGTATGCGAGAAGGTGAAAGACGATGTATGCGAGAGAGTAAAACACGATGTATGCGAGAGGGTGAAAGACGATGTAAGAGAGAGTAAAACACGATGTATGCGAGAGAGTGAAAGACGATGTAAGAGAGAGAGAGAGTACAACACGATGTATGCGAGAGGGTGAAGGACGATGTATGCGAGAGAGTAAAACACGATGTATGCGAGAGGGTGAAGGACGATGTAAGAGAGAGAGAGTACAACACGATGTATGCGAGAGGGTGAAAGACGATGTAAGAGAGAGAGTAAAACACGATGTATGCGAGAGGGTGAAGGACGATGTATGCGAGAGAGTAAAAGACGATGTATGCGAGAGGGTGAAGGACGATGTAAGAGAGAGAGTAAAACACGATGTATGCGAGAGGGTGAAAGACGATGTATGCGAGAGAGAACAAAACGATGTATGCGAGAAGGTGAAAGACGATGTATGCGAGAGAGAACAAAACGATGTATGCGAGAAGGTGAAAGACGATGTATGCGAGAGAGTAAAACACGATGTATGCGAGAGGATGAAAGACGATGTAAGAGAGAGAGTAAAACACGATGTATGCGAGAGAGTGAAAGACGATGTAAGAGAGAGAGAGAGTACAACACGATGTATGCGAGAGGGTGAAAGACGATGTATGCGAGAGAGAACAAAACGATGTATGCGAGAAGGTGAAAGACGATGTATGCGAGAGAGTAAAACACGATGTATGCGAGAGAGTGAAAGACGATGTAAGAGAGAGAGTAAAACACGATGTATGCGAGAGAGTGAAAGACGATGTAAGAGAGAGAGAGTACAACACGATGTATGCGAGAGGGTGAAAGACGATGTATGCGAGAGAGAACAAAACGATGTATGCGAGAAGGTGAAAGACGATGTATGCGAGAGAGTAAAACACGATGTATGCGAGAGAGTGAAAGACGATGTAAGAGAGAGAGAGAAAAACGATGTATGCGAGAAGGTGAAAGACGATGTATGCGAGAGAGTAAAACACGATGTATGCGAGAGAGTAAAACACGATGTATGCGAGAGAGTGAAAGACGATGTAAGAGAGAGAGAGAGTACAACACGATGTATGCGAGAGGGTGAAAGACGATGTAAGAGAGAGAGAAAAAAACGATGTATGCGAGAAGGTGAAAGACGATGTATGCGAGAGAGTAAAACACGATGTATGCGAGAGAGTGAAAGACGATGTAAGAGAGAGAGAGAGTACAACACGATGTATGCGAGAGGGTGAAAGACGATGTATGCGAGAGAGTACAACACGATGTATGCGAGAGGGTGAAAGACGATGTATGCGAGAAGGTGAAAGACGATGTATGCGAGAGAGTAAAACACTATGTATGCGAGAGGGTGAAGGACGATGTAAGAGAGAGAGAGTACAACACGATGTATGCGAGAGGGTGAAAGACGATGTATGTGAGAGAGTACAACACGATGTATGCGAGAAGGTGAAAGACGATGTACGCGAGAGAGTAAAACACGATGTATGCGAGAGGGTGAATGAATGTAATAGAAATCTAAGAGGGAGAGAGGTCTATAATACGATGTATTCGCAACGTAAGAGAGAGAGCAAAGACGAATTTTGTCCGGTTTGGCGTGCCATACGACAGCACTCTACAACTTTCTCATTGAAACGTTTTTTCTAGCACCTACCGGTGAAAAAATATTTTTTACAAAAACTCGAAATTATTTCCGATTTTTCTGAAATTTTGGATTTAAAGCGATCCCACCCTAGAAATAATACCCTGAAAATTTCGCAGTTCTACCTTTTGCAGTTTCTGAAAAACAATGCCCAGTCAGAGCAATTCAAAACACCCTGTATACAGGTTGTTTGTATTTGATCGCCCCAAGCATTTTTCTCATAAATTATATTTTCTTGAAATGTAAATTTGCAAAAAATCATGGTATTTTTCACGGTTTTGGAAAAATTAAATTTTTACCGCTAGGTAGTAGATGAACATTTCAACGAAAACGTTCTAGAGCGTACTCACAAACTTAAAATAAAGTTGGTTCGGTCGAAAAAGGCCAACTTTTCACGGAAAACAAGCTCGTAGTAGGTGGCATTAAACACTCGTTTTGAGCATAGATATATTATACTTACATTTCTATCGTATACCTGTAGAGACTGGTGGAAACGTAAATTCTCGTTTTCATTAGGGCAAAAACGGCACGACGGTGAACGTCGACGCGAAAAATTTCAGTTAAGCCTAATGCTGACTCTCACCGCTGTGGCGTTTTTGCCCTAGTGAAAACCAGCCTTTATGATGAGAAAACTTTGCTGGCTGTACGTCTTTTTATACCACAATTTGCACTTTGCACGATCCATTACATTATCATGCACTTATATTTTAATCATACCCTTCCTTAGTTTCGTAAGTTTGTTAGGAGTCCGTAATCAAAAACTCGCTTGGCGAGCCTATCTTGATCCATGTGAAGCAGATGACATAAATAGTTCTCGCTTCCCGCTCTTTAAATGTGGACCAAGAAATCTCGCCCTTGATGGAAGCCTTTGACCAAACGAAGTTTCCACCTACGGCCGTCATGCTTAAACTTCGTCTAATTGTTTGAGAATGACTGGGTTGATCTTCAGCACCTCATTGCCATATGACAACTTTCCAGATTGTACGGGTAGTCAAGCAGATGTTGTACGAGTGGTAGCCTTTTTCAACAGAGATTGTTTGTGGACGTTTAGATAGTTTAGTTTAGCTGTTTCTAGATATTCGATTTTTGGGGCGCATTTCGAAGGACTGAAGAAACAAAACCCCCATCCCTTTCATTTTTCTTTTTGTGTACGAACAGTAAGATTTACTGAGGGAGGATGATAATCTTGGGGGACTTTCGATATCTCGAAGATGGTTCCATTATTGCCTGATTTGTTGGTTTTCGTGAATAAATTATTAGTTCGAAAACAAATTATTAGTTCGAAAACAAATTATTAGTTCGAAAACAAATTATTAGTTCGAAAACAAATTAATAGTTCGAAAACAAATTATTAGTTCGAAAACAAATTATTAGTTCGAAAACAAATTATTAGTTCGAAAACAAATTATTAGTTCGAAAACAAATTATTAGTTCGAAAACAAATTATTAGTTCGAAAACAAATTATTAGTTCGAAAACAAATTATTAGTTCGAAAACAAATCATTAGTTCGAAAACAAATTATTAGTTCGAAAACAAATTATTAGTTCGAAAACAAATTATTAGTTCGAAAACAAATTATTAGTTCGAAAACAAATTATTAAGAAAGATCAAATGTGTTTAAAACGTATCAAAGACAATATAGACATCGTACCCAAGATTCTAAAGGCCCAAACACACATACGGTTCGCAAGCGATTTCGCCTGCGAATTTTCGCGCACGCGCCCATGCGCCATGACTTACATTATATTTAAGTCACGCGACGTGACGCGATTTGCCAGCGAAATTTCGCGTGCGAAGGCTATGTGTGCATTCGCCTTAATTCATTGCCTTGCGCGTGGTCAATAGCGTTTACCGACTTCCTGCCGGAGTTCCGAAAAAATTCACTCCATAGTATGCCATCGTAGACAACTAATAGATAGCGACTGACACCTAAAATTGTAAATTAATCCGAGGTTGCGTTCAGTAACGATAAACGGTTTTGCCGTTTAATGCGTATTCGCTACTTTTCGCATGAATTAGACCTTTTGCGGCGTCTGAAATTGAAGCTCGTAAAAATGTTCTGGTAGCCCTGTTGATGAAAAGCTGTTTTCCATACAGTATCTACCACTATCCTACTGTTAATTATATTAGTTTAAAAAAATAGATAGATTCATCTTTAATGCCGTCGCCATTGAAACTTTGGGCTCTTTTGGAAAGGAGGGTTTAAATTTCGTCCATGCAATCGGTCGAAAAATTCGTGAAGCTTCGGGAGAAAAACGTTTGTTAAAATAATGGAAACTTTTCACCTTTAGGGCTACAAGCGTTCTTCGTGGCGTTCCCCTTTAACCTGGTAGCTTTTTTGACATCGCGAAGAACATTATAATTGCTTTAAAATATTAAGTACGATAACAAATTGAGGTTTTTAAATCCATTGTTTTATAAGCCTATTTTGCGCGGGAAGATCGCCTATTTGTTACCATGACGACGCATTCTTTTCGCGTCAAACCTCGAGAGAGCCATTGTCTCCTACTTAAAAATTATACTAAAAGTCACCAACAAATGGTGTCTAAAGACTACGGTCCATAGTTGAACGGGCTCGTCTCACACTAAGAGCCCGAGCTCAATTTGAGACTGAACCCAGGCTTTATTATGAGAATAATACGAGCCCGAGAAGAGACCAAAACGTTGTGGTTATTTAATTTGAGCCCGAGATGAGACCATTTTAATATAGCGTACTTGTGTGAGCTCGAGATGAGACCATTTTAATATAGCGTATTTGTGTGAGCTTGAGATGAGACCATTTTAATATAGCGTATTTGTGTGAGCTCGAGATGAGACCATTTGAATATAGCGTATTTGTGTGAGCTCGAGATGAGACCATTTGAATATAGCGTATTTGTGTGAGCTCGAGATGAGACCATTTTAATATAGCGTATTTGTGTGAGCTCGAGATGAGACCATTTTAATATAGCGTATTTGTGTGAGCTCGAGATGAGACCATTTTAATATAGCGTATTTGTGTGAGCTCGAGATGAGACCATTAAAATATAGTAAATTTCTGTGAGCCTGAGCTGCGTCCAATATAATATAATGTGTTACTACGAGTCCGAGCTGAGACTATTTTTTTGTAACGAGCCCGATATGAGACCTTTTAATTTTTAAGAGACGGTTATGTGTCCATTTTTGCACGATCATGTTCCCCTTGGCCACTGGGGAGCGCTGCCGCGCAGAAAAACACGGGCCGTAGCCGTAACGCTTTCTTTCTCACCGACACGACCAACTTTGATTACGTGCGGTTTGCGTGGTAGGTAAAGAGCGAATAGCGCGTGCTCACAGTTGGCCGTGTCGCCCTTGAAGAGAGCTCTGGTCTACCATGGCTATGTTCAGTTAAGCTTAACGGTCTTACGTTCGAGTTAATTCTGTTGATACTTTTGCTGAACGCATTTTTAGGATTGTTGTAATTTTTATAAAATATCGTCTGCTGTTCCGTCCGCAGCTAGCCTTCCCGTGTGCTGTGACGTCACGATTCCGTTTAACGACGATTAAACCTGCTCTTTCAATCGTTGAGTTCGTTGAGCTAACGTTGCCAACGTGACGTCAAAACCGGAAATTACAAAAACCGTTCAGTGAAAAAAAGTTGTCAACGTTGAGACCGTTGAGCTTCACTGAACGTAGCCTAGGTTAATACGGAAACGTGATTTCACTCAATCATTTATTGATAAGTAAAAAGTAAACTACCTTCTAGAATTTTCGAAGATTGTTGTAGTGAAGAGAATTCCAGACCTGGGGCGTGATTCTACTCTTATCGTTAGCTACTTAACGAAAATAATTTTTCGTTAGCTAATATAATTTCAATGGAGCCAACGAAAATTTTCTTTCGTTAACTCCTAACGATAAGAGTAGAATCACGCCCCTGGTCGCCCGACTGTTTCGTTAGACTTAGGATTTATATATAAATATAAAAAAATATTAATATATTATATTATATTATAAATATATAAGTATGAGCCCGAGACAAGCTCAAATGTTTAGGGAGAGGAATTTTGAGTTCAAGACGAGCTCTTTTGTTTAGGAGAAAAAATATATGAGCCCGAGACGAGCTCTCGTGTTAAAAAAAATATTGATGAGCCCGAGGTATAATACAAAATATTTGTAAAACTTATTCCGTGATAACTGCCATATATATTCACCGATAAATCTTAAATTTTCTACATTACATTATCTGAACGATGTAAGCAGATTTTTATATTTCGATAGAAAAACAACGCCATTTTATAAAATGGCGGATTCAAATATAAATCATGGTGCAATAAGTTAGGTAATTTGTATCCGATTAACCTGAGATTTTCTACGTTGCATTATCTGCCCGAATTAATTCGTACTGTAGATTTTATAGAAATCCGACACCATTTTGGAAAATGGCGGATATCAATAAAACTCATCGTGCGATAAGTTCCGTAAATATTCGTCGATTAATCGGAAATTTTCTACGTTTCATTATCTGAACGAGTTAATTAGACCTATGAGTTTTCCAATAATAATCCGACGCCATTTTGAAATATGGTGGATATAAATATAACTTAAGATGCGATAACTGCCGAAATTATTTGTCGATTTACGTGAAATTTTCTACATTATCTGACCGAATAAATAAGCCCCTTACACTATGGTATAAATATGACGCCATTTTAGAAAATGGCAGATATCATAATGCGATAACTGCCGAAATTATTTGTCCAATTACTTGAAATTTTCTACTTTACATTACCTATTAAAGATAATAAATCCTATTAATTTTAATAAAATTCGAGGCCAATTTGGAAAATGGCGGATGTCAAAATGTCTCACGGTTATATAAGTTCCGTAATTATTCGACGATAAATCTGAATTTTTCTGTTTCATTAAGTCCTTTCTATTTTGAAAGAATTCCGAAGCCATTTGGCAAAATGGCGCTTCTCCGAGAAGTTCCGTAATTATTCGTCAACTATTCTGAAATTTTCTATTTCTGACCGAGTAAATTAGTCCTATTTCTTTTGAGATAAATACGCCGTTCTTCAAAATAACGCACATCAATGTATCCCTTGGTGCGATAAATTCCGTATTGTTATTGTTATAAAAAAATTATAGGAAACTTCATATAAAATGGGTAAATTTTAATACATTTCGGCAAAATCCTATAATATTGGGTAAGTTCTTATATCATTGGATTAAAAGAAAATAATTATGGTTAAATTCATCATTTAGTCATAATTTGGGTAAATTGAAATATTATTAAATTTGTTCAATTGGCTGTAACGGGGTGCCTATATGGGATAATGGGAAACCCCGATTGGGCCTAAGCTCGTTTACAGGTTGATGCGGCGTAGGGAAGATGGCGCCATTGGTCTAACGGATTCCTTATCGCCGTTCAAGGGTCAGGCGAGCGCGGGCTTTTCAAGGATATAAAGGAGGAATAGGATATATCGAGGAATAGGAGAGAATCAGGACTACCTCCTGAACGTACTACTTCGACATTAATTATCCGTTGGCTGTTGTGTTTAAATTTTGAAAGAAAGAATAAAGACCTTTTATCAACTTAAATCAAGTTTTATTCCGTTTCCTGTTATCGAACTCACGTAGGAGACTCCTACAGCAACCATCCCCTACATGGCATTGTAGAATTATTGGTAATTCGGGAAATTTTTGTTAATTCAGAAAATGGTTGTAATTTGGGAAATTATTGGTAACTCGGGAAATTATTGGTAACTCGGGAAATTATTGGTAACTCGGGAAATTATAGGTAACTCGGGAAATTATTGGTAACTCGGGAAATTATTGGTAACTCGGGAAATTATTGGTAACTCGGGAAATTATTGGTAACTCGGGAAATTATTGGTAACTCGGGAAATTATTGGTAACTCCGGAAATTATTGGTAACTCGGGAAATTATTGGTAACTCGCGAAGTAATTGGTAACTCGCGAAGTAATTGGTAACTCGCGAAGTAATTGGTAACTCGCGAAGTAATTGGTAACTCGCGAAGTAATTGGTAACTCGCGAAGTAATTTGTAACTCGCGAAGTAATTGGTAACTCGCGAAGTAATTGGTAACTCGCGAAGTAATTGGTAACTCGCGAAGTAATTGGTAACTCGCGAAGTAATTGGTAACTCGCGAAGTAATTGGTAACTCGCGAAGTAATTGGTAACTCGCGAAGTAATTGGTAACTCGCGAAGTAATTGGTAACTCGCGAAGTAATTGGTAACTCGCGAAGTAATTGGTAACTCGCGAAGTAATTGGTAACTCGCGAAGTAATTGGTAACTCGCGAAGTAATTGGTAACTCGCGAAGTAATTGGTAACTCGCGAAGTAATTGGTAACTCGCGAAGTAATTGGTAACTCGGGAAGTAATTGGTAACTCGGGAAGTAATTGGTAACTCGGGAAGTAATTGGTAACTCGGGAAGTAATTGGTAACTCGGGAAGTAATTGGTAACTCGGGAAGTAATTGGTAACTCGGGAAGTAATTGGTAACTCGGGAAGTAATTGGTAACTCGGGAAGTAATTGGTAACTCGGGAAGTAATTGGTAACTCGGGAAGTAATTGGTAACTCGGGAAGTAATTGGTAACTCGGGAAGTAATTGGTAACTCGGGAAGTAATTGGTAACTCGGGTAGTAATTGGTAACTCGGGAAGTAATTGGTAACTCGGGAAGTAATTGGTAACTCGGGAAGTAATTGGTAACTCGGGAAGTAATTGGTAACTCGGGAAGTAATTGGTAACTCGGGAAGTAATTGGTAACTCGGGAAGTAATTGGTAACTCGGGAAGTAATTGGTAACTCGGGAAGTAATTGGTAACTCGGGAAGTAATTGGTAACTCGGGAAGTAATTGGTAACTCGGGAAGTAATTGGTAACTCGGGAAGTAATTGGTAACTCGGGAAGTAATTGGTAACTCGGGAAGTAATTGGTAACTCGCGAAGTAATTGGTAACTCGCGAAGTAATTGGTAACTCGCGAAGTAATTGGTAACTCGCGAAGTAATTGGTAACTCGCGAAGTAATTGGTAACTCGGGAAATTATTGGTAACTCGCGAAGTAATTTGGGAGATTATATGCCAGTATGTCAAAACATGGTCAAAATCAGTTAAGCCCCAAGGTAAGGTAGAACTAATTATAAATATTTTAACGTTTGGACTTCACTACAGCAAAAGAGTAGGGTTAAAGTATCACTTATAGGAGGCGTAATATTGGTCTATATATTTCTTATTTGTTTAAAGAGTAGTAAGATTATGTGTAGACCCCTGAAATAGCCAATCACTCTATCTTCTCCTTCCCACAATTCTCTCGGAAAATCGTTGCAAAAATTTAAAAGCTGATTTCTTTACTATTTACAAAATATGATATACATTTTTCCGATATTTATTTTAACCAAATAATATATTATAATATAAACTTACCAAAATTATTATAATTTGCCCAATGGTAAATGAACTTACACTATGTAAATTGGATTTAGTGAAAATAGACTGTAAACGAAATTATGTGAATTGCAAAATATTATTGGAATTTTCTCAATATTATTCAAATATACACAATATTATTTCAATTTACCAATTTCATATAAATATACACAATATTATTTAAATTTGCCCACTATTATTTCAATTAACCAAATATTATTGGAATTTGCCCACTATTATTTCAATTAACCAAATATTATTGGAATTTGCCCACTATTATTTCAATTAACCAAATATTATTGGAATTTGCCCACTATTATTTCAATTAACCAAATATTATTGGAATTTGCCCACTATTATTTCAATTAACCAAATATTATTGGAATTTACTCAAAATTGTTCCAATGCAATCAAAATTATTTGAAGTTTCTCAATATTATTAAAAACACCAAATATAGTTTGAATTTCTCCCAATTTATATGAATGTCGACAATGTATTCCTTTCCTAATTTTATGTGAAATAACCTTAATTATTTCAGTTAACCCAATGATATAAGAACTTATCCAATATTATTTTAATTTGACGAAATATACCCATTTTAAATAAATTTTCCGATAATTTTTCTAATAACAATACGAAATTTATCGCATCAAGAGATATATTGTTATGCGCTATTTTGCAAACGGCAGATTTCAAATTAATGGACAAATAATTTCGGCAGTTATCGCATTATGAGATATTGATATCTGCCATATTGAAAAACGGCGTCAGATTTCTACCATAGTGTAAGGGGCTTATTTATTCGGTCAGATAATGTAATGTAGAAAATTTCACGTAAATCGACAAATAATTTCGGCAGTTATCGCATCTTAAGTTATATTTATATCCACCATATTTCAAAATGGCGTCGGATTATTATTGGAAAACTCATAGGTCTAATTAACTCGTTCAGATAATGAAACGTAGAAAATTTCCGATTAAACAACGAATATTTACGGAACTTATCGCACGATGAGTTTTATTGATATCCGCCATTTTCCAAAATGGTGTCGGATTTCTATAAATATCTATAGTACGAATTCATTCGGGCAGATAATGTAACGTAGAAAATCTCAGGTTAATCGTATACAAATTACCTAACTTATTGCACCATGATTTATATTTGTATCCGCCATTTTATAAAATGGCGTTGTTTTTCTATCGAAATCTAAAAATCTGTTTACATCTTTCAGATAATGTAATGTAGAAAATTTAAGATTTATCGGTGAAAATATATGGCAGTTTTACAAATATTTTGTATTATACCTAAAATTTAGACCTATTTATTCAAATTAGCTCGAGTTCACCTAAAATGGTTTTTATCACCCCCCCCCCTATTTGTCCAAAGTAATCCACAAATGTAAAATTTACTATTTTTTTAATTTTTTTAAAAATAATTTTTTATTTTATTTATTCAAGTTTAGAATTTATAATTTTCGCATGTTATTTTACGTAGACTTTTTCTCATTTTATGTTGTCAAAAACATTATTGGTTGCCATGGCAAAACGGAAGCCCAGCGTAACTTTTCCCTTTAACGGGTTTCATGTTACATCTAGGTCTAACAATCCCCCAACTTTGGACAAAATCGGTGAGACCACCTCGGGTCGTCTTCTTGTTAGTTTATAGTAGGTTTTCAGTTTGCCACTGTTAAAATTAGATGTACTTTTGTTTAGAGAAACTATCTTTGCTAAAGGATTAACCAAGTATATTCTTGCTGGCTCTGAGGTCTACATTTAGCGTTGAAATAATACACAATGTATATACTAATTTAAAGTATTAAATATAATTTATTATACGTTTGATTCGCTCGCGTTCTACATGTCGAACAGTCTCATCGGTGTCGTGTTTTCTTTTCAAAGGATTGATACTGGTCTTGTGGATTTAATCCTTATGGTAGTCAATATGAACCTAAATTGAAGTGACCCATTATTCCGACTTTCCCATCATTTTCTCTCACATAACCTTCACAATAGCTTCATTTTCAAGCGATTTATTGCAGAAATAACAAGAGTTAGCTGGGTGGTAAATTTGAAACGTGGTTACATGAAGAGCGGCGGACGCGTTTTAAGTCACCGAAGGCGCAAAATTGTAAGACGCGTTTCGGGTACATCGTAAAACCGCGAATACGACACAACGATTGCTCGTATGTAAAATGTTCATAGTACATACAATACTAACGTAGATATGCACCGGTTTCCCCGTAACCATTGAGCGTAAAACAACTATTTCGAACAGTAACCTGTGAAACGATATGTTTTTGTTTGAGTAATTACTCCTAAAATATTTAATTACGCAATTTTGAACGATTCTTTATTTTTTATTTTAAAAAAACTAACCTGTGAAAAGATATGTTTTATTTGGTGTATTTACTCTTACACGATTGAATTACGCAATTTTGAGCCATTCTTCAACTTTAATTAAACATAAGTCGCTTTAAAGATGTCAAAAAAAACAGCGTTAGCGACGAAGCTAAAGTCGGCCATTTAATCTTAGGTGAAATAGAGTGTTAGTTCACTAGTGCGGCGCCGAAGGCGTAACTTCCGTTGCCAGCCAAACGAAAAGCATGGGCCAAAGGCAAGGTTCTTTAAAAGTTCTAATTGTATACGCAAAATTTCAAAAATCGTTCTAGTTTGTTATCCGATTTCTATGGTTCTGATCATAGATATAGGAAACGTATATAAAGGTCTAGATAAAATATTTCAAAGGGAATGAATACGGAGATGACAGCTAGCAGAAACGCGTAATTTCTGCAGGCTATCCTTATAAGGCGCTATCTATCGGTAAGAAAGCTCGTGCTATCGTCGCGAAAGCCATTGTCTCCTCCTTTAAAATTATACTAAAAGTCACCTACAGATGGTGTCTAAAGACTACGGCCTGCGGAAAGGTCAAGCACTTTGTACTAAAATCATATATATGATTTTAGTACTAACATAATTACTCATAAGTATGCCACTAGCTCTATTTCTTCACTAACGGTTTGTTTCACAGATATTGCTACATCCGTACCCTAAGTAATATTTGACGTCATATTTGATGCAATATTATGAATATCAAATGCTGATTATGCCGTCGCTCAATTAGCTCTACTTCAGTTGATAAACCGACGGCCATTATTTTAGTAAAGAAACCGGTTTGAACAACTAAGGCGTAGGAGCTAAAATGAACTACAATATACTGTCAAGTGTCAAGTGCTGTTAATGCAATTAATGAAGTTTTCGGAGACTCAGGTTCTAAAAAAAATTGCATTGTCAAATAAAAGAAGCAGTTTTATGGAAAAAATAATTGAAATTCAGGTTGAGCTTTTCAGTGATTCTGTATTTCGAGTGTTTTTGCGGTGGTGAATAGATCTCAGTTCCAATAGATAATTTGATCGCCAACGCTTCCAAAAATTATCCAGTAAAGGTTTTTCTCACGTTCGGTAAAATGGGTTCCAAATAAACGACTTCCCACACAAATGAATCCATTGTCTAATATAGGGTGCAGCGTCAGTATTTTAGAGTCTTGTGGTATAAGTTTTCCGGATTCTAAGTGACCGATTTCTTTCTTGAACGATTCCTTCTGAGCTCTTAATATCCAATATAACTCGGCTTGAACGATTTCCTCGGTAGTTAACGGTCCCTTTATTATTTGTTTCGTTCTTATAATTTTGATAAATCTTATAACAATCGCTGTGATCCGATAAACTCTATCCAAAGAGCTATAATTTCCCAGTTTTAGTATAGCTTCTTCATTTGTTTCTTTTATGACTAAAGCTGTGGTTTGAATTTTCTTAGTCGCTTTTAATTCGTTTTCGACACTTCTTAGAGGTTCATCATTGCCCTCGTTAATTTTTGATTTTACGATTACATCCGAGTCCGACATCAAAAATTCAGGCCCTTTCCACCAAAGGTTACACGTTAATAATTCCGACAGTGTTTTTCCGCGTGTCGGTATATCAGCTGGATTTGATCATCCAGAACAATGTCCCCATGAGACAGGATCAGTTAATTGTTGAATTTATCTCACTCGGTTCTCTACAAATGGTTTCCATTTGTCCACTTGTCCTCTTACCCAATTTAGAGTTATCGATGAATCCGTCAAAAATTGAACTTTAGCTGGGATAATCGTCATAGCGTTCCTTACTCTATTTACAAGTCGGGCTCCAAACACTGCTCCCATCAGCTCCAATCTTGGCAAAGTTAATTTTTTAATTAGCGCGACACGAGTTTTTGAACAGACCAAAGCTGTAAAATATCTTCCTGTTACGTCTCTAGTTCGAAAATATACGACTGTGGCGTATGCCTTTTCACTCGCGTCTACAAAACAGTGAATTTTCAGATCAATCTCGAATTCTTCGATTATTTCTCACCAATAATATCTTGAGAACGAAAATTCTTGAAGTTCTCTTAGCTCACAGCACCAGTCTTCGAATTTGGACACTAACTGTGGCGGAAGTTCGATGTCCCACGTTAACCCATGGTTCCATATCTCTTGAAATAAGATCTTCGCTCGAATGCTAAAGGGAGCCAATATTCCAAGTGGGTCGAACAACCTCGCCACTGACTTCAATACCCATCTTTTCGTATTTCTTCGATTCGTTATAAATTGAAATAACGTTCCTAACTCAAATATCATTTTATCTTCAACTTCATTCCAAGCGAGTCCTAACACTTTAGTGTGAATCGAATTAGGTAGACTTATGTTCGTTTGTTTCTCCTACGCTTCTTCGACGACATCAATGACGCTCCTTACATTACAACGCCATTTTTGAAGCTTCATTCCAGCTTCTTTCATTATTTGCGAAGTTTGAGATACCAATTTCCGCGCTTCATCCAATTTCGATGCACCCGAAAGCATGTCATCCACATATAAATCATCCAACAAGACTTCACTCGCTGTCGAATAAATTTCAATATACTTCTTTGTGTGTGCGTGTGCATGTGCGTGTGCGTGTGCGTGTGCGTGTGCGTGTGCGTTTTTCTCCGTTGATAGTTGTTGACCGCAGCCAAAAACAACGGCGCAATTTTCACTAAAACTTAACGGGTACGTAGTTATATTATCTTTGCTCACACTGATTAATCAGTTATTGTGTGCTGGAAAGCTGGTGTCTAAGGTTTTGGGTCGACACCGATTTGTGTCTATCAAAAACAAAAAAACAAAGACGACACTACTTGTCACAAATAATTTCCACGTGTGGTGTATTCATCTTAACATCTATTCGGTATCTTCGTTACATTGCCGTACTGAACTACTTGGATAATTATTTTAATTGTAAGTTCTGGGGCTAATTATTATTAATATTATAATTGAAATGGTACTAATGTAATAATAATAACTTAATTGATATGATACTAATGTAATTAGTTTTCTAACAAATATTAAAAGTTAGTTTACAAAGTAACCTTGAAACTTTTCATTTTTTAAGCACTAGTTAACTTAAGACACTGTACACCATGGAACTAAATACGCTAAATAAAAATATAAATATAGTGTATTTAGTTCCATGACACCATGGTCACACGGGCTTCAATATATTGAGATAATGGGTACGTTCAGTAACTAGTAAACGTGAATTGAACGTTGAATGAAAATTAAATCAACGTGACGTCTAAATTTTTTATTATTTCGGTATTTTTGTTGATTAGTTAGTGAATGTACCCATTGCCTCAAAGATTAATTAACTAGCTTCGCAATCTACGTTTTAAATGAATATTGAGCCTGCCCTCGCTTTAGTATTTTTAACTATAGCTTATGACATTGAGAAGAGAAACCGTTCCAATAATTTAATTTTGGTTATCCAATTTTTCAGGTATAAGATGGATGAAAGATTTGTACATTTGGGCTCAGACCCTCGGTTTAGGCCAGTTCCAAAGAAAGGCCAAAAAGTCAAAATTGACAACAGATTTTCTTCCATGTTCCATGATAAAAAATTCAAACTAAAATACTCTATGGATAAGCGTGGGAGACCTGTTAAAAATTCAACCACTGATGATTTAAAGCGATATTATGAAATGAGTAGTAATTCCTCCAGTGAATACTCCTCAAATGATGATGAAGAACATGATAATCAGATCAATTCATCCGATGATGAAAAAAAAAAAATAGAGAAAAAAGTAAAATTTGCGGAAGACACAAAGCATTTGGAAAGTGATGAATCTGATAATTCTGGTAAGTTCATATTTTTGGAATAAAAGTTTCCAAAACTTGAAGCATTTCTGTAAAATATTTCAGTAAATGAAGATAGGGATGTTAAGGTGGATCTAGCCAGAGGCATTGGAAATGTAGAATCTAGTTCATCAGATGAAGATCTTAGCAGTGATGAAAGCAGTAATTAAATGACTTTTTCAGATATATTTTTTTATGATTAATTGTAAAATGGTTTTAAGGTGGTGAAGAAGAAATATCTCATAATTGGGGAGAATTGGATAGAGAGGCTCCTCAAGATGACAATATCAGTACACGTTTGGCAATTTGCAACATGGACTGGGACAGAATTAAAGCTGTAGACCTTTTCATCCTGGCAAATTCTTTCAAGCCAGCTGATGGTCTCATTAATTCTGTTAAAGTCAGTATTTTAATATTTTAAGAACTGCTGCAATCACTAAAGGAAAATTTTTACTTAATAAATCTTGTTTTAATGCTGCAATCACTAAAGGAAAATTTTTACTTAATAAATCTTGTTTTAAAGATATATCCTTCTGAATATGGCCTGCAAAGAATGAAAGAGGAGCAACTTAAGGGACCTACTGAACTGGTTCAAGAAACTTTAAAAAGTGACGATGAAGACTATACTGAAACTAAGGAAGGGTCCAAATATCACATGGAAAAACTTCGAAAGTATCAGTTAAATAGGCTGAAATATTTCTATGCAGTTTTGGAGTGCGATTCTCAATTAACTGCTTCCAAAATTTATGAGGAGTTGGATGGTATGGAGTATGAGAGTAGCGCTGCTCAGTTAGATCTACGTTTTGTACCTGATGACTTAACATTTGATCATGTTTGTCATTTTATTATCTTATAATATTATTTTCTCCAAAAAGTTTAATTAACCAAAAAATTTCACTTTTAATTAGGATCCAACATCTGTTTGCGATTCATTACCTGATTTAGCTACATACCAACCTGTTTTATTTACAACAACGGCTTTGCAACAAGCGTCAGTGAAGTTGACTTGGGACGAAACTGACCCAGATAGAGTTAGAACTATTGAAAAAGCTTTTTCAGCCGCAGACGAGGATGAGGCAAATTTAAAGAATTATTTGGCTTCTTCATCAGAAGATGAAGGTTGTTTATAATTTTAATATTTTATAAATGAAAGTTTTTACCACATTTCCAAATCTTAAAAAAAAGGTTTTTCGAGTGTCGATGAAAATCAACCCTCAGCTAATCAAATCAAGGAATCTCAAGAGCCAAAAATTCAAGGGGCTAAGAAAAGCCAATCTGCAATTGAAAAATATAAAGCACTTTTGGCTAATTTAGAAGAAGAAGAGCAGAAAAGCAAAGAAAAAGATGTTACTTTAGAAATATCATGGGAGCCTGGATTAAAAGGAAAGGCTGAAAACTTACTCAAAAGGAGAGAGAAAATGAAAGACGCAACGGCTTTTGACGAATTTCTGGAGAAAAAAAAGGAGAAGAAGAAATTACAGAAAGAATTAAGAAACCAACCTGCTGAAAAAGAAACTAAGGATTCTTCAGTAATGTTGCAAAATAAATACCTTAAGATTGAGTCTCACTTTTTTTTTTGTAGGATGAAGATGGTCAAGCATTTAGTGATGATGAAGTTCCAAGTGATCTTGACCTGAATGAACCATTTTTTAAGGAAGAAATGGAAAAAATAAAGACTGGTAATTTCCTAATAAATGCTTTGTCTAGTGATGGGACTAAACTGATATGATATCGCTATCGGGTACTAATATCCCGATTTTGCCGATTAATCAGTTTGCGTTAAAGGGTCGTGACATGCGTCTAAATTGCCGATTTTACCCTTTACTAATATTAAAAATATCTCTACTGATACTTTCAAAAACAAGGTTGATGATGTCACTAACCTTGACCTTTCGATTTGCGAATTTATTGTAAAATATCTGTATTGATAAAAATTAGTTAAATATCGGTAAAATTGCAATATTGGCCAACACTAATATCTTGCAATTTATTAGCTAAGCCAAAGAAAAAACTTAAAAATGAGAAAAGAGGTGTGAAAAAAGATACTGATGAGGGCGAGCTTGAGCTTTTAACAATGGATAATGATGATAGAATAGATTCAAACAAGCACTTTAATCTTAAAAATTTAATTGACAACAAATCGAAGAGTAAAATGAAAAAAGAAAGAAAGTTGAAGAAAATGAATAAGCTCCAGATAGAAGACAACTTCCAAGTAATTTTTCTTTTATGTGGAAAATTGTATTGGATTCTAAATTAATTTGTTTCTCAGGTTAATGTAGAAGATCCACGCTTTACAGCTATTTATGAATCTGCTTTATTCAACATTGATCCCTCGGATCCTCATTACAAGAAAACAAAAGGCATGCAGACTTTTGTTGAGGAAAAATTTAAACGAAGGAAACAAATTCCTTCAGAAGTTACTCCACCAAATAAAATTGCCAAAATGAACAATAACAAAGAGGGACTTAAAATTAATCCATCCTTGTCTCTATTAGTAAATTCAGTAAAAAACAAAACTATTAATTATTCCAAAAGAAAGTTATAGCAGAAATTTAAAAATAATGTATAATTAAACTTTTTTATTTAAGGGTAATTTCTTCATTATTACAACTTGCTCTAAAATGATTTTATTTCTACACAAGATTGAAAATTATTCTGGGGTAGCTAATTGGATATCAGGATTACGCCTTTCCCAGATTAAGCGATGCTTTTGTTTGAAATAACATGCTACAGCTCCTTGGTATTTTCCAAGATCTCCATCTAAAAAATAATTTTTTTTAAATATTACGCTACAAAGATCCGTACCAGGTGTTACAAAAAATTCCAATCATTAAGCCAAATTAAGAACAAATTTAACTATGTATTATTTCTGGATTTCTGTTAGAAATATTCCTTTTGAGTATATGAAATTGAAACAAGCTCACTGAAAAATCATCTTGGACATCATTTTGATTATAAACTAATTGACAATATAAATGGTTTTACACCCAAATCCAATTTAAATTGGCCTATAATAAGTTGATAAATGAGACAAATAATATTCGGCTTTGTGTCTCAACATACATTGGAATGTGGTGTTAAACCTTCATCTAATTGTAACATTGAACATGCATCATTAGCCAGGTATAAGAGCCAAAAATTATGGGCCCTTGTATTTATAACACTGGTTCAAGTCATTCATAATTTCACTGTCCAATAACCCCTCAACGAGCAAAGTGACCCGAAAATTAAATTTTGTTGCATTTAAAGCTTAGCACTATTATTTATCTTGTAAACACCTTTCATATAAATACTGTTATATACATTTAATGAACCAATTTTCGACAGCTAGATTGTACTGCTCCAAATGTTTATGACAACGATCAGTATTTGGATATTCGGAAAAGTAACAATCCTCTTTTCTTCGCCGAATAATATTTAATATTAGACTGTCAACTTGCCTGTAAAATATGAATTTAGAAAAGGAGAACCTAAATAAATTAGGTTTCTTGTAACCAACCTATCTCTTTTAAATTGTTGTTCTGCTTCAAATATGCAAACTGGATCATCAACTTCACATTCATCAACAGTTGGTACTCTACGATATTGACGATGATAATAATTGTATTGGGGCCTATTAGGTTCTACAACGCTTTCTGCAAAAACGTTTAGTTTTAAATGTATAATCTGCAAATCATAAAAATACATTAGGCCTTGGTTAAATATTATTTACCTCTAAACCAAACAGCTGGAGCTTCAAACACGTTGGTAATTGCATTTATGAATCGAGCAAAATTATTGCGTGGTTCTCGATCAGCCATTTTTTACTGTTTGACCTCTCTCAACTTTGGATAAATAATGACCTCTACGTTTGTTTCTTTCCCCCTACAATCTGAACCCCCTACGCCCTTCACTTAGCAACACCACTGATAAAAACTGACGGCGAAGATAATAAAATACAAAATTATGACATATTAATGTTATATTCGATCAAATAATTAAGAAAACAACTCTTATTTTTAAAGTGAAAATTACGAAAATTAAAATGAATAAATTTTATTAAAAAAATAAATAAATTTGTGATTCAAGGAAAAGGTAGCTTTTAAGGGGCAGTTGCCAAATTGACCATAGGCAAAAATGGCTTCGCAGTCGGGTTTATCGCGTTATGTTGTCGGGAGATGATTGTTATATAGCTTGTTAGTTTGATTTTTAATTAAAATAATTATGGTTTGAAGGATCGTGGTAAGTTTTTATTACTATGAAACATTTATTTGGGGGGTATATAACTTATTGTAGAGAAACTTAGTCCTAGAATCGTAGTGCCAAGGCCCTTTTTTGATGGGTCACCATCGCCAAATTTGTAGGCCTAGGTAAGGCTCAAAGCTATACTCATCAGCCTACCCAGTTTCGGGCTAACAACTTGAAATTGTGAAAATCCTTTCCGTGGCTTTAAATTGAACTGGGTAGCTTACCTTTATTGTTTGAAAATAGTAGATTATTATTATAGTATGATAAGTCTGAAATTTTTTTATTTTTTCTATTAACTGTTTAAAAGTTTTTAATCTCCTTATCAATAAAGCTAGTTTTACCCCTGTTTTTGATCTATATATAGGGCTAGGCCAAGTATATTATGGTATGTTTTATTTTATTGACATGTAAACCAATTTTGTGTCTACTTTCTTGGTTCATAGAGCAGTTTAATATCTAAAGTGATAATATCACTTTGCACAATAATTTATTAAACACCTTAATTCCTCAGTTTTTGTATTATTAGTTAACCTTTCATACCCTTAAAATATTTTTCTTAGTTGTGTTTTTGGCTTAGTTTTAAAGTGTAAAGAATATATGTATTTGTACATAAGTTTGATTGTACGAGGGCTGCTTACTGAAAATCAATCAGGTCTAGGTTTTGTTTTGTATCATTCTGTATGCATGGGCCAAATAATGATTTATCATTATTTGGCCCATGCTGTATGCATATTATAAAACCAGGTCTTTTTCCTTTTTGTTTGAGGTAATAAGTACTTTGAAAAAACACTTTAAAAAGGTATTTGTTTTAGGCATTTATAATGGATAGAAAAACTTTTTAGAATGCTCCCGCCAATTAACTAGTTCTTTAAAAAATTGTTTTTCTTCATTTATAATTTTACAACCTGCGCAGTAAACAGTCTTAAGTAAATGGATAATCATACCATAATATTTTGTTTAACAATGTTTATGTAGATCTTAAATTTAAAATTTACGTTAAAAAACCTTATTTGATGCAAAGTATCTTGTATAAGTAAGTCATGGCCTTAAGCAAACGCTCAATCAATTTAAAGAAAAAAATTATTAGTTATTTTGCGAATCCCAAGTGATTTAGTAAAGTGAAGTGCAGATTTCTCTGTAAAAGCAAAATTCTTCCCTATTGTAACTTGTTATCTAGCTATGGTACAACTTGATAAGAGTTTTCATTTATTTTTTGTCAGGAAGTACCCACTTCAGAGTTTCTATAGAGATAAGATATTTTCCCATTAGGCTTTTTTTTCTTCATTGAATGCAGTTTTTGTCGTATAATTGTAATATTTGTATATTAATTTTAGGTACCCTGTTACTCTTAAATCTGTAGAGAAGACAGGGATTCATAAAAAAAATTAGAACAAAGTGACATGTGGAATGTGCCCTCGGAGATGGGCCAGCCCGAAGTGGCCCTATCCAGTAGGGACCTAAGAAGAACTAGTGGCAGTAGCCGTGCTTCCGATATAACTGGACCTCCCTCGTCGCCTTTACCTCCACCAGGGTTGATTGAAAACCCTCTCTTCGAAGGGTCATCTAGTGCTAATAACGTGGCTAATAGCAATAGCGGTGTGACACAAACTGGTAGTGGAAGTAGTTTGAGCAGTATCAATGCTCATCACGGAAGTGCCAGTGGACACCAGAATTGTAGACTCTCAAGTATAGGCAGTGTCGGTATGAATCCATTAGCTGGACCTTCGCACGTATCAGGCTCGGTCAGCCACCCAGCAACAGTGTCTAGGCAAACTTCTGAACCTACGCCTATGGCTCGAAAAGTTGTACAAGATAGAAGAAGCGCATCAAACCAAAACAGGCCCACAAGCGCTACCCTTAGGAGAGCTAACACTGTTAAAGAGTAAGTTTTTCTCTCCCCAACTTATCCAATGTCATGTAACTTTGTTTTTGATCAATATTACTCATTACTAACTTCCTTCTTTTTCATCAGGTATGTGGTGAAAAGTACTACTTGTTTTTTCGGAGTTAATAATGATACTGAAGAAAATAGTTATCAAATATGGACTGAGAGGAGAAAAAGACTTCTCAGTAAAAGATATGGCAAGCTCAAGGTGACTTTCATTTCCATACCTTTTATTGAATGTAAGAAATTACGGTATTAGTATATATTATTGCACTTCAATTTTCAGGAATCTTACAACCACCCTTCAGCGGCTCCACCACTTCAGAGCTCTGCACCAATGCCTCATCATGTAGCTGCAGAAATTCAACAGCAGCATCAACAGCAGCAACATCAACAAAATCAACTATTAAGGCGAGCCACGCCATCTACTATGCGATGTTCTTATACTCCAGCTTCTTCTAGTCTCCACTCTCATCCAGCAGTCAGTGGTGGGGGTATTCTTCATCATCACTCTCAGCCAGGACATCAAAGTGTGGGTTTGGTTGGAGGACCTTATGGAGGACTAGATGAAATTGATAGACCTACAGTTAGGGCTGCTAGTGCAGCTCCATCAACATGCTCTACAACCTCAATAAAGGAAAGGCAACCAACGCGTAGAAAAGAGTCTGTGTACAGGTTAACCTGGGATGGAATGGTGTTCTTAACTACGGTAACTTTAATAAAAATGGTTTTTAATTCTCCAAACTAATCTGCCAATTATCTTTGTAGATGGCCAAGAAAAGGTGGTCAACTCATAAGACTGGAGGCCGACCCAGTGTTACTGGGCGGCAACTTTCTAGCTATGCAGCTTCTGAAGGAGATGACAATGTCTTTTATGATGACGCTGTTTCTTCTCGTGTTGATGTAACTGCAACCGGGCTTCCAAAAGCTCAAGTATGAATAATTTCTGCCATTTCTAATACGCGACTAATTCAACACTGATAGTGACATTTGGTATTGTAGCTTCCAAATACTGAAGAAAATTTCTTTGACCGATCAACTTGGGAGTCTGGTGGGTTAACTGGTGCTACTGGAGGTGGTATTGGTATGACTGCAGCAACCTCCATGCCTTCGGCTATGTCAACTAGTCGCAATAGTTTTTCCCACCAGTTGCCATCGTTTTATCCCTTGCACACTCCGCAACATCATCAACCGATAGGGCAACCCCTTGGTCATAGAGATCATCTAGAACCTTGGTATGGGAGGGTCTCTCAAACCCCTCCTCCCCCTCACCTACCCAACCCCACTTCAACACCCACACCCTCGCCTACCAGTCTCCCCCAAGTGCCTCGAATAGCTGCGTCTACTCCACCCCTGATTCAGTCAGTTCCTGGTAGTAGCAACCAGTCTCTACCAACTTTGGGAGGAGGCATTGGTACTGGAATAGCCTCAACTCGCGATAGTGGTAAATCGGAGCCAGATTTCTGGCAGCGTCCGTCCTCTACGGAAGTGGACTCTATTGTTAGATCAACTGATATTGGAATGAGAAGGATATGGAATAGGGTAAAGAATTAATTTACCTCGCTCTGCTCTTTTCATTTACACTACTAAGTGTCGTCAATTTCTTTAGATACTCGATCATGCTTTTGACAACTCTGACCGTCGTCAGTATGGTATGGGTGTTGTAGGAAAATTTTTCAACCGCAGGTTCAGGAGAGACAGGCTCACTTCAGACGTAAGAAGCCAGCTAGACGACATCGATGATCATAGGTTTGTTAGGCAATCTATCATCAACAAAAGCGTGATATTAATATTTCCATTTTGTTTTTCAGGCCTTATTTTACATATTGGGTAACAACTGTTCAAATTCTAATAACTTTGATCACGTTAGCGGTATATGGTTTTGGACCTTGGGGGTTTCATCGAACTCAAAGATCTAGTCTGGTAAAAGATTATTTTCTCAAGTTGATGGTGATATTCTTTAGGTTTTTTATTACAGTCTTTTTAATCAATATTTCTAGGTTTTGGTTACTAGTTTATCATTGCAACAAGTTGACTATTTTGAGCCTGATAATTTTTGGCTCGGGCCCAGATCGGTGAGCTATTTAGTTTAATAAAAACTATGGATTTCGATAAATATTTTTGGTTTTTTTAAAGGCTGACTTAGTCCATTTGGGTGCTAAGTTTACTCCATGCATGAGGAGGGATCGTAACATATTTGACTTTATTACAAAAGACAGAGAGCAGGAAAGAAATACTGCGTGTTGCGTTCGGAATGATCAGTCCGGATGCGTTCAAACCTCTAGAAATAAATGCTCAGTAAGCTGTTTCATTTTATTTTTAGGTTTGAAAAAACGAAATTTTAGAGTAGACATATTTCTTTTAATTTTGCCATACTGAAAACTAATATTTTAACTTTCTAGTTCATTCCCCCTATTAATGAAATCAATCTCGTATTTGCTTTTTAATATGTAAATTAGCTTCATTTTATTTATTACCCAAAAGGCTTCTTTCTTAACCCATGTGCTTTTTAATGTGGTAAGGCTGTTTTCCGTTGTATATTTAAAATGGCCAAAATGGCTGTCTTCTATTTAGTTGATAGTTATACTTGGGATATAATTATCTCATCGTGTTACTTTCAAAACTTCTTATAAGATTTTATAATTGACTGCCATAAAAGAAACTACCCACTATCCGCAATGACACTAACAAACTTACAAAATGCTTCTTTTCTTTTTCCTTTTTACTACTTAAAAGTGGAGCAATGCGCACTTAGTGAGTATAGCTTAAAAAAATACACTACGTTTTTTTTTTAGTGTAATTAAAATGAGGAAACAGTTAAATATCCTTGCGTTTTAAAGACAAAATTTTTTTAGGGTATTTTTGATTTATTATGTAGTAGTTATTGTAGTGAAATTTGCTTCTTCGTGTATTTGATCTTTGTTCTCTTCTTTCTTACCACAATTGACCCGAGGATCGGTGACTGGGGTAGGCATTACATTTATATATATATATATATTTTGTATATATTTTTTATATGGCTTAAAACCTGTATCACAGCTTGTGATATAATATGAAGTTTTTTTTTAAAAGCACGTAGCATGACTTTTTCAATAAAGTTTTCAAAATTTTTCATTAAGGAATCCTCAAAATTTATTTGCAATGTCTTTCCAATAAGTGTTAAGAAAGAGGATTATACTGTTGGACACAATTTCTTTGTCTGGTTTTTTGCTTGTATTCAAATTCTAGCTCATCGTTCTAGGTGGATAACCCTTATAACTAGCCTATCAGGGCATGTTAGGAAATTCTCGTTTTATTTTGAAATGATGTATTAAAGTCATTTAATGAGTGTACAGTTTTTAGCACTGCCTTTTGATTTAAGACTTAAGTTTGGCTATTTTTTTGGCTGTTGCTAATAAGCATGTTTTTTGTATTTTAGCAAAGAATGGTTCAGTTTATAATGTTCTGAAATTCCTATACTTAACGTCATTTTAGGAGAGAATATCTTCGTGGCAAAAATGGGATCCACGTAAACCAGGTCCTCGTAGATGGGTGTCTGATCCAAAGCAGTTAAACAATAGAAGTGGAAATCACAGATTGTCTGGTTCTGTTTGTGGGCAGGATCCAAGGTAATTGAATTTATTGATGTTATTCTGACAAAACTGAATATTTCTTAATAACTTAATTTTCAGGTACTGTGAAGAACCTGCTTCTGTATTTCCTTATGAATGGCCTGATGATATTACAAAATGGCCGGTAACGATTTGTTTTACAAAATTAAGTTTTTTAAAGTCTTCTAATGTTAAATTACTTGTAAGGTATGTCGGCGTACTGTTGTTAGTCAAAAAGCGGCGGAAGCGCATATGACTTGCGAAGTGATTGGTCGTCCTTGTTGCATTGGAGTCTATGGGGAATGTCGCATCACGACTAAGGAATACTGTGACTTTGTTAAGGGCTTTTTCCACGAAGAAGCGGCCCTGTGCTCGCAGGTTTATTTCTCTACTTTGATTGCTTACTTATGGAAACACCTTTTAGCTAAAATTTTGACAATTTCCTTCCCAAGGTTTCTTGTTTGGATGATGTGTGCGGCATGATCCCATTTTACGCTTCCGATGTGCCTGACCAGTTCTACAGGTTGTGGACTTCTCTCTTCCTACATGCTGGGTACTAAGTGTTTCTTTCTGTCATTTTCAAATTAGAGTCTTCATTAGTTTTAATTTTTTTTTCCAGCATCATCCACTTAGCTTTGACTGTGATTGTTCAGTATCTAATAATGCGGGACTTGGAGAAATTAATTGGCCCTATCAGGATAGCCATCATATACATCATGTCCGGCATTGCTGGAAACTTGGCCAGCGCCATATTTGTGCCATACAGAGCGGAAGTAATAAACTGCCTCCTTTTGTTTGGTTTGGTTGTATAGACTTAAACATTTCTGTACTTCAAGGTTGGACCAGCTGGTTCACAGTTTGGTTTGTTGGCTTGTCTTTTGGTGGAGGTGATCCATTGCTGGCAAATGTTGCAAAGGCCAGGAATGGCTTTGCTCAGGCTAGGAGGAGTGGCATTGGCCTTTTTCCTCATCGGTACTTTGCCCTGGGTGGACAATTACGCCCATTTGTTCGGTTTCATCTTCAGCTTCCTGTTGTCTTACGCCCTGCTGCCTTTTGTCTCGTTCGGCACTTACGACCGCACCATCAAGGTGATCTTAATCTGGGTGTGTCTAACTGTGGTCTTGGCCTTGTTTACGGGACTCCTAGTTCTCTTCTACGTCAACCCAATTTACGAGTGCTCATTCTGCAAGTATTTTAATTGCGTACCTTTGACGAGGGATTTTTGCGAAAACCAAGATCTGGTTTTTGGCAGATTAGAATTCTGACACCCCTCTTTTCCTTCGCCTAAGATCTCTCATTCCTTACAAAAGAAACCTGAGAGGCATTATACTGAGAAAAAATCCCTTGACCCTATTATCCACGCTAAAAATTACCTTGTTGCCAATTTTTATCTCAAAGAAGGTGTTAAGCCAGGGAACGTTGGAACCATTTTAAATAAGGACTCCTTTTACGCCCTATTTTAAAACTTTTTGGTTTTTTATACGTATATATAAATATATTTAAAACCTATTAAAAGTAGAAATAATTTTAGGGCATAGTTAAAACAAATTTGAAAAACCAATTGTAAAAAAAGGTACTAGAGTATTGGTTATATTCTGAAATGAAAAAGCCAAAGTTTTATTGCCATTTGAGTTTTATTATTATTATTTTCCAATGATAGAAGTTGAAGGAGACTCTGATACTTTTATATTTAATTTTTATTAAATTTTATCGTTACTTACGCATGCAATATTGTTGCAACCCCAATATGTGTTTTAATTTTATATCGCCAATGGACCCCTTCCCCCACCATATCTAGTCTTTCTCTAACGGGAGAATATTGTTCGGAGAAAAATGGAAATACTGTTTTTGAATATTACATTGTTTGGAAATTTTCCTTTGCCCGCAAAGTTATGCGATAATAGGAAATGAAAACTGGCTAAACAAACTTAAAACGGAATGTGAAACTTCATAATGTGCAAATATAAACAGTGAAACTATGTTGGAACCTAAAAAAACTTAACAATCATTTTGGTTTTTGGTTTGCCAATTCTCAAAGTGCCATCATCATCATGTCTTGGAATTAAAATGAAATACCAAAAAAATGGGAACAAAATTAAACGAAACTGGGGGAAGGGGGCACACCACATTCTAACGTTAACACTGGCTGGAAAAACAGATCAGTGTGGAGAGTGGTGTTTTTTATACCATTCATAAGAAAAAAAACCAAAAATGAGAAAAACCGGTTTCATGTGATATTGAAGTAAAATTGTATATTTGTCACTTTGTGATATTTTAATAAAATACTTTACACTAAAGTGTTTGTGTAAAAAAAATTTAAATAAAATTAATTGAAAATATTATTTTTGTCAGGATATTTTTGTTGAAGGGGCGAGTTAATTTTATTTATAAGTAATGTTTTAGAACTAATTTATGAGATTTCAAACCTGAAACTTGATAGGTTATAGGTTATTTATTGCGGTATAAAAATACACTCTTTTGGAACAGAGTGGCTCCGTAGTGTAGCTCAGCAAGAACAGAACAAAAATTAAAATTAAACAGTAAAAGAAAAATTGGGTTAAAGATAATATCACGAGTACAATTGTTAAAACAGTTAATATGCGTGGTACACTCTGTTTGAAAAGTCTTCGACAGCTGAAATTTTTGCCCTCTTTTTAATTCTGCTAGAAAACTATAATAGATAGTTCGATGAAACCTATTGCAACTTTTATTTATTTTCCAATATCTTTCGTTATTTATCGGTTTCGTCCGCCAAAAATTAATAGTTTGGCCGGAACCGTCAAAACTTATTTTTGACAACTGTTTAAATATTGGTTCTACGGCACTGACTCACGCGTTTTTGAATTCACAATGGTCGATTCATATTTAGAAAGTGGAAAAATTATCCCTCTACAACCAACGGTTGAGAAGTTATAGCGTTTCCAAACTCTCCTCGAAACTAGGAAACACCTAAAATGCATCAAGCGATTATAAATAACGCAACTTCGACGACAATTTGGAAACGCGATAACTTCTCAACCGTTGGTTGTAGAGGGATAATTTTTCCACTTTCTAAATATGAACCGACCATTGTGAATTCAAAAACGCGTGAGTCAGTGCCGTAGAACCAATATTTAAACAGTTGTCAAAAATGAGTTTCGACGGTTCCCGCCAAACTATTAATTTTTGGCGGACGAAACCGATAAATAACGAAAGATATTGGAAAATAAATAAAAGTTGCAATTGGTTTCATCGAGCTATCTATTATAGTTTTCTAGCAGAATTAAAAAGAGGGCAAAAATTTCAGCTGTCGAAGACTTTTCAAACAGAGTGTACATAGGAACTGCATATTGCGAATTAAAATTAAGTATTCTTTTGACACTCTCACTTAAGTTTTGCCACTTAACTAAAATATCTGAAACTATGTCAGAATTATTATTATTTGAATTGTGAATGGTGGCAAAATAGATTATTTTATTTTACTTATAAGATAGGTACAAACAAAAAAGGAATTGTTAAGATAATTCCCCTTGGTGCATAATTCGTAGGCAGCGGTGCATGGGGGGGGGGGGGAGAATAACGAGAATGAATATTGGTGTATATAGCAATGAGCCTTCACACCAAGCGCACCAGATTCAAAATAAAACAAATGGAAAAATTAACAAGCACTAAAAGCGAACAATGCAATAAAATGAACACACAAAACAAAAAATTAAAATACGCGACAAATCGAATAACAAAATCAAAAAAGAAACGAGATAATAATAGTCCGCAGAAAGTTATCAAGTCCGAACAGCGTTGCGAAGTATAGCGCAAGTGGCGGAAATAACGTCTGAAAATCCGGCGTGGACCGCTTTCAACACACCCGTCAGAGAGACGGGAAGAGCCCTCTTATGGAGACTACTAAGGAGACCTCGCCGTGCTGCAACTTGGGATGAACAGGTGAAGAGAATGTGCTCCGCGGTATCTACCGCCCCGCACTTCGAGCAAGAATCCGAGCTGCTCAAATAAAAGCGGAAGAGAGTTGCTTTCGTGGGAAGGCGTCCGCAGCCGAGACGCGCCAAAAGAGTGTCATCCCGCCTGGAGAGCTGCCGCCGCATAATCTCGCGAGAGCCCGGATTAGGCTTCGCTTCCCTGAGCGCGTAGGAGGTGGCGCGGGTCTGCCAGGAGTCCCACCAAGCACTGGTAACCACTTTACTACACGCGGATTTCAATTCAGAGAGCGTAGCCGGGAGGAAAAAGTTCACCTTGGAGGGACGCGGAAGACTGGTGACGTCCACGAGCCCGTCCGCCGTTTCATTGCCCACTACGCGACGTGAGCCGGACACCACAAAAGAGTCACTGAGTAGGAGTACCCGTCGCATAAGTCATGAATAGCGGTGATTACCGGATCATTTGAACGCGAATGTAACATCGTAAGCGAGCTTTTGGAGTCGGAGCAGAGGACTATTGAACTTTCAAGATGAGCGGAAGCGTATGAAAGTGCCAATTGAATGGCCAACAGCTCTATCCTGTTTATGGGATGGCCGGGATCCACTAGAGACCGAGCACCGACCCCGAGAGAAGGAATGGCGAAGGCGGCACCCCCGACTCCCGAGTCCGGGGCGAGAGACCCGTCAGTGTAAATAACCGTCACGTCTTTGGCGTAGATGTCGAGCGTCGCGAGGAACAACTGTCGTAGCGCGTCCGAGCAGAGGTCACCTTTGCGAGTAGTTAGCCAACGGGAGATGACCGTCACCTTGGGAGGTTACCAGGGAGGAGTGGACGTGGGCGGAAGATGACCCCTGGAGCAATGAAAGAGCCAGGAGAGATTGTGTTCCCTAGCCATGTTCCACGCCCGGAGCAGAAAAGGAAGCCGATCCGGGGCGAAGCGATGCTCAATGACCTCCAGTTGAGCCAGGTTGTCCCGAAGAAGAGCGGGATAAAACGTCGGGGTATCCGCTGCGCCACATGGAGCAAGTGTATGGAGGTCCAAAATAGTGCGACGAAAACTCAGCGGTGGAATTGCGGCCTTAGCTTCCATTAGGACAATGGGTGTAGACCGTGGCACACCAAGGATGACCCGTAGAGCAGCGTTTTGGACTTTGTCCAAAGAGGCGAGCAGAGGAGCGGCTGCGGACGCATAGAGGGGGCTGGAATAATCCAGCCTGGAGCGAATGAGGTGGGTGTACAAAAGCCTTAGCACGGCTCTACTGGCACCCCAACCGGTCGCTGAGACAGTACGCAGAAGATTGAGGCGCTTGAGAGAAGAGGAGGCTAGAGCCTCGACGTGAGGCTTCCATGTGAGTCGGTCGTCGAAAATACCACCGAGGTACCTATACGAGTGGACTTTGGTTAAGGGAGTGCCATCGAGACTGAGAGTGAGATCGCCTGGGATGGTAGTCTCCTTTGAGAAAAGCAAAAACTGGCACCTTGAGTCGCTGAAAGTTGAGCCCCCAGAGTGCACAGTACTCCGCGATGTGATCAAGCGATTGCTGCATGGAGCCGTATAAGGAGCGAAGGGCTTGTCCACAGACCCAGGCCGCAATATCGTCGGCGTGTTCCCCTTGGGAAACATGTCTCTGGCATAGTTGGGGAATCCCGTCCAACATTACAGTGAAGAGGATGGGGCTGATCCAGCTGCCCTGAGGAACGCCTCTCGTGACGAGGTAAGTGGCTGAGAGCGTACCATTGACCTGACCTGATAAGTCCTATCCTTGAGGAAGTCTTCCACCCAACGAAGAAGATTGCCGGTAAGGCCCCGGTGTTGGAGTTTGTAGAGCAGCGCCTGGTGGTGAACACTGCCAAAAGCGTCTTTCAGATCTAAGAAGACCGCAAGGCAGTGATTGTTCGTAGCGAGAGTGCCTTGGGCTGCCATAGCAAGGCGGATCGCATTGTCGGTCGCTCGACGCCCACGTCGAAAACCCGATTGCTCTGCAGGCAGAACAGCGTTCTGGTCTAGGAACCAGACCAGTCTTCCTAAAACCAGCTTCTCGTAAATTTTGCCGAGATTAGGAAGCAGAGAGATAGCGTGGTAGGACGCGGCATCAAGGGAGGGCTTCCCCGGTTTCAGAATGGGGTGCAAGACAGCATGTTTCCAACGAGAAGGCATGATGCCCTCCGCCCAAAGGCTGTTATAGAGCGCTAGGAGTGCCGTTCGAAAAGCCGGAGTCGAGTTCTTTATAATGAGGTTGGAGACGTTGTCCTTCCCAGGGGAGGTGTTGCGAAGGCCGGAGAGGACCTCGTATAACTCCGCTTCCGAGAAAGGGACATTGTATCTCGCCGGTGGCTGCTCCAAAAGTGGTTCAGGCTGGTATTTTTGTTCCGGGCCGAGCGTTGGCTGAGGATGGATATCCGCTCTAACAGACTGCGCGAGGCACTCTGCGACTTGGGCTTGATCCGTTTCCACCTTGTCTCCGGTGTTCAACGTAATAGGCGCTTAAATAAAACATCTTCCCAGAAATTGCCAAGAAGTAATATTTCCGACAGCCAGGACTCATAAGTTACTATTTATATAGTGCTTGTTGAAATATTAGAAAGCTGGAAACTTTTCTCGAACATAACAATGTTCATTCTTGATTAATGCCCGGCTTAATTATAACCATGGGTTTACACATTACGGTATTTGAAATTAAGAGTCATATCATTGTGATTTAAAAACAAATTAATTTATACTAACTTGTCGTTTTTCTTTCAAGAATTTGCATTACAACCATTAAAATAATTAAAACAATATGGGCCATTGTACTGTTTAAGTTAAGATAAAGTTTTTTTTCAGACAGCGAGCGTCAAATTACGCGATCTCCGATACACCGAAATATTAAGAAACGAGCACCGATATCATAAAAAAAAATTATACTCGCGCGACAGTCTTATCGACTAAAAATTAAAATCACCAAGAGTTAGAGTGTAGTTGCTAGTCGTTTTACTACCTTGCATGGACATGGTTACAAGTGTTACACCTGAGATTTATTGCCACCACCCTCCTACGCATTGTAACCCGGCCACCTGAAATAATGGCCTCAAAAGTCGCTTGATGACTTAGGACTAAGGTGGTGCCTTGGGTATTAGCCTAGCTGATTATTATTATTATTGAAGTTTTATATTAAGTGGTTTTTAATGAACACGATTGAGTAAAGCCATAAGTAACATAGTAATAGAATATAAATAGTAAATAATATTACACACAATAATAATAATAATTATAATAATAATCATCATCAACATCACCATCATCATAATAATTTAAAAATAGTAAATAGAATATCAGTATCTGATATCTTTCAGTGTCATATATTATAATATAAAGATAAATATAAATATTCATGTAGTCATACATTTACACTAATATAAATATATTCAGTTGTACCTCAATAATTCATTTCCCGTCGTTGTTTAAAGGCAGAAAAATAAATAAAAATTCGAATTTCGCGCCCATTAAAGATAGAAAAGCTCATTGAAATTCGAATTTCCCGCCATCATAGGCGCGCTGGATTAACAATAAGAGGCAAATGTTGAGAGTTTCGAGAGTGTCCCTCTTTCACGGGAGGGAAGCCGAGAAGAGTTACAAAAGAGGGGGAAAACTCACTCTTCGACTACCGTCCTCAACAGAGAGAGGGAGAGGGTAAAAAAAACCTACTTTTCTTTTTTCTCGCAATTTCCCTCTTGAGGGTGAGTGCAAGATTCGAGAGGGATCGCGATTTCCCCCATCTCTGCATAACATCGGTTTTTTGCTAAGCCTTAACATGCCAAAAAAAGTTACCTGGTTAATAGGAAACTTTTTGCATACCATACTGCAAAAGTAATACGTTTAGATCTAAAGGAATTAGTTTTCATCTTTTTCCGAAAGATAATTTTATACGAAATGAATTAACTCTGCCTCCATGAGAAGCCTTAAAATTGCCCGGTAATATAAAAATATTCCGTATAATTTTAATTATTTATACCATAAGAAGATGATAATAATAATAATATTATCTTCTTATACTTAGTTTCAGTAACATTATATATTTTACCTTAAAATATATTATCGAAAATTAACATTAGTATGTTCCTTATACACGTGAGCCGACGATTTCTTATCTGACGCAAAATTATCATGAGGGCAAAAACGCGTCTCCAATTGGCTTATATAAGACTTTTTGGCTAGCCAGTCTAACCGTTTGACCGACCGACCGTAAATAGTTCCTTCCCAGATGAATTTGGAGAGGGGAGTAAAAACCGAGTATCTTTTATTGAAGCAAAGAGTATAAAAACTACGTAACCTAGAGATATAATGACGGTTGAAAGCAGTAAAGGAAGTTGTAGCAACCGGGGGGAAGGCACTCAGTGAATTTGCACTTCAAATTTCGGTACCGCAGCGCCACTACGGCAGTTTTTAGTACAATAAATAATAATACCGGAGAAAAATGGCAGTTACGGTGTTGCGGAGGTGCTAAATTTGGCATTTTGGATATTTAATTGTCTAATATCTGTCAATTCAAAAAAGTGACAGTAATTGGTTACTGTTTCGTGATTTTTTAGTTAGAATTTGTGGATTCGTTGTTTCGGTGTTTATTTTCAAAAATTGAAGAATAAGGCGTTTGTTTTCTAACCTTGCCAAGTCCTAAAGGTAGCCAAGTCCTTAAGGAATTTTCAAGAATGTTGAACTAAATCAAAATGATTGCCACTTAAAACTGCCGTAGTGGCGCTGCGGTACCGAAATTTGAAGTGAAAATTCACTGAGTGCCTTCCCCCCCGGTTGCTACAACTTCCTTTACTGCTTTCGACCGTCATTATATCTCTAGGTTACGTAGTTTTTATACTCTTTGATTGAAGCGTCCATTAGCTAGCTAAAGAAAATTTGGTGGCAAAATAATTCACCAAATTGACACTAGGGCGGCAGGACTATAAATTCTTACTCGCGATAGGATAACCATTTCTTGTGCTGGCGGACGTGGTTGATCATGGTGCGTATATTTTATACTCGTATTTTAAATCTTATTTCATCCAAATTATTTATCTACCTTTTGTGTTTTATCCGTTATTACATGGAATATTGTTAGTTTTACAGTGTTATTGACGATTTAGTTTCATTAATTTGTTGTAATTTAATTTGTAAATGTATACTTTCACTAGCATCGTTAGCCTTGGTTTTTTTTTGGTTCTGTAACGTGGCAGCTAGGGTGTTGTGTTTGTTTCTCTTAGGTGGCAGGTACGCGTTGTAATTTTTTAATGCTTTTAAAAACAACTGTTTAAATACAAACCGCTAAATAATTATCTATCGTAAATTAAAAGTTTTATTTTCTGGAATTATATAACACACTTGTCCTTAGCAATAGTAAGTACTTTTTTTTCGTTTATTAGTCTCATCGTAAGTTTTCCGCGCCCCGTCATGGGTCCATGGGATTTGTTCCTAAAAAGCGTAGTAAGCGTCACAGGGGAAAAGTTAAGGCCTTTCCAAAAGATGACCCATCAAAACCAGTTCACTTGACTGCTTTTATTAGCTACAAAGCTGGAATGACCCACATTGTCCGTGAAGTTGATAAACCTGGCTCAAGTAAGTGGAATCTTGTGTTATTAAGCCCTCATCACATGTACATCAACACATCCTTTCATTGTAGAGGTCAACAAGAAGGAAGTAGTAGAAGCTGTTACTATTTTGGAAGCCCCTCCTATGAATGTTGTAGGAGTTGTTGGCTATATTGAAACCCCGAAAGGACTCCGCGCTTTCAAAACTGTTTGGGCTGAACATCTAAGTGAAGATTGCAGGCGACGATTTTACAAAAATTGGTAAATTTTTCTCTTGTGTGATTGCTGTTTACCTAATTTGATTTTGAGGGAGTTATTATGTACTATTATATGGATAAGATGGACTTTAAACAGGTGTCATCCTTAACCTCTTCAAAATTACAAATTGCGCTCCTCTCGGTTACAAAACTGATGAGCCTAAGCAGATCTTAGGGTTAAGTCTCCGCCCATGTTATTGTAACGTGGAGAGGCTTTCCCATAATAAAAAATTAATGTCGCCATTCTCCGGATGTAAACAAAAGGTACAAGAGCAAAAAGAAGGCCTTCACTAAGTATGCGAAAAAATGGCAAGATGAATTGGGCCGTAAGGAAATTGAGAGGGACTTGAAGAAGATGGCAAAGTACTGCAAGGTTATTCGTGTCATTGCTCACACTCAAATGAAACTAATGCGGAAGAGGCAAAAGAAGGCTCATATCATGGAAATCCAAGTCAATGGTGGTACCATTGAAGACAAAATCAAATGGGCCAAAGAAATGCTAGAGAAACCGGTCCCTGTTAACTCCATCTTTACCCAAGATGAAATGATCGATGTTATTGGTGTAACTAAGGGGAAGGGATTTAAAGGTATGTGTTGAAATTTTTTTTCCCTTTAAATACAATAACGTTTTTAAAGTGCAATTTTTATTTTAAAATTTTAGGTGTAACCAGCAGATGGCATACCAAGAAATTGCCACGCAAAACACACAAGGGCTTGAGGAAAGTTGCTTGTATTGGTGCTTGGCATCCCAGCAGAGTGCAGTTCACTGTTGCTCGTGCTGGTCAAAAAGGTTACCATCATCGTACCGAGATGAACAAGAAGATATATCGTATTGGTCAAGGAATTCACACCAAGGATGGGAAAGTTATTAAAAACAACGCTTCAACAGAGTATGATGTCACTGAAAAGACCATCACTCCTATGGTAGATATATTTTGGACTAATTTTCTTAACTGTTGAGTTTTAGTGATGAAAAGAATGTTGGAGGTTAGGCTATGGCCGGTGTTACATACCAACTAGGGCGGACTGAAATTTATTACGATTATTTTTGGTATTTTTAGTTTTATTTCTTTAATTTTAACCAAGATGTTTCTAGGGTGGCTTTCCTCATTATGGAGAAGTCAACTCTGATTATGTGATGTTGAAAGGCTGTATCATGGGCCCTAAGAAGAGAGTCATTACCTTGCGAAAAGTAATTTACACTTTTTCTCAATATATTCCTGAAATTTCCTATGATGATTGTCTAACAGAGCTTTTTAACCATGAAACCATGTGATTATTTCAATGATAGGCCTGAGGTTTATTATAGTGTTTTTCATTCTATAGTAATCTGTTTAAGGAACTAATGTTGAATATTTTAATTTCAGTCTCTCTTAACCCATACCAAACGATCTGCTTTGGAGAAAATCAATTTGAAGTTCATTGATACGTCATCCAAATTTGGACACGGAAGATTCCAGACTCCAGCTGAAAAACACGCTTTTATGGTAAATTTATTTGTTATAGTAGGATGTTGTTTTATTTAGTGATGATTGCATTAACGTAAAACTTAATTGACGATTAAAATACTGCAATGCCTTCCTTCTGATTTTACGCTAGTTTATAGAAACATTTCATCCGTTAATGAATGGTACTAATTAAACTACTTGGTATAATTTTAGGGTCCTCTTAAGAAGGAAAAGTTGAAAGAAGAAGCCACTGCATAAATTGTTTTGGTATAAAAATAAAAACTGGAATTATTGAAAAATTTTGTTTGCTGTTTACTCATTGGTATAAGTTACAATTGTCATAAGCATATAATATTTATGGTGTCCTCATTTGTACTAAAATTTAAAAAAAAAGGGAGCTGCTTTTCCTTTAATTTAGTAACTATAGAAGGCGCCAGATTTACTTGAGCACGAATTTCATAGGTTATGATGGTGTTTTAAAAAGCCCAGCTAATTGTATTAAAGTACAAGATTTTTTTCCTATAATGTAAACTAAAGTTCCTTTAAGGGGAAGACTACAGTGGCCATTGTCTACTTTCGTGCTATTTCAAGCTGAACTCTTAATTTTGTATTTTAACTTACAAAATTAATATTTCGGTGTTAAACAGCCTCTGGTTTAGTGACTAAAATAATTTTGACAATTTAAAAGTTATTACGTTTTAATTCGGACCCCCCCCCCCCAGAGGTAAACAAGTTGGGCGAGTGCCTAAACTCCCCTTAAGTTATAACCTTATATCTCCTTAACTATTAATATTAGAACTATAAAAATTATTTTAAGCACTAGAGGAAGGTTCAGCCTAATAAGAAAAATATAATTCAATTATGAAATTGTTAAGACAAACGTTCAGCTTGAACGAAAAAGAGGCTTTTACTGAATTCTTCCCCCTTAAAAGCATTTGCTTAAAATTTTTCCTATTAAAAAAAGGGGAGGGTTTCCTGTGTAGCAACAGTTGAAGTTAAAGGCACTTTATTTAAAAATAAAATAGGTCGCAGTTTCAAAGGAACCAAATGCATTATGCATATAGTATTAATTTACACTAAACCGAAAATACTGGTATAATTCAGAACTTTATTACAAAACAACGTCAAAAATATTATTTTCGCTTGGTTAACTTCAGTTTCACTGGAACTGAACGAAAAATGTGTTTGGAATGTCCACCAAAACCATTATAGCCTTGTCTAATTTTGGAATCGTCATTTAAATCCTCAGCTTCATTCTTGCTTAGGATGTTTTTCCCGAGATGAACTAACATTGCATCTTGATCTTCATCATTCTGCTTCTTGATTTTTGACACTAATGCATTCACCATGTTGATTTTAGGTCTTTTACATGGTGTTGGAGTGTTTTCTTGAATGCTGTCATTCATTGCGCATGCAATTGGAGTACCAAATGAAGCCCTTTTCTTCCTAATTTGACCATCATGATCTTTTTCCAATCTTTCTAAACTTTCAGTCAGTTGCTTCACTTCTGCTGTGAGCCCATCTATTTTCCTGTTCTTTTCATTAAGATCAGCGCTTATCATTCCAATTTTTCTTTGAGACTCTCTGAAATCCTTTTGCAAGGTACTTTTGTCTTCACTGGTTTTCTGAAGCTGTTTTTTCAGCATTGCTATGAAAGTTGCCATATGAGCTCCTGTTTGTTGTCCTTCTCCATAGGTGTACATTATTTCATTGATATCGGACTGACAACCGTTAATTATGGCCTCTACACCTCTAAGCAGATGCACTTGACTTTCTAACTTTTTATTTTCAGCACATATTTTCTTGTAATTCCTGCATTCCTTTATAGTTTCTCGCAACTGCAATTTCATGGAATTAACTTCTCCGAAGCAGTCCAAATATTGCCTTTTCCAATCTTCCCTTTCATCTTCCGCTTTAACAACAAAACATTTAAGCTCGCTAGCCTTTTCATTCATTTTTCTTATTTGCATGTCTTTTTCTCTAATTAAAGATTTTAGTTGCGACACTTCATTTTCCATACGGTCTGAGGATTTTTCAGGTTCTTCGGACAAGGTAAAATATAATTTTATAAGCTTATGCTTCATCATATTTTGTCTGCAGGCTGGACAAGAATTTTTGTATTCAAACCACTGAAGAACACACACTTCATGAAACACATGACCACATGGTGTTGTGACGGTGAAATTTTCTCCATCAAGTAGATCGGAACAAATAACACAGGTGGCCTTCATTGTGATTATCGGACAAGTTTAAATTAGATATCCATAAAAATATACTAATAAAAACTTAAGATATTTAAATAACGCCCAAATGAGCGGCAACAACTGAATAACAGAAGTAGCCAATCACATATACAAAAGTTACCGCCCACCGCCTACTGAGTTGGACGTCATCGTCAACGAAGTCAAAGGTCAGTATCATTTCGTAATGTGAATAGAAAAAGCCCCAATTTAAGAAGATGGTCATGCTTTTACTATAGGAAAGACAGTGAATATTGAAAACGGTAGGTTAATGCTATATAATAAATAAAATGATGTTATCCTTTAATGTTTTAATATTTTATTACTTTAGTATGACCAATTAGTTGTAAAGAAACGTTTTTTTTAGTTGTTTCTTTTGTTAAAGTTAGCGTATTAAGCCTTTGCCACATAACCAAAGATCGGCGAAAAATGAGGTACAAAGAACATATTAATCCAAGAAAGAACCAAAAGAATTGACCTAATCTAATATTGGGGCTAGCATTTTATACCATAAAATGTAGTAATATTTAGAAATTGTTTTAAAAAATGTTGGTATAGGTGTATTATCACTTAAGAATAATAACTGGTTTTTGACAGAATTTTGCCATCGAAATTTCTCAAAGACTGAAAAGAATCTGGGAAGTTTGGTATTCTTGTTGCAGTAAATTATATATATTCTTGGAATGTCTATGGTGCTATTGCCACCAATGCACCATAGAGCAATGAATGGGGCTTAAACTTAATGTGATTCATTGGCTGGTCTCTGTCATTAAGTTCTGTGAAAATTTATAATAATGCCAAGATCTAATATGCAATATTAGCCAAGTTTAGCGTACTACATAACGATAAGATAAACTCAAATTGTTTCTGTGTGAATCATCGCTGCTACCCAAATCCTCCTTAGATCTTGGTATTACTAATATGACACTAGAAGAGTTTTATGATTAGTTAAATAAGGTCTTTAGATGGAAATTTTATAAGTCAATTACTTTCTTAGATATGGCACGCCGAAATATTAGTGATGCAAGGCAGATTTTGCTAGAGAAAAAGTTGAAAAGGTTGCAAGGATTGAGAAGAAATAATGTAAATCAATCTCGGGCAATTGGATTCCGTACGAGCAACAACTTCAAAGTTAACCAGAAATTCAACAATAGATTTTTGCCCAAAATGAATGGCTTTCAAAAACAAAAAAATGGAAGATTTAATGCTAATATTAATCGTGCTAATCTAACTCAAAGAGTTACTTTTCAAAAGCAAAACTCAAGGACCCAACAAAAGGTGAGTTCAGTATCCCTTAATAAATAATTTCTGCATATTTATATTGATTCTATGAAAATATTTGTGATAGACTCCTGAGAAGAGAGTTCAGTTCATGGGTACCAAGCTTATAGTCACTAAAAAACAATCTGCAAATGTGGTAATATTCTTATACAACAATTGTCGGCAAATATTTTAACTTTAAATAGGCCATATTAATTTCATTGATAGAAAATGGGTAGGGATGGTACTCCTCAGCGAATGGTCAGTAATTCTGAAAGTATGGAATTAGAAGAAAATGACGCAGAGGCGTTGGAAAATATTCGCAAAGCTCAAATATTGAAAAACCATCTTATTCAGTCTTTTCAAGAAAGACTGCAAGTGCCAACATTAGTAGCTCAGCCACCACCAGTACCCAAAGCAGTCCTTTCTTGCGCTTTACTTGTCACGAACTTACACCCATCTGTTACTCAAGACGATGTTATTGTAAGTTCAAATCATTAGCAGCTTTGTTCGTTTAAACTTAAGGTTCAAATTACCAAATTAATTCTTTCAGGAACTCTTTAGTGATATTGCAGCAGTTTCCAGCGCCAAATTAGGCCAACCTGGTACAGCTATTGTGGTTTACCATAGAGCTGAAGATGCGGAAAAGGCCAAAGAAATTTATCATAATCGTCAACTAGATGGAATTCCAATGAACTGCGAACTAATACCAATAAATCATACCCCTCAAAGTACAAAGAAAAATATAACATCAAGGTGATTAATTTTAAATATATGTAATGCTTTGGATGGTTTTTGTAAGATGTTTTTCTTTAGGTTGGGGAGTAAGCTCGTACCGTTAGGCTCCGCAGGACTTACGAGGTATAACCCAAATAACTCATTGTTTTCTAATAACCCAATTTTTAACAAGACTGGAAAGCAGGATGTGGTTTTTACAGTTAAACTACAATAACTTTTTTGTTTCTCTTAACTTCATATTTTAGTGTATTTCTCTTTTTGTACAAAAATGCTTTGTTTAACCCTTTAATTGGAATGAAAGTAAAATAATGTTGCATTTAGATATTTTATTATCATATTTTTATGTTACATCCATTGTAATTCAATATAAATATACATTAAAATATTAAGCCATGGCAGAATTTACGTTGATATCGACACCTTCTCCAGTCCCCGCTAGGTGGCGACACCACATCGGTAACGAATCCTTTCTTAAAAAGAATGAGACACATTGCTCCGTTGGCCAGTATTGTTTCAAATCTTCGCGCAGGCAGTTTTCTATAAACCGTCTCAATGGTAAAATATGAGTGTGCTCGGATGTCCAAGAGGTCAAAAAGTCTTCCAGAACGTGATGGATCCTGTGGGGCTTGGGCAGGTGCCATTTGGTTCCTTTCGTAAGGAAATCAATCTCGTTGGGGAGTGTACGGTAGAAATAGAGAACGGGGTGTAAAAAATTTGATCTGTGGGCCGCTGTTACATCACCCGTCGCGCGGCCTTCACGAAACGTATCTTCTGTCGGTCCCGAAAATGTCTTGCCGTATTCCATGTCGATTACCAAAAATCCTACAATCTTTCCGCCACTTTCGGTTTCGTTTAGGGAGAGCCCAGTCGCTGACTCTAATTGGGGTAAAAGTCGACAAGGGAATTCCTCCAAATAAGAGCACTGATCGTTTTCCCTACACGCAAATAAAAATTTTTGATAATGCGTATTTTTAAGCCTAGGTTCAGCGACCAATATGTTTAGAGGGAGGTTCGATTTTATTGATTTGTTAAATGGCACCAATCTAAAGGAAGTAGGCGCGAATTTGGGACATCATCTGTTCACTCACGATATGGTAACTATGGCCATTTTCTTGTAGCTTCTGTAAAACCTGGTGCCAGAAATGTGAAATTGGTGGATCCGTTTTAAATATGCAAGTGTATATTCCCTTTAAGTGATGTTTTATGTGAAAACTATTCGCGAACGAAACGAATCTAGAGGTACGGCCAACTTTGATCTCTCGCGCGAACAGCGCGTGATCAAAGTTGGCCGTGCTAGAGGTGTAAACAATTCGTAAGTCCGGAAGCGTTCGAAGAACTTATTTAGACCAAGCTATGACGTCACCAAATAGTCCCGGGACAGTTCAGAACTTGTTTTACGAATAGTCTGAAATTCCATCCTAAAAGCACGTATTAACTAGTAAAAAAAAACTATTGCAGACGAATTCAAGAGAGTTCAGCCTTGGGCTCTCGATGGTACCTGCTTTTGAGTAAGTACTGCTCGGATAGTCCCGAACGATCCGAGAAACGGTTCTTAGTAGCCAATAGTCTGCGCCCGATCAGTTCCACAATACTGTTCCTGGCGAATAGACTGCACAAGGACAGTTCGAGGCGAGCGGTTCGGGACTGGCGAATAGTTTTCACCATAGGTGGCGTAACGGCGCTAGCTTTTCCGAGGTAGCGCCTATCATAAATAAAAAGTAATGAGAACGTTTTATCTTAAATAACCTTATCAATATATCAGCAAACGATGTAAAAACAAGCTGGCAAGCTTTCCAAAATATACCTCTCCTCGGAAGAGTTTTTAATTTTCAGTTAAGCGTAACTGTATCCGTGGTTCTGCGGTAGAACGCTCACCTGTCGTTCACGAGGGCTCGGGTTCGGGTTCGAATCCCGGCTGATTAAAAAATTATACCACACCCAATCAATGACAAAAAGAGGGCGCTTTTAGAAAAACCTTTTCCCTGATTCTAAGAAACTGCGTACGCAGTGATTACCCTTTGCCTCGAAAATGCGTTCGCAGGCCTGACAGACAGACCCACCCACAGACAGACAGGGTGGTTGTATAACCCCTTCTAGGGTTCAAAGTCCCCTCGGAGAGGTAATTATATTAAAATGAATATATCATTATTAATAAGTCAAATTTACGAATAACGATGAGGAAAAACTGATAGCGTCTGCTTTAGCCGCTATCTATCTAGGTTTCAACCAATGGGGGCGTACTGATAGTTTTCAGTCGCGAATAAAAACAAAAGCACAACTCAGGAAAAAATTATGTTTTTTTGTTTATTTACCTGCTTTTATATCCTATTTGGCGTATTTTCACGCGCAAAATAAATTTCAAGATGCACCAATAGGCCTTTCCATAAATTCCAGCTTGTTCTGGAAATTATGCAGTCAAACCTATGGACGAATTCAGTAGCTCTCTTTAGTGTTAGAGCTGGGGAAGCAAGTGACAAAAAAACAGTAAACAAGAGAGCAACGTTAATTTATAGAAAGGCCTAGTGGAATAAATATAAAAGCGGTTTTCTATGCTTCGGACTGCTGGCGCCATCGGTTTAGAATTTGGGTATTTAAAAATTTAAGTCTGTTCTATTCTCAATGTACGTTGGAGTGCACGGAGTCAAGAACTTTTGGTCATAGGCACCAATATTAAAATATACTTTCTTTGAATTAAAAAAAATCATCCTCTAATGACGTTACTTCCGGGAAAGGATCTTCTCATTAGATAAATGTGTATGGGCATATGTAACATTATAATTATAAGTATGTCAATTAGGAAACCGAACTTATTTTCAAAGCTGTTGCGCAATCTAGTTGTAGTTATCAGCACAGAGCCCCCTAGTGTCTAAATATGTCTAAGACGAAATAAACTACTGGATGATAAAATTAGCGAATTAGAAGATTAGTCCATTATAAAAAGGGATAAAAAAGCTAAACCCTAAACAAATTTTCTGCACAAATTTGCTTTACAGTCCATAGGTGGTTCCTTTTAACGAAATAAACTACTACCAAGGACGATAACACGCTACTCAGTTAAAGTACGAGTCCAAATCGGACCTGGACGAGGATGTCAGTGTCGAAAATTGGTACGGTCAGGAAATTAGCATTAAAACAATAGGAAGGGTCATACTTAATGTTATCATAAGTAACATAATAACAATAAGTATGACACTTCCTATTGCTTTAATGCTAATTTTCTAACCGAACCTTTTTACGGCACAGATACTCTCTTCAAGCTGTGACTTGGACTCGCGACTTACCGTTTTGGATGACTACTTTTTGATAAAACTTTAAGCCTAATATTGGGGAGCACGTTCTGGAGTCGCGAGGAGCTTTGGATTTGTTTAGAAGCCCGCATGCGAATCACGCGTGATAAAAAAACATGAGCTTGTTGCGCCGAGAAAAACTTTTTTAATTTTTATCATTTTAGCCTAATATTTCGCCTATCTATCGGAAACCGGATATTTCGGCTTAGCGGAAGTCTCGCATATTTTAGACACTAGAGGGTTCTGTGCTGAGAAAACATCTTGATTACGCAATAACTATGAAAATCAGTTTGGTGGTAAATCTCGTTAATTGTCCTACTTATTGTTATTATGTTACTTATGATGTCATTATGTTACTTATGATGTTATTATGTTACTTATAGTATGGATCTTTTAATAAATGGAAGACCGGACATATTGTTGGTCAGAAAGGTAGCGAAACTTTAACGGAAAAAGCATTCTATATTAATAGTTATAGTATTGACAAAATTAGCTTACCTAATAACTACAATATCGGCTAGAATGCCAAACATTTGGTAGAGTCCCGAAACTTCGTTGATACGTTTGACGATGGTCTGTACCAAATACACAGTTGGGAATGTCCTGATTGGCCAAGGAATGCCATGATACTCTCGCTCCAGCAAACGGTGGGTCGCTCGAATGGTATAGCGGAAACCGTGTATGAATCCACCGGCTGACTTTCGGAAGTCCAGAAAATGACTGGCGGTTCCGACGAAGTACATATCCTCTTGATTCAAAGATTCGTAATTACTTTTAATGGCCGGATACTTCTTCTTACGACCACTGCCTCGTATCGGTGCCACTGAACTGTTACGCGTATTGTTTTTTAGTCAAGAAATCATTCCGAAAGTGGTTGGGTTTATTAATAATACCATAAGTCTATAATATTATAATATAATATTTTACTGAGAGCTAGTAACCGAGTGACGTCATCACAAGAAGAAAATCTCCCCCGAGCGAGGCTACGTGTGAAGCGTCAGCAAGCGGACGCAAAACGGCGGTGAAGCCCGTAATGCAGTCGGTTTTGTGAATAGCTCTCAATAAAATGTTTGCATGTGAAGAATAGGAAGTGTCACACTTATGTAACAATATTATATGATAATACCTTGCAAAAATGGCGCTGTCGAAGGCGAAACCTAGACAGCGAACCACTAAATCGTAACCTTCTCGGAGGGAAAAATTATCCCAGACAGAGTTGCCCGTGATGGTGGATTTGGGAGTGTCGCATTCATTTGGGCGGGTGACGTAAATTTTACCATTCCTCTTTGTCATTTTCAGCTGTTGTACCGGTACTTCGAACAAACCGTCCAAAGATTTTAACTGGTAATTATCGAGGAAGGCGTTGTTTATTCCTCTGCGTAAAACGAATGTACTTATATAATTATCAATCTACTCGAGTCGCCGATTAAATGAACTGTACCTGAGATCACCGACGTAATGCGTGTTCCACGATAACCTAGCTCTTGACCTACTAACCATATGGATGTAACTCGTGTAAGGGTAAGCAGCATCCGCCGTTTCGAAAGCCGCGTTTCCTCTGCCCAAAATCAACATTGATTTTCCCTTGTAATAACTCGAATCCTTACCAGTTTTATTCAAAGCGTCTTCGACGACCATATCCTCGTAGCTGACGGTCAAATTGCGTCCTTCGAAGTCGGGGCTGCTCGATGCGCTCAACCCTGACGCTACTATCAGTACTCTACCAAAATAACGCGCATTTGACCTAATTAAGTAATGTAATAGTAACGAGTATGACACTGAATAGTTTTCTGTTAATAATAGTCTGTCACAGAGCAATGGCTTATTCGGGAGTTCCAAGTTTTTGAACAGGAAATTCGTCACTTTCTACTCTCCCTTCATTGGTAAAATTACTGTCAGGTTAGTATCATGGCGTAAATATGAGCAAATGTTAAGTCTTAAATTCTAAAATAACTAACTACACAAAAGAAGAGAGTGTTTGCGTGTGAATAGTCGATTTTATGTCCTGATAACAGTTTAATCATCTTTCCAAGCGTTTCAATTTTCGGTAAGCCTTCGCTGTTCTGTAAGAAACCGGCAGCGGCGATTTCTCGAGCAATGTTACTTTGCAGTACCAAAGACTAGTAAGAAATCACGGAGAGTAATGAGTCGTTACTCGTTAGCGACGTGATGATAATAGAGAGTGTAGGGAGCTCGGGCTTTCGTGGCGTGAAGGGCTTGCAATTTAATCCGTACCAGCTAAATTTAGGGCATTAAAAGTCGCTAGACGACTTGGGACTAGCTAATTATTATTATTATTATCAGGGCCGGCGTTAGGGCAAAGCGAGTGAGGCGACCGCCTAAGGCCCCGCGTATCACAGTGCTTACCGGGGCCCCGCTTTCAGTGTCAAACTTTTTAGGGTTCCTACCTCATATATTGCTGCCTAGGGCCCCGCACACGGTAACACCGAGCCTGATTATTATAGATTTATGTGGACATTTGCGAAACATAATATCATAAAAAATAGCGTTGGGAGAATATGAAGTGTCATACTTAGCGCTATTATGTTACTTATTGATTAAACAGTGGAAGCCTACTTGCAAAATCGCCGTTTTTCGCTTTCCAGTATGAAACGTCCCGATTGCTCCCCTTCCCCCGGATTCTCGCGGTCCACTCTGGTGATGTTGGTGTTGAACTGAACTTTCAGTCTCAGTTTGGTTCGATAATCGTCCAAATACCGCAATAAATCATCAGCCTACGTAAGCGCAATCCATACATCTTTTGCCAAAAATTCCCATTCAATGATATGATATATACCCTTGGATAATATTCGTCGGAGTAACGGCGGAAGAGTAACTTCGGATCGTGGCTCAGAAGCGAATTCCAATCGTGTCTCAGATTAAACTCCTCGTTGGTTTTTCCCGTGTCTCTCTTGTTGATGCTAATGAGTTTGCGATGACGCGGGTAAACTTGGAAAAAGTTACCTATCGATATTAAAATAATAATCTGAATTGAAGAAACCACTATTGTACAGTTAAAAATGTGTTTTTATTTTAAAACGCCACTACAGCCGTTTCGACGCTCCAACCAGCGTCATCGTCAGGTGAGTAAATAATTAATAAAAAACGAAAACAACCCCATCAATTTAAATATTCGTGAATCAATAGAAATCATTAAATTAAAAAACTCCAACCTCCTAATCAACAATATCGATGGCCCCGCCCACGACAACATCACCCCATATACTAACTTATTAAAATCAATTAAATAATAAAAAATAAAATTAAAATTAAAATTGTTACTCGCGCAAATAATTATCCTATTTTGTTCATCCTCGTACCCACCTGACGATGACGCTGGTTATTGCGTCGAAACGGCTGTAGTGGCTTTTTAAAATTAAAACACCTTTTTAACTGTACAATAGTGATTTCTTCAATTCAGATTATTTCGTTTACGTACAGGTCGGTCTGTCGACAATTAGATATTAAAATATATTATTTTACCCAGAAATAGCTAATTTAATTAAAATTATTTATTAATTTGCTAAGAATAAGATACGTAAAATATTTAACAAACATATAAACTGAAAAACAATAATTCAACTTAATCAAATTAATCACTTTTATAAAAAAAAATCCACAAGTCTGATTTTACCTACACGATGTCGTGGTTTTAAAACGCGTCTGTAAAAACCCACCTGTTGTGTTGGATTTTTCGTAGACCATGTAGTCGCGGCCGGCTTGTTCCAAGAAATAGGCCATTTGTAGGCCGCCTGGCCCGGCTCCTATGACGCAATATTCGTGATACTCTTTCTCCTCAACCGACGGTTTAGGATCCAACTTTTCGCAACTAAACGCTCCCAAACTAGCCAAATATAACATACCTAAACAAATTCCTCGCATCTTTACGCGATGGTCGAAACAGTTTGAATTAAATTTTTTTTATTTATATCCTGGTAATTGAAGAGCTAAATTAAAATAACATTACTTTTAAAATTTAAATACGAATCTTTCGACGGAATTCGAATGTAATGAAATACAACTCTGTTCTCCTGGTAGCTCTCTCTTACGTATTTCGTAGGGGCATTGACGTTGCGACACTTCTACAGGCGTAAATAGGCCAAATTGGCCTACTAATCGTATAATATATTTTTAATTTATATATTTTTTAATGAGATAAATAATTATATAACTGGCACTTTAGTGTTCGATTGTAAAGGTTTACATAGGCTCGATATGGCTCGTATTCTTAGCGCGTTTTGACTTTCTGGAAAACATTTTCAGAGGATGGCGGGCCTCTGCATCCTCTCCATTCTTTATATTTACCAAAAGATACTCGATTTTCATTGGATAAATTTAGTCACGTGTCTCTTTGAACCCGAGGGACTTCGCGGCTCTGTCTGGGCGAGGGAGAAGGAGGATGCTATCTCGTGAAATATGCAATGTTCCATTCCGTCGGATTATCCGATAAGCCATTTGTACCCACAATCCACAGAGATTTGTGCGCGCTATTTTCGCCATAAGTAATGTATAAACATAAGTACGGCACTGAATAATTTCGGTTTATGATAGTCTGTCGCGGAGTGGTGGAGTAAGCGGAATTATCGGAAGAGGGAACTTATCAAATCCCACTTTCTTCGTAGGCAAAAATGTTGCCATCATATGTAACATAATTACTCATAAGTATGCCACTGTACCTTTATTCCATTCAAAAATCTTCACTAACGGTTTGTTTCACTACGAACCAGTAAAAAGGTGGACTACGTTAGATTTTAACCTTTTTAATCATCCTAGTAGTTTTGGGAGTCACACTATTGGCTACTAACATATGTATTTAAGCCAATGGAAAACCTCTAAATTGATATGGAATTTTTTGTGTCGGAATTTTAGTCAGCGTTATTAAAACCTATACCATAGAAGAGTTAGGCTGAGACTCAAAAGAATTATCTGCAAAGACTCCAACCATGGATATATATAATTAATTATATATACCCATGCTCATGTCGCTTAAAGGGAATATAACCTCTGGTATTTCCAATATTGTCCGCTGCCTCCCATGGCTTTTCACACCTGCGGCGCTGATAATCGCTGATTGTGAAGGGGATAAAGGAAATTGATGGGGTCTTCCATAAAGGCTCTATTCCGTTTAATGCGTTTACGTTTTTTTAGGTTGTATTACAAATGTTTTTTTAAATATTTGGAATTAGATAATTTGCAACTATTTTTTCCAATAAACCTGCTTCTTTTATTTGACAATGCAATTTTATTTTGGAACCTGAGTCTCCGAAAACTTCATTAATTTGCAAATTAATTGCATTAACAGCTGCACTTGACACTATATTGTAGTTCATTTTATCTACTAAGCCTTGGTTGTTCAAACTGGTTTGTTTACTAAAATAATGGCCGTCGATTTATCAGACGTAGAGCTAATTGTGCGACGGCATAATCAGCATTGGAGATTCGATGACGTCAAATATTACGTAGGGTACGGATGACGCAATATCTGTGAAACAAACCGTTAGTGAAGAAATAGAGCTAGTGGCAATTATGTTACATATGTTACCATGTTAGTGTGATGGGAATAAATACTAGAAAAAACGCGCATAAAATTTTAAAATAACTACACTCAGGAACAAATCGGATGTTTATTATAGTTATTTTATGTTATAAATTTGGCCGAAATAAACGTTATATTTACTGTTCAAAGCCTTTCAATTTTCAATTAGCCTTGGCTGATTCTTCCAAAGACTACTAACAGCTCGCGGAGAGTTATTGGTACTTAGGCACTTAATAATTTATACAGTCATTACCGAAATAAACTATCATTATAAAATAGCGTCGAAATAATGAGAAGTACGATACTGAACATATTATGTTACTAATGTAGCCAATGTTGTCCGCTGCCTCCTTATTGAACATAACTCTTTAACCTTTAGCGTTAAAAGAGAAAACGATACATCAATCGATAAGAAATATTATACCCTTTCAATCCCAATCTTCATTTGGTCTTATTTAAGTAATTTTCTTTCGATTTTGGCCTAGAAATTTACATATAGTGATTTTGGAGATTTTCGCCTTGAACTCTACATACATTTCTGAAATTATATTTCTCTTACAACTTGTTAGTAATCGTTTTCACCAATTTTTATAGTTTGCAATTTTTGGTGTCCCAGAAGCCATGTACACATGATATTTGAATACAATTAGTACACACGCGTCATCTGTCACCAAATATTTGAGCTTCCACCTTGAAAGGCTCTAGAATCAATTCCGCTAGCCTCGCAGCATAAAATTAAACATACAATGTAAATGGTATAAGAAATATTCAGACTTCACCAACACTAATACAATTTTAACGTTTTTGGGCCGAGAAATTGGGCATTGGCTGTCCCTCCACCGTTATGGATAAGAAGGAAAATGATACACCAATCGATCGTAATTGAAGCACCTTGAATTTGAAACTATTGACGAAACTATGGCGAAAAGCGCATTTATTCGGGATTGTAACGGGTGGGACAAATTCAGTCCGCTCGTCAGGGCGAGATATGTGTATCGGCCACGCCAACGGGGAGATACGTGGGGACATCAGACTATTGTATTTATATACCCCGTACACCACCTAAGTATTACAGGGGTTTTTCATCATTTGTCCCGGCCGAGTCGTCGACCTGTATACAAATTTAGGAATCGCTTCCTAAAAGACGTAGACAAACAAGTATACACCCGTATACTAGTACCACCTACTCACGACTCACTCGTGAGTTCGTCAAAGTTAACAACGATATAACGCATTACGCGTTGAAGATCGTTGATCGTTTCATTATCCAGATTCCGAAGCCCATCCATTTGGAGTGGTCTTCTTATCAAATGGTTCGTTTTGGGACAATTACGAACATAGTGCTCTGAGTCTGCTTCCAAAGCACCGCATATGCATTTGGGCGATGCAATATGCCTCAAGTTGAACAGGTAAAGTGGGAACTTACCGTGTCCACTTAGGATTTGTGTCAAATAGTAGTTCGTGTTGAAACTACTTTGGACCTTAGGAAGGTACTTCTTAGTTACTTTACCTTTCTCACTTACATCCCACGACTCGTGCCACCTTTGAGTCGTCACCTCGTTGAGCCACCTTTTAATCACCAACTTAGTTGGCTTCATTTCCTTCTCCTCTGGAATATCGGTTGCTGACTTTCAGCCCTTTCATTCCCTGCACACCCAGTGTGTGACTTTATCCAAGTAAAAGTGACCTGCGTCACCATCCGTTTCAGCACCTTACGGATTTTATGGCATAGGCCATGACTGTTTTTATGATTGCTTATTGCGTTAATAGCAAAAAGACAATGCGTAAAAATCGTTGCACCATTGACCTTGCGTCCTTAACCAGCAAATACTCTCATGTATGACGTATTTTAAATGGACTTCAACCCCCCCACAGCTCTCCCTTGAAAGTATCTTTAAATAAGAGTCAAAGAGTTGCGGTCGAACTATTAATCGGGCTCCGTAATTGCGCATTTGGTATCAGCAGGATCGTAAATGTTACATCAATCGATAGGAAATATCAAACCTTCGCGGTAACGATATCAATTTGGGAAATTGGTGCCGCAAAAATTGTGCATTTTATATAATTGAGAACTGATATTACGTCTACACTGATTGGTTATTTACGTTCTCCTGTTTAAATAAATAAATAATAATCAGCTAGGCTAATACCCTTGTAGAGTCCAGCCCCCAAATCGGTTAAATTTGTGAGCCAATGATGTTAATGAGGCTCATTAACATAGGGAAAAGATGTGTTATCACCGCAGTGATAAGATAGAAACAAGTGGGTCACGTGACCCAAATAATAGTCTTACACGAGCCCCGCGTCCTCTCCCCAGCCATTTCGCGGTACAGCTCTACCCCAGCGCCAGTCTAGACGTAGTGACGATTCCCGCGTCCTCTCTTTCTCTCTACCGTGCCGTGTCATGACCATTGAGTTGGGAATATTAATCTAGAGGTCCAATCAAAACGTCGGATTTCAGTATTTCGCGAAACAAGTTTTTAAAAATAAGAATACTGTCGTCTGCTCCCATCGGCGTCCCAAATAACGAGAAAACGTTATCATTCTACCCGTGGCACCGTCTATCTCTCAATGGTTCCTTCAAATAAGACGCGTTTTCAAGCAAAAATATTTTTTTTCTTCAAAATAATGGATGGCGCCACGGGTCATATGATAACGTTTGATAGTCATTTTAGAGCAGACGGCACATTCGTATTTTTCAAAAACTTGTTTGGCGGGGAGCAGATTTGATTGGATCTCTAGATTAATATTCCCAACTCAATGGTCATGTCGGACGCCGGACAACGGAGCGAGACCAGGAGTCTTACTAAGAGCCTATACGGCTCGTGTAAGACTAAAAAGAACAATATGTTTTTTAGTCACTAGCCTCGCGGTATATAAAAAGCTGGGCTTTCCATTGTAAAGGCAGTTCTACAATAAACAATAGGCTACTTTCGACTATGCTTCCATTAGCCCTACAACCAAAGAGCTTTAACTTAATTATTTCGTCGACCGATTTCATCAAGCCAACTTTATGCTTTTGCCTATTCATTTATTAGTTCTATTTCGTTATAAAAAAGCAGTTATTGACTCTCTTAACAGAACAGCTCAGAGTTTTTTCTCTTTATCTTTTAGTTCGGCCTTGTTACTTCAAGACATGAGGCACTGAACTTTTTGTAAAAACCAACAAAAATTTCTACCAGTGACGTTCTTAAATTCTTAAGAATGATTGACTAGGTTTCCTTTTAAATCAATTTTCGGGGTGTTGAAGAAACATTTTACAAGGCTAGTTAAGATACCTATTTTTGATCCCTTTTTTTTATTTTATTTTCTTTTATACTTTGTGCCGTGGAATCTTTTTTCTTCCAAGAATGGCCTCCTTATATTGGCTTGAATTTATTTCAAAATAAGCTTATCGGTTTTATTTATTTTATCTACGAAAGAGAAGCTTGGTTCACATGGAAAAATTTTCCCACTCTGCCTTGTGCAAAGCTGTCGTACAGATTAAACTCAGAAAATTGAAATGTACTCTAATGTGAACTAGTCTCTTTTTTTGCTCCGTTTTCTTGACGATCTAGGGTGTAAAGACGCGTATTTCCCAAAAAGCCAAGCACATTTTATCTTTAAATTTTGTCCCGAATGGCGCGCATTTTCCATTGGTTGCTTCAAAACTTTTGTTATGGGGATGGTGGGGGGAGGAATACTACATGTGGGGGCACGGCCGTGGTGGGGGAAAGTGGGTGGCCATTTTTAAAGGGCTCACCGGTGAGCGGCGCCCTGCTAATTTTCAACCGAAAAACATCCTAGTTGAGGCACGGTTCCAACCCCCTAAAGTTACGTAAAATTTAATTTGAAAAATAAAACACCAGTAAAACGTGGCCGGCAGCGGCGAAATACAGAAAGAACTATAATTTTCAAATAATTATTCCAGCGTACCTTTTTTTGAGGTGAGTAATGTACACGTTCTTATTATAAGAATTTTGTGTTTAAATGATATGTTAATTGTTTTAGAAATATGACAACAAATACGTTCGTCGCAGCGGATTATGCAGTATTTATAACGATGCTCTTCGCATCTGCCTTTATTGGGATATATTATCGTTTTACTGGTGGCCGACAACAAACTACAAAAGAGTATTTATTAGCTGATGGAAATATGCCTGTTTTACCAGTGGCCTTCTCACTCATGGCTAGTTTCATGAGTGCCGTAACACTTCTCGGAGTAGCTGCTGAAAACTACGTCTTTGGGTCTATATTTATTCTCATTAATATCTCTTATATAATTGGGACCCCCATTTGCGCTTTCATATTCTTTCCCGTTTTCTTTAAAGTCAAGTGCACAAGCGCCTATGGGGTAAGATTTCATCCCTATGGATATTCATAATACTCTGTTATTCAAAGTATATTTTGTATATTTTAGTATTTAGAACTCAGATTTGGTAAAGTGACCAGATTAGTAGCATCGTTTATATTTATTTTACAAATGGTAACTATACTTTTGTTACTATTTACCAAAATAGCTTTTTTAATTGATATGGTAAATGTTTAGGCATTATACATGTCAATAGTATTATATGCACCAGCTTTAGCCTTGAGTGCCGTGACTGGAGTGTCACATTGGATCTCCATAATATCCGTCGGCTTCGTTTGCACATTTTACTGCACAATTGTAAGTCTTAATTAAATTAAAACGTCAACCTTTGCTAATTTTATTATTGTCCCAAAGGGAGGCATGAAAGCCGTACTGTGGACGGATGTTTTGCAGTCTCTTTTAATGTTTGCTGCCCTATTTGCAGTTATAATAAAGGGTGTAATTGATGTTGGAGGATTAGGAACTGTGTTTCAAATAGCCCATGATGGAGGTCGTTTGAATTTTAACAAGTATTTATTTTTCTTGAAATTTAAAAAAAAAATTTTTGTTAAATAGTTTTTATGCTTAGCTTTGACCCCAATCCAACGGAGAGGCATACTTTTTGGTCATTGGCAATTGGAGGGATTTTCATTTATTGTTCTATTTATGGAGTTAATCAAGCTCAAGTCCAACGTTTGTTGACCATTAAGAATCAAAAAAATGCCCAGCTGTAGGTAAAGGGATGTTGGATTAACTTTTGCAGGTTTGAAAATAATATATTTTCTTCAAAATTTTATACGCCTTTTAGGGCTTTATTTCTCAATTGGCCAATTACAACATTCTTAAGTCTCACTACTTCGTTAACCGGGCTTGTTATGTACGCCAATTTCAGCTCTTGCGACCCTCTATTAAGGCCTAAAGAAACTAATGTTAAAACGCTTGATCAGGTAATTTTGTTGATAATTTGGAAATTGGTCTTTTGATTTCTATTTTGCTAATCTATCTTCCATTTTGACACGTGTAGCTATTACCGTATTACGTTGTACAGTCTCTGGGGCAATATCCAGGCATTCCTGGTTTATTTGTGGCTGGAATTTTTAGCGGTGCGCTCAGCACTGTTTCTTCCTCTGTTAATTCTTTAGCTACTGTGACTCTGGAAGATTTTATCAAACCCATCGTTTTGAAACGCACTGGGAGGGAAATGAATGATCAAAAATCCACACTGCTTTCCAAAATCTTAGGTTAATTTTCTGCTTTTATTTGTCTTGTACTTTCTTTTTTTTTAATGATTCTATCGCAATTAGCTTGTTCCTATGGATTTCTTTGCGTTGCTCTAACCTACATTGTTGAAAAGCTTGGAGGTGTTCTAGAAGCTTCGCTAACCATTTTTGGGGTTGTAGGGGGACCCCTTCTTGGTATTTTCACTCTGGGTATGATTTTTAAGAATGCCAACCAAAAGGTGCGTTTGCTTTTGTTCATTTTGCGAATCAGGATTATGTTAACAGTCTTACAACTTTTTATCTCGTTTCTTTAGGGCGCCTTGGTTGGTTTTTCAATCGCATTGCTATTTTGCCTTTTTATTGGTTTTGGTTCCAAAGTTTGGGGTGAACCACCAAAAAAATTACCATCTACAATTGACGGCTGTCTGTTAAATTCATCTTTCATAATTAACGTAACCGAAGTAACTACATTCGATATTTATAATAAAGAACTTTTGGTTCAAACTGAAGCCATAATTCCCGAAGAAAAGTAAGTTTAAAATTATTACTTTTTGCGGGACACTTTCTATAGTTGCCAGAGAGCTTTTTTTTCAAGGCCATACTGTTTTTATACCTCCTTTTATTTTGGCTGTCTGTTTTTTTAGGACTGTTTACTGGCTTTTTAAGCTCTCTTATTTATGGTACGCTGGTATTGGTTGGTTAACGACGATATTAGTTGGTCTTTTGTCCAGTGCAATAACCGGTAATGCTTAAGGATTTGGTTTATTATTTGTATGTGGAAAAAAATTAATTTGTGCCGTTTTAGGTGGAACAAAATACATTGATCCAACTCTTCTCAGTCCAGTTGTTCGTTGTTGGAAAATATGTGGTGTTAAGAAAACCCCTTTAGAAGCTGTATGTTTTTCTGCAATCCCTATTTATAACCTCCAAGGTTAAAAATTATTTATAATTTATGTGTTATTTGAAGGCCTTAGAAGAATACGAAGAAGAAACTAGAATGTGATGAATTGTTGTATCCAAAAATAAGTCTCGTTTGTCCAAGGTCGAAAGAAGGGTGAAATCTGTAAAGTTTTATAGCACCTCTACTGTTAAATTGTTGTTGGCGCTAGAATTGTTTAGAAGTTTATCTTGGGCTTCCAAAAAGAAATTACTGAGCTGTATAAATTACATATTGAATGAAGATATATATTTAGTGATATGTGAGAGATTTATAACAAGTTAAAGATTAGATTAATGAAATATTAATTTTATACTTTCTAAAATCAAGATTCTTGTTGGATCATAGGGTTCCTTAAAATACGTGTTCATTTAATTCTTTACACATTATACAGCCTGAATTACTTAGATTACAGTATTATAATTGTGTCTGATATGAAGTGGATCAATTATATGCACAATTGCCAGTTAAACAAACTATTTTTTATGTTAGGGTTATTCAAATTAATATTGTTTTATTTAATCAAATTTTTATACTCATGTGTTTAATTTTTATAAATTATTTTCAGTTGCTCATTAAAAAAGGTTTGTGCAAAGAAATAGTTTTTGGTTTTTTGGTTGAGCACCATAATAAAAAATTATAATTAGCTGGCTATTTTTTAGGCCAATTTATCGAGTAACTTTCAATGCTATTAATTCGAGTGGCCAAGTTATACTGCGTAGGAGGGAGAGTGGTGGCACTCGAACCAACCGCTTCCTACACTTACTATTATCATTAACCTCAAGTTTTTATGGAAAGGCGAAACTCCCTTACCCAGTGGAGGGATAGTTTGCGAACTCAATTCTGAAGGAGTTTTCCCAAGCTTCCACCCAGTGCTTCAAGTTGAAATCTAAACACCGCTAAGAGGTCAATTGCGCCACCTGGTGACCAATGCGTCGACGAAAAAAAAATAATATAAACGTTAAACAGTCCGCCGAATTCTGAGTACAATGAAACAATTCGCATTGAACGAGCTAAACTTAAAAGAAAATTTTAAAATTTGATCTTTTGACCTCTGTGACCTGATAAACCAATCGATACATCGCTATTTGAATTCCCCAGGGCGAAAGCTTTTAAATGCATATCCTGTTGACAAGTTTTCAACCAGGGTTCAAGTTTAAATGAACTTTAATTAAGTGAAATTTGGCCAACATGTGCCACTTGGTGACAAATGGGTCGTCGACCAAAAACATGATATGCGTTTGAAAGCCCGTAGAGTTCTAAGAACAATGAAATTATTTGCATTACAATCAGACGTAAATCAAATTTACTTTTAGCATAAGTAACATAATAACGATAAGTATAACTCTTCCTATTGCTTTAATGCTAATTTTCAGTATTTTCTAACCGAAACTTTTTTCGGCACTGATACTCTCTTCAAGCTGTGACTTGGACTCGCGACTTACCCTTTTTTACGACTACTTTTTGCTAAAAATTTAAGCAAAATATCGGAGAGCACGTTCTGGAGTCGCGAGGCGCTTTGGCTTTGTTTTGAAGCCCGCGTGCGAATCACGCGTGATAAAAAACATGTGCTCGTGGCGCCAAGAAAAACTTTTTTAATTTTTATCGTTTTAGCCTAATATTCCGCCTATCTATCGGCAAGGAGGATTCCCTTAATCCTCCTTGCTATCGGAAACCAGATATTTCGGCTTAGCGGAAGTCTCGCATATTTTAGACACTAGATGGTTCTGTGCTGAGAAAACATCTTGATTATGCAATAACTATGAAAATTAGTTTGGTTGTAAATCTCGTTAATTGTCATACTTAATGTTATTATGTTACTTATGCTTTTAGCAAGAACGTATATATGTATAAGAACGTTGAAGGATCAAATTGGCGCCTGGTGCCATGATTTAATCGGTTTCAAAATAATTCCGCCCTAAAAATCGCGCGCTAAAGGTTAAAACCGTTTCTAGTTCAAGCGCGCGCTGCACGCGGATTTTAGGGCGGAGCTATACTGAAACCGATTAAATCATGGCCCAAGCGATGCCTTTTGTTCAACGTTCTTATACATATATACGTTCTTGCTTTTAGTAATATCAGTCTAGCTTTGTATTCCATTTTAGGCGTTTTTACACACAATCCCTAAGGGATTTGTGTGTACTAAGATCACGTACTGTGGAGCCGCCACCGCTGCCGAATTTTACATAACTCTTCAACAATTCTAGAAGGGTCAGTGATATGTCAATCGAAAGCATTTATCATGTCCTCGGTAGCCCATTTTACATTTTTGGAGCCGAAAAAGTTAGCCATTTTCCCATTTTAGTGGTTTTTTGCAATTTTTTTTTAAATGAAGACCGATTTGGTTGAAAATTATACTGATCATTTCTGAAAAAAAGTTTCCGGTTGCATTAAGAAATATTAATTTTAAGTGAGATTTCTAGCGTACGCACTATTGTCATATTTGAATTTCGTGCCAATTGATCTAACTCGTTAGCGTTTTGCTACCTTATTTCCAAAACCAGGTAACTCGAAAAATTCATTTTGTCTAAAAATCAATTTAAATTAACGTGTTTGCGTTTCGCTACTTTATTTTCAAAAACGGGTAACTCGAAAAATTATTTTCGATAAGATTCCTCTTGGGTTTATTAAGTTAATGAACAAAATGATTGGAAATTTGTTCTAATTTAAATTTAATATTTAAAATATAGATAATACATCGGGGGGATTGTGTGTACTTAAATGTCCGTGATATCTAGTTTTTGTATGGGAAAAATAGGTGACTGATACTACTGTACATGTTTTTAAGAAGAAACTTGGGATAATGGTTCAAAAACAGCACCGCCTTTGTACCGGAGTCCCCTCTCTTCTGTCGTCAGATCTAGCCTACAAAATTAACGCCATGGTTTTATTTTAAGATAAAAAAAATTTGTGTAAATGGATGGTGGTAGCGGCCCGCGAACTGCTTGCGAAGCAACAAAAGAAAACCAGGTAAATTACAACGAAGGAAAATGCTGCTATTGGAAACAGAACTCTGGAAACGGCGTCCAGTTTGCTTTGGCCATGGAGAACGATAGTGCTGGAATTCGGACCCGTTGTCGCCCTAGGCTTCTTTTCAAAAGCCACCTTCGAATTTATCCTCGAACCTTCAGCTGGTTCCACCGCTGAACCTACTTGGGCAGTCGTTGTTTTTGGTTTAGATTTAATCTAAAAAAATTCAGTGAAATGTCATTGATTGGCAGACGTTGGCTGTCAGCCTCTTAAAACCCTACCTCGAATTCTTTTTGGTTCAACGAAATTGCCAGCGTTAATTCTATTAGGGAACAGAACACCATTATCAGGCACCCGAACAACCAGACGTCCATGGCCGTCAAATACGCGACTTCAGGCAGACTGCTGCGAGCGTGGACGATTTGCGTTGCCAACGTCAAGAGAGCCGTTACCCCCAAAGTAACTCGACCAGGTATAGCCTTGACGTCCAACCAAAAGGACATGAACGAAAGGCCAACCACCAGCAAACTAGGAATGTACGTGTTAATTAAACTCGCCGTGATGTGTCTGTCAAAGTCGAAGGCGCATTCCAAAACAGTCGAATTACCTGAAAAAAAGGTTTTTAGAGATACGTAAATACCATTTTTGGTCGATCAAATACCAAATAATTTGGTTTAACAGTTTTAGTTTTATCAGAAGTGTATAATATATCTCTAACGAAAGAAAGATCCATTTAGGCTATTAAAATTAAACACGTACCTTCGCAGGCTTGACGCGTATTCCTTTATGCCCGAATTTCCTGCCAAATTGCGGATGTTTACACCACATAATAGATGAAGATATCTTAATCATAAATACGTACGTTTTTCTTTTTTCTTCTAAATTTTTTGAAAAATCACCGGGTGCAAGACAAGTTGATCTCATAGGAGATATATTTATAAACTTCTGGTTTTACTTTTAGGAAAGATTAAAACACACTAAGACTCAATAATCTGAGCAATAAGAGACCTATATCTTCTGATTGAAAAGCATCACTATCAATCATGGTTTCTTTTGATGACGTTGAAACTCGATAATCAAGACTATTTGAAAATCCAATATTTTGTACCATTTTTTCCGAATATTCGTCTATTTCATCAGGAAAAACGAATATTCGTGAATAGTTTCGATTGAGGTCTATTTGATTATTCGATCGAAATATTTGGTGTAACCAAATATCTTGGGCGTCGCTAGTTTTTTATATTTATTTATATCCTACATCAGTCAGACTGCTAAGCTTTTATAAGCTTATAAGTAATTTTACCGGATAAACAATATAACTGAGAATAGAGAAAGAAAATATATAAAGATAAATTAACAAAAAGGAAACAGTAGTCAAGATTGAAATATTAAAAACACTGACAATATGCTCAAAATAATAAATTAAAATTTTATTTAAAATGATTTTACCAAAGAAACTGCTACTTCATGGTTTTATAAAAAAAAAATATTTAATAATCGAGAGAGCTTTCGATTCGTGGTCCTTCATCAGCCGCGTCTTCGGAGGGCCAACAAATTTTAATTAATAAAAATTTCTTTAAATATAAAATTTTTATGACCATGTTTTTCAGTGCTATCGTAAGTAACATAAATGATCTATAAGTACGCCAATTAGCAAAAATTATAACCGCAATTATTTCCAGAGCCTTTACGCAATCAAGGTTGAACTTTCAGCACGGAGCCCCTATTGTCTAAATCGGAACAAGGCGAATTATCTACTACCAAGGATAATAATATACTTCTCAGTTCCCTGATTTTCAATATCCTGTTGGAAGGGAGCTTTTGGTTCAGCAAAAGAAGAAACAAGCAGTGGCGCCGATCGCTTTTTCCCCAATGGGGGCCGAAGCTCACTAATAAACTTGGAATGAGGCTGCTGGCAACACTTTCTTGCTTAAAAGTAAATGGCCTTTAACATCGGCGGTTTTACCAATGGGGGCAGAGCCCCCATTGATTTTTCCCAATGGGGGCTTCGGCCCCGCCGCCCCTATGGGATCGGCGCCACTGGAAACAAGAGTTTCAATTGTCGATTTTAAAGACACAATGGTATCTACTTTAGACGTGAGATCATTAGAGATCCAATGTACTTAAGGTTTCGTTGTGTCCATAAAATATCGGAAAGTTACATTTGCAACTTAGAAAGAGCACCAGCAATGCCAATGGGGACTAGTTTAGTATAAGTGGAGTTACTGCCATCACTTTGGCATGGAGAGAAATTTGAATTAAGTGAGGGGCTGGTTTTTGTGGCACCATGCACCTCTAAACAGTTTTGTCGGAGGTACAGTAGCAGAAGTCGGGACTGCACAATGAGGGCACCTCCCATCAGGCTTGAATTTATTAAGCTATTCCCATATAGTCAATTTGATACCAACTTATTGGTTTACATACACTAAAGATTTATATACCCCCGTACCGTAAGAAGATATCCAATGCGTTATTGTTTCAATCGAAATCTACTTTGGGTCAACCGCCGTGGCATAAAACCTACATGAAATCCTTGTATTGACCGCACTCTCTGTAAACAATACAACTGTAACAACTCTGCTACCCTACCCCTAAGCCTTAGCTCAAAACCGCTATTTTCCTAGGGTTCATTCAAATTAGGGAAAAACAACCTAAATAAAGGGCATTTCCATAACATTTTACCAAACCGTAGTTTTAAGAAAATACAAAATATTTTTAGAATAATAGCGGTATTAAGCAGGAGCACTTGCACGTTGGTTTATTATACAAGTTAAAATGTTTTACCGGTTAAAAATGACGTGTTGTATGATTTTATTCGTGGTGGATATCCCAGAGTAAATTGCAAGGGTTGGACGTTACTGGCCATTGAGACAGCTGGTATTCGTTGTAGGTATTTCGGCGTAGCGTCTTCTCCTATCCAACTCAATCTGGCCTCGTTGTTTTTAGTACCATCTGTAGAAAGGTATCGCGGTTAATATTTCTACTTGTTGAAAGCGATTCAGTTACTTACATAAAGACAATAAGATACTACACGTTTGAGTGTCCATAGGGTACATTCTGAAGTCCATCGGACAGTCAATCGTAAGTCGGTATCTTCGGTAATATATACGAAAGTAATTTTATCATACGGAGATATTTTCGAAAGATGATTACGAATGCTACCTGCTATAACGGTAAGTGTAACCTCCGGGGATGAGTTTGAAACCCCGGTTGACCGCTGTCAAGTCGTAAACTGACGCGATTTTTTCATTGCGGATGATTGTTTCCGGGGTCCAGATGCATCTGGAGATGTATTTCGGAATACGCTGCGTAACGGCGATTTTCTCGCGCTCCAATGAGTCCAATCCCAGAGTGGGATCTAACCAAAATTCCAAAAGCGTCAACTGCATACCCAATTCCATTTGTTCCTCTTTGATGTCGTAGATTGCGCGAAACGAAATTGCCACGAACACTCTAATGGAAGTCACTTGAAAAAGGGGAGTTTTTACGTTGATGATCGTAAAGGCTGGTTTTCATTAGAGCAAAAACGCCACGACGGTGAACGACGACGCGAAAAATTCCCGTTAGGCCTAATGCAATATTTTTGCGTCGACTCTCAACGTTGTGGCGTTTTTGCCCTAGTCAAAACCAGACTCAATGTTCCCCTTCGCTATCTTACTATAAGACATTGTGTTAAACGAGCCGAAACATTGATTCAAAGGGTATATTTATTAAAATTTATAATATATCTCTTTGGAAAGAAGTATCCATCGCCATTAAAATGAAACACGCGCCTTCGCTAGATCTTACCCAGGCTCAAAATTTATCGCCTGTAGAAGAAAAACGTAACAATTACACGCGGTTGAGGTATTTTATTATCTTTTAAGCCACATTTTCGAGCGAAGCACGTTAGCAGGACACGCGAATGAATAGTTATCTCTAAGAAATATATTATATTCTTCTTACAAAACGTAGTTCTCACTGTTTTGGTAGGAGAAATTTTCATCGTCGATACATATCTTAGGCTTAAAACTTTTCCAGTCTACGAGATTTTCCACTTTGGCTGGGACAATACCAACGAGGAAAAGTACCGTCAAGCCACACTGGTAATAGAGCATTTTAAACAAACGATCAGAAACGTACCACGTCCACTTCTCAATCCACGCTCTCACTTAGTTTCGATCCGGTCTTATAATGTTGGAATTATTTGCTCGCGTGTACTTGGTGAGTTATTCATCATGCTAATATTTTCACGGTTTTGTGATAGTAGAAAAGCTTTCAAATTTCGGGAATTTCGGGGTGGCGACCGTTGTTAGACAGTCTAAGCTCCAGTCACGTCTGGACTTAACCCGTCTATTATAACCTTTACCCTGTTTAAACAAGGGCCACACCGGCGTTTGAAAAATTCAGCCCGAATTTAGCACGTGGTAGCAAACACGACCAATCCTATTCTTGAAACTAGCGCGTGAAACAGGTCAAATTCAAACGCCGGTGTGGCCCTTTAATTATACTAGTTTCTTTCGACTGTTAAAGCAGAAACAGTCAATTTGTTTATACGCTCGGTTTCCCACCACACGCGTAACGACCTCGAATGCACATATAAACTGGAAAATAATATTAGGTGAAATTTAATCTAGTATAGCTATCTACTTTCCCTCTCTCTTGATCTAAGTAACTTGATCACGCACTTTGTTTTGAAAATATAATACTATAATAGTTTTTTCTTTAATTTACTTTTTCAACGATTTAATTAAAATAAGCAGACTGCTTTGAATATGAAATATAAATTGTAATCGAAACACGTAAGAAATTTTGTGAACAAACAGGTTGATTGTAGTCAGCGGCGGCGATCGGAAAATATTTCTGTGGGGGCCCGAGCCATTATTTTTTCATCCAAAAATGCATATACTTAAAGCTGAAGCAAGAAAATGTACAGCTCTAAATGTCTATATATTTTTAAAAGCGTTCTTTCTAATATCTCATCCGGCATAAAAGTTAAGTCGATATCTTTAGAAAAATATCTGTGTACATGGCTAGATAATTAAGCCCTTCTTGGCCACATACTTAACGAAGCTATTTTAGGTAACATAGGGTACACGACGGGGCGATTTTCTGTTTGGACGAATCTATCGAAATCAATTTTACGGTTATATCATCTTAATGCTACTCGCATCTGCAATCTCAAAATAACTTCTATCAAAAAAACTGAATTCGGACCCAAATAAAGGCAGTGAGATTATAAATTTTACCCTGGTTGCTATTTTTCCTCAATTTAATTTCTGTGGGGGCTCTGCCCTCGTTTGTTTTTCCCTGTGGGGGCTCGAGCCCCAGAGCCCCCACGGCATCGCCGTCACTGATTGTAGTGCGGCGAGCATTTTACGAACCTTGCCCTTTCCTGAACATTAACTTGAGATCTGCTCTACTGATGAAAACATTCAAACATTTTCAAGATCGCTTTGACGTCACTAAGCCGAAGCTTGCGATTGGTCAACGCAAATCGACCAACGTTACGGTGCGGAAAATCTGCGGAAATATAGGAATGCGGTTTAATGCACATGCGGGGAAAAACGCAGAAAAGCCGCTAATTTTCCGCATGGAAAACCGCGCGGAAACCCGTTTTCCGTGCGTTTATCGCCAGTGAAAAGAAAACCAAGCTTACTCCGGAAAATATTTTGTGAAAAGCAAATGATTAAAGTTTTGGACTTTTTTTTTCGAACCCTCTTGGTGCCCCTTGTAGGCTTGGTGCCCTAGGCCCAGGCCTATTCGGCCTATTGGTTAATCCGGCCCTGGTTACTGATCACATTCAGAGCCGTACCTAGTCCAAATGAAGCCCTAGGCCAAAAACCAAAATGGCGCCCCCAGAACCTTAAGTAGAAATTTAAATGAAAATCATCGATTTTATGCCCCTAACATTTTGGCGCCCTGGGCCCCTGCCCCTCTCGCCCTACCCAAGGGACGGTTCTGATCATATTTAGTTTAAAAAATGTTATTAGATGGGCGGATATGCGCGATTCCAACTTAATGGCGGCCTTCTAGCTGGTACATCTCCCTCCTATCCGATCGTGGTTCTATCATGAACTAATTCATGATTTACCATGGCTTAATAGTTGTTTACCTTTTTTATGATGAATAATTTAGAAGTTTTCTAAGAATTATACTTATTTAACGTTATAACATGGATGGTTATGAAACACGTTTGGGGCTTTCTTTGTAAACAACAATCTGAAAATTCAAATCGAAACCGCTGAAATAATAGAGATATAAAATAAGTAGAGGCCCAATGAAATCTGAGGGTTTGTTCCGCTTTGCTATCCCCCTTCACGAGCTATACGTTAAAGGGAAGAAATACGTGGCGCCACAAACGGCCATCTAAGAAACTAAACTCCCTTTGTGGCTACCAGCTGGGCGTTACGACGTCATTGCAGAATGTAAACAACGTCGATACTTCGAGAGAAAAAACCAGGATACTGTATTTTAAAACTAGCCAAGAAGGCCGCCTTACAGGCAGGCCCTCAGCTAGTTGTGTGTTTCGAGGCACTCCACCCCAGTACGCCTCCCCAACCCCTTTTTCCCATGGGATAATTTTCATGGTACCCTTTTCCCCAAAGTAAAACCACCCCAGTAAGGCCCTATCTCCCCTTTTTCCCCATGTGATTATTACCGGGGTACCCCCGTAAGGCCCTTCCCCACCCTGTTCCCCATGTGATAATTTCCGTTCATCCCCTTTTTACCATATGATAATTACCGTGGTACCCTTTTCCCCATAGTAGAACCACCCCAGTAAGGCCCTTCCTCCCCCTTTTTCCCATGTGATAATTACCGGGGTACCCCTCCCCCTTTTGCCCATGTGATAATTACCATGGTACCCTCTCCCCCTTTTCTCCATGCGAGAAATTCCGTTGTACTTCCCTCCCCCTTTCCAATGCGATAATTTCCGTGGTACCCTTTTCCCCGCAAAAATAACTCGGACTCGCAGTCGTACGAAACTCCCCTGTATCCAATGGCTGATGCATAAAGGCCACGGGACTAACGTACGCCGAGAAAGCCACGGGACTTTCAAATCGGAACGACCCCGAAACCCCCCGCCCCTCCCCGTTTCCGAAACTCACATGCCTCCTGAAACTACCCCATACGACCCCCCCCCTCCGAAATTCGCAGCGGAAAGAATCAAAATTTCGGGTGTATTTCGGGTTGGGACAAACACGGCCCAACTCTCAGGGGCGACAGATTTAGAGAAAATAGACGGTCAAACTACCTCAGCTAGTTGTGTGTCTAGAGGTACTCCACCCCAGTAAGTCCCCCGTGCCCCTTTTCCCCATGCCTGAATTACTGGGGTACCCTTTTCCCCTCGCAAAAATAACATAAAAACTCGTCTTTCTCTCTCGACCCAAAACCCTCATATGAGGCACCTCATCCCCCCTTTTCCCCATGCCTTAATTACCGGGGTACCCTTTTTCCCTCGCAAAAATAACATAAAAACTCTCCTTTCTCTCTCGTCCCAAACCCCCCAGTTATGCACCCTCCCCCTTTTCTCCATGTCAGAATTACCGGGGTACCCTTTTCCCCCGCAAAAATAACAAAAAATTCGCCTTTCTCTCTCATCGCAAACCCCCCTATACCCCTGTAAGCCCCCTGCACCCAATGGCAGAATTGCTCCCCACTAATGACGAACATAAACAAATACGCTCGTCCCTTAAAATGTGAAGAGTCCGAGAGACCGCCTCGCAGAACGGCGGAACGGCCGGGAGTGTCGAAAGCTTGCCGCATTCCTCCTCCCAGCTTTGAAAATGTTACCTACTGCTGCCCTGACTGAGTATAAAGACTCCAAGAAACCGAGCTCATAGGTTTTCTCGACCACAGAATAGCGTGGAAAAAGAGGAGCCACTACCCATACGCGCAGATTTTACCACTCGGCCGGCTTAACAGGGTAAGGCAGTCCCGATTTCCTTAGTGACTAATCCAAACCCCGAACGTCGGTGGTTCAAGGTCGACTATAATTACTTCAGCGTGGGAGGCGGGGCGGGGAAGGGACGGCGCTGGCACCTCGCTATCTCTGCCTATAGGCTAGTCGAACCACCACCAGTGACAAAGCGAAAGGCAGTCCCGGTTTCTCTCTGTCCCGTGCCGCCTGTGTCTTCGCCCGGTTCGCCGCCCCGCCTTTGGTACCCTTACTGACTAAGCAAAAACAAAAAAAGGCTATAGTTGAGCCACTAAGTGAAAGGCTGCAGCTTCTCTCGTCGCCCCGCGCTGTCTTTCTCTTCTCCGCCCCGCCTTTGGCTTCATGACAGACTAAGCAAACATTCCTGAAAGCTCAGACGTACGATGACGACCGACGTACCAAGCGCTCCTTATAAAATAGATACAGTATCCTTGATTAAATACAATTATCAATCATAATAATATATTTCTGATAGACTGGCATTGCAAACAAAATTGTCCTTGGAAAAGGATTATAGTGGTAAGTTTTCTTCGAACTGCTTCTTTTGATTATATCGTTGTGTATCTGCTGATTTTTCTTAATCTTATATTTACAAGTATCCTATGGGGACTTTCCAATGGCCGTTGATAGCCACAGCTATAAATACAAAGGCTGATGTGTCTTGAGTTTACGAATCCGGCGTTTCATTAATAGATAATGCTATTAAAAGTTAATGATCTGATTTGTCACTCATATTTTAAATGTAGTTAAAACTTGGAACGATATTGTTTATCCATTCTTGTAGAGGGTTGGGATGTGGTAAACAAAGGTGTTTTCTCAAGAAATCGTATGCTTTCGTAGCATAAAAATGAACTGTCATGGCAAAGCTTCGTAGTAACCGAGGGTATTGCTGATTTTTTATTCATCAATCCGGTTTGGTGTAAATATTTAAACAGTTCTATTGAAGTTGGACCTAATCTTTCGTCTAAATTCAATAAAAGCTTTCGTTTTCTCATTTCATGAACAGTTTTTTAAAGATGAATAATCTTCATTATCGTCCATTTCAGTAGATTCAAAATCCATCCATACTGACTACAAATTTTAAATAACGTAAATCACGAAAACTATTTTCTTCTGTATATTCTTTATCTGAGGATCACACTTCTAACTCGGGAGTGTCGAGACCATAGAATGTTTCATATTGGACATCCGAAGACCTTTTGGGAGTTTCAATGCTTCCGTGCAACAGTAGGTGCTAGATGTATATTATTAATCTCGAAGTCTCCGAACTGACCAAATCATTATGTTAGCTGTAAGTCCGCTATAAAGTTGTTTTTGTGGCAAAATTGAACTACAGCGGCCTCATGTAATTTTGCTTTTTTTTGGCGGATAATGTAGCACTTGACGCGTAGATTACGAAGTGTTTTTTGGGCCGCCAATGATAATTTTTTTAATTAACTTAATTTTAAAAAATATTCATTTTAGGGGATTAGTAACGTTTTTCTAAAAAATAGTTCCGTTGTGTATCCGTCGACACAACTTTTCTGACGCGCCCTAGCCCCATTCCGAGCATTGACAGTGGGCCTTCTGTAATCGTACCTAGTGGCATCGTAATTAGTGAAATCTTATCAACTTGAATAGTAACACCCCGTATTGGCGCCTGACGGCGCCGCGCACTCACTTCGCTCAAGCGCTGGGGGCGCGCGGCGCCTCCCCAACCCCATACTAAAAAAAGCGATGGGCCATCTATAACGCGAACTAGAGGACAGTACCAAGCTTTACGCATCAAGTATATACTTTTAATATCAACCTGAAATAAGCGTTTGTGGCCCAAAAATACAAAACACCTAGAAAATGAACAAAACCTGTAATTGATTTTATAAAGTACGGGAATATCACTTTGTGGCCCAAAAATACAAAACACCTAGAAAATGAACAAAATCTGTAATTGATTTTATAAAGTACGGGAATATCACGTGGAAATTATTAGGACACCGAAACTGTGGTGTCGGTGAACATACGACGGAATTAAGTACAACGAAACACGTGAAAATGCCCAAAAGTTTGAATTTTTTTAAATTAAATTAAAAAACTAAATAATCATTTGCGGCCAAAATAAAAAATACTCTCGGCATCTACGTGACAAGGTCTATCAGGCGCAACCAAAATTAATATAAAATTCACTTCACCCGTTTTTGTATATACCGCTATCACTAATATTATTAAACCCTTAAGATTGTATACTTTTCTCCCAGTTTTATTGAAGCTAAAGGGAAAATACAATTTGGAACTTCACAAGCTTAAACTATTTTCAAATTTATGTAAATTTACATAAGTACTATAATAAAATTATTATAATTCATTCAAATGTGTATGTAAAACAAGTAATATTCCAAACTTCAAAAAAATTTACTTTATTTATTATAATAAAGCCTATTACAAGTTGAAGAAACTTCCTTAGAGCCTAAAAAGTTTTGCTTTCAAAAGCTGTAGTTAGTTTCTCACGCCTATTTAGTTGCCTGAAAGCAAAATCCATGTAACGTCTTAAGACTTGTGTATATAGTTACGTGGATTTTGCTTTCAGGCGACGATTTCTAGTTCCTCCAAAACGGTGTGGTGGCGCTACGTGCTTCTTCCCTATAACGCATGCCACGGGGGGGGGGGATGAAATTTCCATAACAGAAAGCAGCTCTTTTTTCCCCCTGCCTGGGCCTCTACTTATTTTCTATCTCTATGGCTGAAGCCGTTAAAAATGTTTCCCGACAGATGGCGAAATATCAAAAATCAGTTTCCAGTTTATGACGTTCGAATCACCAGGATAGAAAATATTTGCCTGGCAACGTTAACACTGTTTTTGGGGTCTTTATAGCGAAATGTTATCTGTACCGTCCCTGTTGTTAAGTAGTCCATGGTTCTTGTCTCATTTCTATTTCTATGGCCCATCAGCGAATGTTACTAAATTCGAAAACGATACGCTGTCTACTAACTCGAAACTGACGACGGCAGATTTAAAATTATAGAAAGTTCTGGATTTGTGAAAGCTAAAAGGTAATTTATAAATTGTAGGTTAAATCGATTAAAACGTTAAGTGTTTCTTTTTTGTCCGGCAATTAATTTTATTATTTCTATATTATTGCGGTTTTTAAACTTTTACAATATTAACTATTATCAAATATTTTATTCTATAATTTGGGGCCCTAAAATTAGACTTGAGTTCGGGGGCCCTTAAGTCGATTTGTGATCCCCTAAGTGAAAACAAGCCTATCTCGCCTACCCCTAGCGCCACACCTGCTTAGAGGTCTCGCGGCCCTGGCTGGAAAATGGCCCAGGTCGGCCACCCCACCCCCAAGCAAGGCCTGTATTCTCTTCTAGCACTCGAGTGGAAAAGTGGCACTCGAAGAAAAACGAAACACAGCCTCAAATGTATCTGCATGAGCGTCGCAAAATTCAATGAAATTGGTACGTAAAAGTGAAATGAGGGCGCGATAAATCGCCTAATAATTTGGAGGGCCAATGTTAGGGGAGCTAAATGGCGTATTTACCAGACCTGATTTAGAAGACAAATTTTGCCAGTTCCGCCAAAAAGTCTAGCGATAGCCTTGCTAAGTCTAGCGATAGCCTTGCTAAGTCTAGCGATAGCCTTGCTAAGTCTAGTATAATCCGAAATCCATCGGGCAGCTCAAGCTCACTCGATTTGCCACGCCATAATATTCTATATTTTTTTGATACTGTACCTTCTGAGTCGGTACACGTAACCCGCGGGTAACAATTTGAACTCTCTATTGAGTGAACTGACTTCGTACAAGTAGACGGTTTCTCGTTGCAGGAAATGTGATCCTGAGCCAAATGCTTCACAATCCCAAACGTGGGTCCAACCAAGTTCCAGGAAAATAACTTTGAATCCCATGCAGGTCCATTTTATCTTCTCTGATGCAGTAGCGGCCCCAGCAAGTTTTTCTGGTGGTGCAAGATCTCATTGCGAGGTCAGGCGTTTCGGTCTTGCGGTCAAAAGTTGTTGGTCCCGTCGTCCCGATCCCGTTTCGGCGCCCCCACCTATGACGGCACCCGGTGCGGTCGCACCGTTCGCACAGCCCAAGGGCCGGCGCTGCTCTGATGTCGTAGATTCCTTGTTAAGTTAAAAGGAACCACGGCTATCAACTGCATACAAAGAGTGATAAAATACGCGAATAAGTAGAAAAGTCCAGAATGAAAAAGGATAAAACAGCTAAACCCGAATCAAATTTGAAGAAATTTCTCGCACAACGAGACGGATGAAAATTTGAATTGGATAAAGAAGACGCGGAGTTTTACCGAAATTTTTCGTGTGTCGTCTCTGTCTTAAGCCTAGTTCCCACTTGGCGAAAAAAGCAGTTTTCGCGCTGTCAATTGACGCGCACGACTAAATTTGGCGAAAATTTTCAAATTCTCCACCAAAATCGCGCTTCCACTGTTCGAAGCGAACGTTCTATTTTTTCGCTGGCGTCTCAGCGAAATAATATTTCAGCCAATCAGAGAAGGTCTCTGACGGCCCAAATTACTCACTTGAAAAAACACAATTCCTCATTTCTTGAATAAGGTTTTTGAAATAGCCCTGTTCGTGTCTGTTTATGAATATATCGCTAATCTAAAATCTTCTTTGATTTTTGGAGAATTTTTTTTCATATATTGTATAAACCAATAAGATATGAAGTAAAATTAGATTTATTTTATTGAAATTCTCAACAGTACTTTCCATTTGGTTCATTTTGAAGCGATTTTAGGCTTAGCGATTTTAAATATTCGCTCCATATGAGAATCTACCCCCTAGCGATTAAAAAAATCGCGTTTTAAAAAGTAATTCGTCGAAATATTTAATATGTTAGGGACAAAGCCTACATTTGCTAGTGCAAATGCGGGCTTAACAAACTAATACCGTAGTTGTATATTGAGTAAACCGAGCTTTAAAATTTTTATTGGCGAAATTTTGTCTTTATAACGATTCAAAACGTTTCGAAGGAGTTGTGAACCAGGCTAGATCGTTTTAAACCGATTCAAGCCGTTTTCTACCGTTTACGTGTGAGCGTAGCTGTATTGATGCAAACGCGAGCGTGCGTATCAATTACTTTAGCTTATATAGTCTTTGGTGCGTATGAAGCCTAGTGAAAACTACGCGAAGTATTTTTCAGAACAGAAAAAGAGCCGACGACGTCGAAGACCAGAAAATAAGTAAATGGGCTGGAGACAATTGTGGCTCGGTACTTTGGCCGTTAATAGATTTAGATTCCTTCAGGTATTTATTTGGACACACGTTCTGGGTAGCTTGGATTTATTAATAAATAAAGCTGACATATTGGATAAAAGATATACCCTCGCATTATTATTTTGAGACAAAATCTGCACGCGAGGAAAAAGCTATAGATCGCGTAATTACCTCTCCGAGGGGTTATACAATCACCGTGCCTGTCTGTCAGGCCTGGGAACGCGTTCGCATTTTCGGGGCAAAGGGTAAACATTGCGTACGCAGTTTCTCGAAATTTTTGCGTTCGCAGTTCCTCGAAAGGTTGGCAAAACCACCGTGTGACGGTGAGCGTTAACGGATTGATTTGCGGTTAGGTTTGGCCAGGTTGGTCTTTTTTCGTCAACGTTCACCGTATATTTCGTTATTGTTATGTGAATGTTGAGCTCGTGTTGTGACAGTTGTGGGTGTTGAGTTTGTTGTGTTTGTATGGGCGTTTTCTCTACAAATTCTTCTTAATGACTTTGGGACGGACCGAGTGCTGAGTGTCCAATGGCAGGGTTTCCACCATTTGTACACGGTATTCGTCCTAGTATCTATATGCGATCGCATCGGGCGGGATTTGAACCCGAGACCTCCTGTTTGACAGGCGGACGTTCTACCACAGAACCACCGACACTTGTTAGGCTTCATTGAAAATTAGACCTTCAGCTTTATCGGAAGCTTATTTAATAGAGTACGAAATTTTGGTTTAATTGAAATAGAATTTAAATTGAAATTATTGCATCGAAGAAATTCTACTTTAGCGTTTCTCTATTGATTAAAAACAAATGCGCCACCCAGGTTTCGAACCCAGGCCATTCGGATTGGCAGTCGAGCGCTCTACCACAGAACCACCGATAGCTGCTTAGGTTCACTGAAATTAAGACACTCATCGTAAGCATAATAGGTAATAAAGTCTTTTTTTATGAATGAATTTATGAAGGCCTAATCTGTTTTTTTTTCGAATGAAATTTTAAAGGTTAAATCTTGTTTTAGCGCAGTCAGCCGAGATAAGAGGGTTAAAGGGTAGACCCGGTGGGTGGTCCACTTTGGTGGTTTTTTGTTATTTATTTACGGGTATTATTAACGACCTATATTATATAGTTGTGTTAATTCAAAGGCGATAATTTAATGTTTATTGCTTTAAGAGCTGGCGGTTAGTCAAGTGGCTCTCTGTGCTTTGTTGATGGTAAGGTTTTTGCTTCTTGTAAATATATTTGGATATCTACGATTTCTAACGCAGTCAATGATTTCCTGGGTGTGCGAGTCATTATATGATATTGGAAATTGGACGGCATTGGTCTTTTTCATGCGGTATGTGTCACAACGTCAACTGGAAGTCTACGAGTGTTGAAATAAAATGAGCGTTAAAGATGCGGCAAGTATTTCGTAAGCGAGAAAAATACAAATACCATCTGTAGATATTTCTTTCATTAAAATTTGCTTAGTATTATATTCAACTGATAAACATGTACTGTAAAAAGGGTTAAATTCAATTGTGCATTGTTTTAGTAAGTCTAACTCGCTGTTGTAACTACTTAATTTATAATATTCTGAATAAATTAAACTCGATTGTTTCGTCTCAATTATTTAAATTAAAATTAAAATTTTACACCGGGCAGGGTTTGAACCGAGAATACGTTTTTCGTAAATAACTCTGAATTGCGGAGATATCTTTGGGGGTCGTGTCGAGAAATTAATACCACTAGGGACCATTCTTCCGAGGAGAGGTATATTTTGGCTTGCCAACTTGTTTTAAAATTGATTTATTCGATTGTCGGTTTTCATTCGAAGATCTATTGGGTGCTAGATTCGCTTCTTTTTGTTTGCTCGAAGACCTATTGGTACGAGCTATTTGTAACTTTTTAAATTTCTTCAAATTTGTTTAGGGTGTAGCTTTTTTATCCTTTTTCATTATGGACCATTCTACTTATTCGCAGTCAATAGGTGGTTCCTCTTAACTTTCAATTTTCAAGGCCTACATTAAATAATTTTGAACACTAAGAATTTAAATTAAACAGGGTCATTAAATATATAACCGCCTTATTTCGATAAATGAATTTTTTGTAGAGAATAATGCGTAATTGTATTGGAACTTTTGGCGCACCAGCAATAGTAACCGCAGTAAAGAACGACGAAAATGAGTGCGACGAAGGGGAACACACGTCGAGACGCGCGATCAAATTTGTTTTGGGAATTTAGGAAAGGTATCTTGCCGGAGTTCTTTCCGGCTTCGTCCAACGCCGACACCTTTTTATTGAAAGCCAACTTAACGCTATTTCTTGGAGACGTAGTATCCTGGTGTCTATCCTCGGGTACCGCCGGCTCAATTAGACTAGTTGTTTTTTGTTTTGATTTGGTCTAACGAATAATACAATTAAGCATCGGTTTATTTTCGAGCTACCTTTCATTGTCGTTGACTCGGTGCTTACCTCTTCATTTCCGTGAGATGAGTGAGCCAATGTAAACTCTATTAGAGAACAGAAGACCATTACGAGGCAACCGAACAACCAGACATCCATGGCCGTCAGATATTCGACATCCGGTAATCCACTGCGGGCGTGGACGATTTGAGTAGCCAAGGTCAAGAGGGCCGTTACCCCCAAGGTGACTCGTCCAGGTGTGGCCCGGACGTCTATCCAAAAGGACACGAAAGACAAGCAAACGACGAAGAAACTTGGGATATAGGTGTTCACCAGACCAGCCGTGATGTGTCTGTGAAAGTCGAATGTGCATTCCAGAATAGTTAAATTACCTGCAATTTTAATTTAGTATTAATATTGGGACCTCTTTGCAAATTAGATTCATCTGAAAGATATATCCGTTAAAAGCCAATTATTATTATTATTATTATTATTATTATTATTATTATTATTATTATTATTATTATTATTATTATTATTATTATTATTATTATTAAATGGTGGGGGGAGTCGATGGGTTTTAGTTAAATGTGAAACTATAACATCAATATTCAAAATTTCGGCGTGTCAGGATTTAACTATACCCGTTACGAGAGATGTGTTGAACGATCGTATTTTTGGTGGATATCCCATGGTGAATTGCAAAGGGCGGACGTTACTGGTCACTGAAGCAGCTGGAATTTTCTCGATGAATTTGGGTGTCCCTTCTTCTCCTATCCAACTCAACGTCGCCTCGTAAGGCAGAGCAACTGAAATATTTGAGTTATTCGCTATCTTTATATGTCTACCGCGTTATTCCGTAGAAGGTATAACGAGAAATAGCAACTACGGCTAGGTAACTTCCAGTAATATTATGACTCAAGCTTCGTCTTTTGAATTATAAATTAACCGGAAATTTCCCTCACTAACCTCTAGCTTTAAAACATTGAGATACGTTTTAAAATATCGTCGAAGTTAGCAGTTGCTTTTCCCCTTATTTTCTACGATTGTACGTGAATTATTGCGCTAGTGACGTACATATAGACACCAAGAGACTGCAAGATTGAACGTCCATAGGGAACATTCTAAAGTCCATCGGACAATCTATCGTAACTCGATATCTTTGAAAATGTCAGGTCTGGTTAGAAACTGGTTTTTGAAACTTCCGTGTTCGAGTTAAAAATACCTGCTATAGCGATAAATGTATCCACCGGGGGTCAATTTGAAATAACGATTTATCGACGGTACATCATATATGGACGATACTTTTTCGTTGCGGATGAAGATGTCCGGGGTCCAGATGCATTTGGAAAAATACGGCGGAATGCGTTCAGGTTTGCCTATAGACGCGTCTTCAAAGCCCAAGCCAGGGTCCAACCAATATTCGTAAAGAAACATTTGCATGGTCACTTCCATTTGGTCTTCCTTGATGTCGTAGATACCTCGAATAGAAACACCGACGAAGACTCGGATAGTGGACACTGTTAAGGACGACAGATTTAAAAGTTTTCTCGCTTATGTATCGGTTAGAATACTTTACTATTGAAATAAGAGAATTGTTCGTCGTCAACGCAGATCTTCGGTTTATGTTTTTGCCAATCTATAGGGTTATCTTCGCTGGCTTTCGCGACGCTAACTAGCAATAGAAGCGCGAAATTATACCATTTGAAAGATAAATTGCGAAAAGCCATGGACTTCAGCGTATCATTCTCCGCAAACGTATTTACTAGTACAAGCGTAACGCAGATTTTATTTAAACCATTTTCGATATTGATTTGGTATCTAAAAGAAACCTCATGTAGAATATATTTAGTTCCATTTGCGGATTTTAGCCTGGCTGGCGTATTGTATTTGTCATGATTCCTTTCTAACACGCAACGAATCCTGAGATAACGGCAGTTGCTAATGTGATATTTTCGCGATGACTGTTTCACGTGCTATTTGGACACTAACTTCAAAGAAGTAATGGTGATTTTAAATTACGGCTAAAAATGACGAACCATCGAATTTGGCCAATGGGAATTCTTCAAGCTGATGGGCGTGGAGGCATTTGTGGCCAATATTATTCGTACTTTTAATTTTGTTTGAACTCGTTCCCGAACTTCAAATGAGTTAATCAAACAAACTTTGTAGCTACCGTACGAATATTGTAGGAAAACTGTTCTCTCATAATATTTATTTAGTACGAAAAGATAATAACCCGATAGTAATGAGGTTCGTGTACGCTAAAATGACATTTTTCATTTCATTTGGACCTTAATTCATAATTTATATCGCGAGGGAGCGTTTTTATTGATTTTTGGTTTCTTTGTTGAAAAGAACTTTGATAATACAATATTCTGATTATCTTATGAAGGTTTTCACGTTTCAGAAAGAGCAAGAACAGAGAGAGTTAAACATAGACTTTTATAAAAAAAAACAATCACCGTGTCTGTTTGTTGTTCGCTGCGGAAACGCGTTCGCAGTAACGGGGCAAAGTGCAATAAAACAGCGTTCGCAGTTTCTCGAATTTTGGAAAAGTGTTTAAATAAATATTGCTTTTAAGACGCCTGAATTAAAATTCGTGTTGCGACGTATGGGGGTGTTGTGTTTGTGTAGTGCTTGCTGTGTTTTTGTTGTGCGTGTACGGGGTTTATTGACTTTTAGGACGGACCGAGCGCTAATGGTTACGTTAAACGTCTTAGCATCCAAATGGCAGGGTTTCCGCTAAATGTTCACGGTACACGTCTTATTATGATCTAGTTCTAACGCTATATAGAGAAACAAACTTTGGGGAAAGTAATAATAATAATCAGCTAGGCTAATACCCAAGTCCGTCTTCCTTTACGTTTTTATGAAATTATTTACGTCAATTTAATTTAAAATACAGTTGTGGCCAGGAATCGAAATCGAGTCTTATTTTTAGATAACGAATATTTTACCGCTAACCTATTGACCTTTACGTCAGATATTTAGACAAACAGCCTTGGAGAAAGTCCGTGTTCCTTTACGCTTTCTTAAACTTATTTACGTCAATTTATTCTATATTTTTTAAATTAAAATTAATTAATTATTTTAATTTAAAATACCATCGTGGCAGATGGATCTTTTACAGCTGAGCCATTGACTTCCACGTCATCAAATTGAAAATAAATAATATCATAGACAAACCATGGAGCATCATAAACTTATGCATGGAGGGATAATAGGATAAATTTTAATTTTCCGCGCTAGGTGACGCTAGCATCTCCTTTCAAAGTAAACTTACATAGTCCAAAGACTGAGTCGGCCCTCCTTTTATTTCTCCATGGATAAACTTTTCCGAGGATAGGTATATTTTGGCTTGCCAACATGTTTTTACCTCTCCGAGGGGACTATTATACAATCATCGTGTCTGTCTGTCTGTGTGTGTGTGTGTGTGTGTCTGTGTCTGTCTGTGGGCTGCGAACGCGTTACCGGGGCAAAGTCCAAAACGCGTTACCGGAGCAAATTCGAAAAATGGTTTTTGCAGTTTAAAAGTTGGCAAAACAACCGTCTGACGGTGAGCGTTAACGGATAAATTGGCGGTTGGTGCGGTTTGGTTTTTTTTTTCGTTAACGCTCACCGTCGTGACGGTTTCAACTCAGTTTCATTGGAAATTTTATTATTGTAATGTTTATGTGTAGAGTGGGAATGTTGAGTTAGTGTTATGGCGGTTGTGAGTGTTAAGTGTATAGTGTTTGCGTTGGCTCTCTAACTTCTTCTTATTGACTTTTGGGACAAACAGGGTTACGATAATCGTCTCAACGTCCAAATAGCACGGTTTCCACCAATTGTTTACGGTATTCGTCTTAGTATCAATTTGCGATCGCATCAGGCGGGATTCGAACCCAAGACCTCCTGTATGACACTTATTACGCTTCATCGAAAATTAGACCTTCAGCTTTATCGGAAGCGTTTATTACAAATTAACAGAGTATTAAATTTCGGTTTTTATTAAAATAAAACGAAATTTCATGTTCCATTTAAATTATCGCATCGAAGATATTCTAATGTAGCTTCTTCTCTGTTGATTAAAAACGAACGCGCCGCCCAGGTTTCGAACCCGGGTCGTACTGCTTGGCAAGAGAATGCTTTACCACAGTACCACTGACACGTGTAACTCCTTTTCGCTATTATGAATTTATTAATTTGGTTCTTTCTTGTTTTTTTAAGTCGTATATTTTTATCTACTGTGTGTTTAGCGTATTTATTTTTCAAGTGTAATGGTTCATTTATGAAGTAAATGTCGAGTTGTATACATCGTGCTCTTACACTTATGTTGGTCTGGTTTTTAACTGGGTCGTCACTACTGCGTATTTATTTTAAACGTTTTCTTGACGGATTAAGATGTTTAATGCAGTTCATCAATTGGGTTTGTTTGTTTTTATTTATAAAGAGCCCTAACTATTCCGTCTAGGGTCATTTATTGTACGTTGTAAGCCGTGTATTGCTAACGGTAAGGTGTTTTTCGTTTTTTCTTTCACATAATTGTTTCAACTTTCGGTAATTGGGTTTATTTATTACTGATTTCAAAGTACTTGTTTCTTGGTTGAATATTCTTTTATATTTTTCTATTGGTTAATTTTGTTGTTTAATTTTATCGAAAGTATTGATAGTTTATAATAAATAAAATTTTCGTATTTGGATTGACTTGTACATGCTTCGTTGGGTTGTCGTGGTGAATCGACGTAATTTTGTTAAGAGCTTCCACTTATAATTTAAGTTTTCGCTTAACATTTATTTTCGTATATATTTCATTTTTATGGACCTATAATACTGTTTGTTGGGTTTTTCCCTTAAAGTGGTTTTTCGCACTTTTATACTGTACCGAAAGTGTTGATAATGTGAGTGAAAATTTGTGTACGATGTTTTATTTCCATTGATCCAGACTAACACTATTATCTTTCACCTTAATTACTAAAGTGGTAAAACCTTTAGAATTGTGTAATTTCTAAATAATTTTACATTATCGCTGTGATAATTAATAATTGTTTAAGTAAGTGTTTGATAAAATTTAAGTCGTTGTGAAAACCTGGTCTAAAGAACAATAAACTATTTTGTGTTGTGTTTTCTTTTTTTTCACCCTTACAAACTGAATTAACAACCTACTACCAAATACATTTTCGATGTAGCAGCAACGGGATTAAAATATCGTAAATTTTCGAATATATTAGTGAAATATATAAAACATATTCAATTTTTAAATTTTTGGCCCGTTTTCTTATTTCCTTCTGAAAAATCTATCGCCATTATAACAGTTTTGATTAAGCGTAGTTATAGTACTGTGGGACGACGCGTGGGGAATGAACTAACTCCCCTCGCTAGGTGACGCTAGCATCTCCTTTCAAAGTAAACTTACATAGTCCAAAGACTGAGTCGGCCCTCCTTTTATTTCTCCATGGATAAACTCTTCCGGGGATCGGTATATTTTGGCTTGCCAGCATGTTTTTACCTCTCCGAGGGGACTATTATACAATCATCGTGTCTGTCTGTCTGTGTGTGTGTGTGTGTGTGTGTGTGTGTGTGTGTGTGTGTGTGTGTGTCTGTCTGTGGGCTGCGAACGCGTTACCGGGGCAAAGTCTTGTTGTTTTTAAAAACGGCTTAAATTATGAACGATATAAATCAAAAATGCAATAATACAGAATAAAAACAAAGTTAATAATAATAATAATAAATCGTTAAAATACAGTCTAATTTTAAAAAACTGTTTCAGGGTAAATTATTTTTGATTCCAAGGTAACTTAGTAAGGCTTCATGACTAGCTGCGCGTTTACTTACTTGTTAGTATTGAGACGCGACTTTTCACAATGCACTTTACTATATTAAAAATATTTTTACTTTTGTCGTTGATCGAAAAGTTTTCAAAAATAACCACATTTTCTTTGGAAATTGAATAGTAGTGTTCTAGAAGCACGCATTTGATAATTATAAAAATGAGGTTACCAAATTCATGTTCCCGGTTTTGGACGAGGAGTCATTGAGTCAATAATCACCAGAGTTTAGTGCTTGTGACTGCAGAGCTCCTCGATCCAAAGAAGAGCCATTTCAGTGACACCCTCAATAAGATGGCAAGTTAAATAAATGAAACTTAGGTCACCCAAAGCCGAGCATAAGTGACATGACGGGGTATCAGAGCCGTCCGAAAAATGGTACAGCAGAGGGAGAAGGCGCCACTGCATTTTCCAAAGCGTGTTGTCAGGGAGGAAATGCGTGAGGCCATCCATATGAAGCGAATTCTACATTCGTGGTTAAGGGGTAAACTTACTGTGAGGCTTGGTACTAATTTAACAGAAAGACTATCATCAAAACTAGATACGGCCCGAAAGTATACTCCTTGTGAATTTTCTCGAAAGCCGCGATCTTTAAAACATGTTGACCGGTAGGCAGTTTTTGCTCTACACTGGACCAATTGTGATTGAAGGCATTGTTAAAAATGATGTTGCTAAGCACTTTCGGTTGTTACAGTGTGCAATTTATATTTTGGCCCATCCAGTTTTGGATAAAACTCATAACGAGTATGCTAATGAGCTACTCAACCTCTTCGTTTCTAACTGTAGTAGTTTCTATCATTCTACGGCATTGAGATACATGTATTAAATGTTCACGCTTTGCGCCATGTGGCCATTGATGTAAAAACTTTTGGGCCATTGGATTCCTATAGTGCTTTTGCTTTTGAAAATGCATCGCAATTTGTCAAAAATAAAATTAGATCACCTCACAAACCATTGCAACAACTTATTAAAAGACTAGGTGAGTCACCAGCGTTATGGCGTGCATCCAAATATAAAACTATTTGCCTTAAAAAACCATTTATTTGCAATATCCGAAATATTCCTGCGGATGCCCAATGCTTTAAAAAACTTCAAACGCCTAAATTTATTGTATCAGTCTCAAATGGTGATAATTGTTTTTTACTGAACACCTGTGAAGTTATTGTTGTTGTATGTATTTTCGAATCGACGACTACTGGAATTCAAGTGTGTGGAAAAGTTTGTGAATTTGTTGAAGATCTATTTGACTATCCTGTTAAGTCATCCCAATTAGGCATATTTAATGGGAGGCTATCGAAAAAAATCACAACATACCCTTATTTCAGACTAATGCAAAAATGTTTTTTAATACCTAATGATAAACGAGGTCTTGTAAGTATAATTCCCCTACTACATGATTTTTAAATAATTCAAAAACCTAAATGTGCATTATATGGGACGATTCAAAACTCGTACACGATTTCAGGAGTACGTGAAGGTTGTAAGTTCGTAGGAAATACGCAAAGAACATTGCAAAGTAATAAGTAAATTTTATTCTTTTTTGAAGCAAATATTTAAAGAATTGTAAAATGTTATTTCTTACGATTACATTTCGGTGTTAAAGTACTTTTTTTAACCAAACTTGCAGCCTCCTCATATCCCTGATATCAGTTTTTCTATCTGGGGTTTTTATTCGTGTGAAGGTGGCGTACTTACAGGGGATTAAGGCAAACACGACTGCCGTTGAACCTCGACACACCCCAAAATGTTTATACTGAGTTTGAATCTCCCTATATAGGCTTATTTTAAGACTCCTCAATATTCTTTTTTTCACCTAATTAAAACGAGGTCTCATAAGAATAATTCATACATTTTAAATAGTTCAAGTGTAAATAGGATGTTATATACCAATATTATACTAGCGGTTCAGTATTCATGTCTGATTGTCTGGAATTATTATCGGTTATATATAACTGTTTTTCTAATCGCTCGAAGCCGCACATTTATTTTATTGTTTAGATTAAATAACAAACTTTGGTGCGGGAAGATGTTTGCTGTAGTACATTTTTTGAGGGAGGACACTGTGGAAGTAGTACCCTTATCTTGGCTCTTAAACGATCGCACATGCCTCATGGCCATCCTCCATCAAATCTAATATGAAAGTTACCACGTTGGCTAGCTCGTGTAGAAAACTAGAAAAGGATTGGGAAAAATCTTTAGTTAAAATACTAAAGAAAACATGTAAGTACGTCTTGCCTTCACCCTGATAGGCTTGAACTTTCATTATTATAAGCGCACGAAACTTCTTATCTTAAGTTTGGGCCCTAGATTTTGCCTACCGACGAAACTCCTATTCTAAAAGCTGCTTAAAGTAATAACCACATTAGATTACATGTGCATATGTGATCTAATGTGGTTATTACTTTAACCATGCAGGCGCGTAGGAACGTTTTGGAATATCGTACAGCTTGGATGTTGAATTTGGCGCCCCCTCATTAGCCAGCTTTTGGTATCTCTTGTAAAAGAATTCGGCGCCCTATTTGAACTAATTTGGCGCCCCTGTCCAATTTCAAGGAGGTACATTGTACCCATATACGCCACTGACTTTAACCAGCTTTTAGAATAGGAGATTTGTGGGTTTAAAAAAATTCTGGATAATTACCGTAAAACATCGTTATAAACAGTGACTTATGAAAAGGCACGAGAGTTTAGTATTAGAGCTGAACAAAGCTCGGACTTGGCCAGTGAAGTTGAAACTGGCAAGGGTAAAAGAAGAAACCAGCAGCTCTGAACATAGTGACAATGGAGAGTTTTGTGGTAGGTATTGATTTAGTTACTAATTAGGACTTGGCGATTAAAAGTTCATTTTAATTTAAAGAAGAAAAAAAAACCAAGAAAAAGACAAAAAGTGTGAGTAGTAAGAATAATGAAAATAGTAAACCAGATTCAGATAGTATGTTCATTGAAATAACTTAGTGTATTTCAAAATTTTTCTTTAATTATATAGAGGAAGCTTCCAAACAAATAGAAATAGAGTTACCAAAACCCCCAGAATTCACACCTTATTTTAAAAACCAGAGTGTAAGTTTTGTCTTATTTGGTTAATGTGGTTGCTTAGTAAATCATTTGGTCTCTGGCAGCTTCCACTAAGAAATACTCCCAGCCTAAAACACCCGTGATTGAAGAAAGCTCTAGTTAGTATAATCAATAGGGATGCAACGGATAACCGGAAACGGAACCGGAACCGAGAAGAACCGAGTAAATTCTAGGAACCGGAACCGAAACCGGAACCGAAACCGGAACCGATAATATAAAAATTTGATAACCGTATCCGGAACCGGAACCGATATTTGTAAAAAAATGATAACCGAAACCGGAACCGAAACCGAGATTTTCATTGTTTTAAACGGTTTTTAAACGGTTCTATAACTTTATTTACCAACATTTAGCGCATGTTGAAATGTAGTAATTAAACTTCCTAATTTACAATTAGTTTTTCATATAAGCTCATCTTTATCCTATATCAGATAACTCTATGTGGGTTTCTACGTAACTGTCAACTGACACACCCTTACGTATTCCCAATTGATAATGGGCTCTCGTCCTCCAAATGTTGTCTTTCAAAACTGGCATCATCCGGAAATCCGCGATAGTTTTAGTTTTATTTTCTTCAGTCGAAAAACTCGACACAATTTCACAACTGTAGCAAAGGCCAAAAAAAATATTTGTCGTCTACTGCTACTAGTGTGCCTTCCGAGCAATTATTTAGTGGGGCAATGGGCAAGCATAATTTTTTATCACCCTCGCAACCGACTTAGAGGTGAAACAGCAGAAAACCAGTGGCGTAAATAACGCCCCGGCAGACTCCACAGTGCGGGGGGGGGGGGTCTGCCATCGATGGTCCCCCAAATATGGGACTGTGTACAGTCCAACCGCGCGAGGCCTCGTCTAGTTTTTTCTCCTGTCAGCTCAAGTTAATGTTTTACTTGCTTGAAATATTTCTTTGTTTCAACAGGCACGTCCAAAACTGTATACATACAAAAACAATAACCGTCGCATAAATAACTAAATAACGTACATAATGAAAGTGACATACTGAAGTTTGAAAAGTATCGAGACACGTGTTTTATAGCAGATCGTTAAACCTTGTAAATTAATAACGAAGTTGTGTTTCTGAATTTAAAGTTTTTAAGGTAAGGCTAATTCGTTCGCATAATATAATGGCTGGCTTGGGTAGTTTTTGTCTAGAAAATTTTAAATTATGCATTTGCATTCATTTTACAAATGGCAATGCTTATTGAACGAAATAATATGGACTCCATTTAGAACGATATACTCAACTGAAATGAAAACGAGTCATAGAAGTCTTTATATTTTTTCCTGAAATGAGGCAGGGGCGTAGGAACCAGGGGGGCAATGCCCCTCCCTAGAATTTTGCTAGGAGGGGCAACTAATGTTGTTGCCCCTTCAACTTTTTGGTCAGTTGAAATCTTCAAAAGCTTAAATATCAATTTAAAAGCATATAAAGCTTATAGAAGCTCAACTGTGTCTTTTCCCGCCAATTTACATAGTAGTCAACACTCCTTTAAAAATTGAAAACCATTCTCATTTTATTATTGTGGATTTGTGTATCTTAAATTCATAAACGACTCTAAAGACTTAAATACACTTCTTATGATAACTGTTGTTACTGTTAATGCCTTAATGACATTCGCGACCGATTACTCACTCTACATCGGGGGCTAAGCTCCTAGACCCCCGTTTCATTTCTCTTTGCCCCCTCCAACTTCTAAAACGTTCCTACGCCCCTGAAATGAGGAGCGGAAGGGAAGGCAATGTCTCCCCAAAACTTGAAAGTACAATATCCCCCCCCCCGTCCATCTTTGAACGATGACACCAGGGCCTGCTCAAGAAATTTTATACACCCGGGCAAGGGGGAGTTTTGGCGCCCCTTTTATTTTGAGACTAAATTAAACTACCCCCCTCCCCGGTAAAAAACATAACCATGTCCATGTTATAAATTTACCGTTTTCATAACAATAAATAATCCCTTTAATCACTTTCTCAATACTTTGTGTAAATAAGCAAAATACTAGTCTCAAATCCATGGGTTTAAAAAGAAACTTAGATCATGAAAATATTCTTAACCCCAAACGTACTTCAATACCTAGGGTCCCTCCTACAGGCTACCACTCCTAAAAGCATATGTAACATAATTACTCATAAGTATGCCACTAGCATTATTTCTTCACTAACGGTTTGTTTCACAGATATTGCGTCATACATACCCTTCGTAATATTTGATATCATATTTTATGTCATATTTGACGTCATCGAATCTCAAATGCCGATAATACCGTCGCCCAAATAGCTTGGGTGGGGTGCATTTGGCCGACTCCTCATTTGACCAACTTTTCATTTGGCCTACTGCTCATATGTCCGAATGCCCATTTGGCCGACAGCTCATTTGGTCGACTTTTCGGTCGGCCAAATGAGCAGACCATATGGCCGACTACTCATTAGGCCGACTACTCATTTGGCCGACTACTCTTTTAGCTGAAATTCTGGTCGGCCAAATGAGCAGCCCGTTTGACCGACTGCTCATTTGTCCGACTACTCATTTGACCGACTGCTCGTTTGGCCAACTGCTCGTTTGACCGACTGCTCGTTTGACCGACTGCTCGTTTGGCCGACTGCTCGTTTGGCCGACTGCTCGTTTGGCCGACTGCTCGTTTGGCCGACTGCTCGTTTGGCCGACTGCTCATTTGGACGACTGCTCATTTCACTAACTCTTATACTATAGCCTGTCCTTATCTATGTCTTTAGTGTTAGGTTGACTTATAGAACGGGAAATGTATTCTAAGTATTGGCGCCTGACGGCGCCGCGCACTCACTTCGCTCGAGCGCTGGGGGGCCGAACCGGCGCCCCCCCAGCCCCGTTCTTTATAACCAAGCTGGGCCTTCTAAAGCGCGACCTAGAGGACAGTACCTAGCCAAACGCACCTAGTATCGTCTAAATGACATATGAGCAGTCGGCGAAATGAGTAGTCGGCCAAATGAGTAGTCGGCCAAACGAGTAGTCGGTCAAACGAGTAGTCGGCCAAACGAGTAGTCGGCCAAACGAGTAGTCGGCCAAACGAGTAGTCGGCCAAACGAGTAGTCGGCCAAACGAGTAGTTGGCCAAACGAGCAGTCGGTAAAATGGACAGTCGGCGTAACGTGTATTTTGTTGTCGGCCAAATGAGAAGTCGGCCAAACGAAACTCTCCCAATAGTTTTACGTCTGATAAACCGACGGCCATTATTTTAGTAAACAAACCGGTTTGAACAACCAAGGCTTGGGAGCTAAAATATAGTGTCAAGTTCTGCTAATGTAATTATTTTGCCAATTAATTAAGTTCTCGGAGACTCACGTTCTAAAATAAATTTGCATTGTCAAATAAAAGAAGCAGGTTTATTGGAAAAAATAGTTGAAATTCAGGTTGATCTTTTCTGGCGCATCTATAAGGTTGGAGTCTTTGCAGATTCTTTTGAGCCTAGGCCTAACTCTTCTAGGCTTGGTATGGGATTTAATAACGCTGGTGGAATATCCCACTTCGACTACTTATTTCATTTTCGGAAAGTGATCTCTGAACCGAACCGTATTGGTCATTTTCCTTTTATTTTTCTAAACTACTCAGTATTTAACTTCATCCGCACAAACCGAGCGAGTTTATAAATTTCAATAAAGCTACATTGGGCTGACTAAAATTCCGACGCAAAAAATTCCTTCTCAATTTAGAGGTTTTCCATTGGCTTAAATAAATATGTTAGTAGCCAATAATGTGATTCCCAAAATTACTAGGATGAATAAAAAGGTTAAAATCTAACGTAGTCCACCTTTTTACTGGTTCGTGGTGAAACAAACCGTTAGTGAAGATTTTTGAATGGAATAAAGGTACAGTGGCATACTACTGAGCAATTATGTTACATATGCTTAAAGGTACGTCTCTAAAATATTCATATAAAGACAGGATATAAGCCAAATCCTCTTAAACCAAAGAATAACAAACTTTGTTAGTCCTGATGAACTAGCTCTATAGTCTGTATGAAACGTTTGGCCGGTTTTAGGCCTATTTGATAGAACGCTTTATTGCTTTAACAACTTAATTAAAACAGTATTTGGCGGGATTTTTTAAGGCCTACACTTAAGAACTTTTTTTAAGCTGTCGCTTTCTTTTCTGCTTCAACGGCTTCTCTTAATTTCCTTTTTTTATAATCTTAATTCAATTCAACGTGTCTCTAATTAATATCTATCTAACTAAAACTAATAAATGGCTTTCTGCGCGTGCGCTTAAAATAGAAGTGACTAACGCTAACCACGGACACACGACAGATTAAGGGGGAAGAATACAGTAAAAGCCTCTTTTTCGTTCAACGATTAACAATTACATAATTGAATTATATTTTTATTATTAGGCTGAACCTTCCTCTAGTGCTTAAAATAATTTTGATAATTCTGTTCCTGTTTCTCGGCCTTTTGGAGTCGCACCGGGATCTCCGGTGCCAGCTGTGCCCGTTTTATGTGGACCGCTGTGTTCCCGTCGTTCCCCTTTAGGAGCTCTCTCCAAAGGGTATGACTCTTTACCTACGTAGGTAGGCTGGAGTTGCTATAGCATCCACTCTTAATCCCACGGCTGTGTGCGAAGTGAGGATTGGTCCACCCATTGCTGCACCTTCTGCTGGGTTGAGTGGTTTGCGTCAAAGGTGCAACCATCAGTAGTAGGGTACTACTACCCGAGGGGCTAACCACTTCCCGTAATCGGTGTTCACCCTAACTGTAATCTTCGGTAATCTTTTGAACTCATTTGTAATCCCGTAATCATTTGTAATTTTCGTACTCATCTGTAATCACGCGTATTCATTGGAATTACCCCGTACTTAATTACTCATCTGTAACAATTTTAAAGATTTGGGTTGCCTGTTTACTCATCGTAATCATTATGTTATCATCCTCATCATTCTGTACTCATCGTAATCGGTCTGTACTCATCGTAATCATGTGTACTCATCTGTACTCATTATTGATTACGTAATTGGTGTACAGGCAAATTCTTACTGGCTAGCCCCTCGCTGGATTTGTCACCTGTCCGGGCTTGGGGACACTGGCGTAGGGCACTATGATGATAGGCTTCCGGTGGTATGGCCCCTGTTGCTAGGTACACCGGGCTAAAAATTCTGACACCCTTCTATTCTTGTACTATCGCCCAACCACTTTTTCTTCTTCATATTATATACCCTGGTTTATAATGAAAATACCAGGAAAATGCTTTATCCGTCAAAACTATGCACCGTAATTTTATGGTTTATTTACTATTGTAAAAAAATAGTCGCAAAAAACGTTAATCGACGATGTTGGACATTTTGGTTGGTAAAACAGTTTGTATTTCCAATTAGCTAAAGATTTTTCAAATTATGTTATGCTTTCATTAAAATTTTTATAAACAAATCCGATTCTTGGTAAACCAAAAAGGCTCACAACTCAATTTCGGCGCCCCTCTCAAACCGGCGCCCCGGGCAGTTGCCCGGGTTGCCCGGCCCTTGAGCCGCCCCTGGATGACACCGTGGGAATTTTCAAACAGAAGATTTCATTTTTACCCTACTTTATTGAATAAACAAATAACGCGCTTACATGAATTCCCTACGAGAGCATAGTAGCAATAATTTTTTTTATAGTCGGACTTCCAAGTTCTACCAGAACCTTTGTTTTTAATGCACCAGACGCTGATTGCCGTGATTTATCTTAATCGTTTCACTTAGGGCTTAAAGCCATTTTTAAGCGTTTTATATATTTAACATGCAAGTACGTGTGAAATCTAATTGTAGAAGGCGGTACATGTTAGCCCTAACTCTAGATGGCGATAATCGCGACTCAGCCTTAATGATTATAAGGGACCCCAAAAACAGTTTCGCGGGAGGACCCCGAACCCATCACTACGTCACTGAGAAAGCTACTTTTTTTATAATATAATTTATCAAAAACAAATTTTATATTCTAAAGAAATAAATGTGGTGGGTTTTATTTCTCTTTGACTTCATTTGAATTGCTTGTGTATTTCACTTTAATTAATACTAAACACACTGGAACCGTATAGGAACCGTTTAGGAACCGGAACCGATCGGTTCTAAATTTTGAGAACCGGAACCGAAACCGGAACCGTTAAATTAAAATTTTAAGAACCGGAACCGTAACCGAAACCGATAAAGTAAAAATTTAGGAACCGGAACCGGATCCGGAACCGAGATAGTCCAAAAATGTGGAACCGTTGCATCCCTAGTGGCCCGTGCCATTGAATAATAAAATTTAGTTTTATTAAAATTAATAAAGGTAGAAAAAAATTAAGTCCGAAGGGTTTGAAATGAAAACTTTAATAGTTAAATTAGTCGTGAAAATATTTACGAGCATTTTTATTTTCCTTGATTTAAATGAAACTTCTAATTAATTTACCCGATCACGTGCTAATATATATAAAAATATGTTAACTTTGATGTTGAGAATATATAACGAAATAATGCTGCCGTTCGATTTCTGACTGTCTCGTCCATAATTACAATAAAAATGTTATAGGCTTAGCCTGGTTAGGTGACATTTATTTTCGCATATAAAATAGAGAAATAAAGAGAGATTAAAGAACATATAAATTTAAACGAGGGGGCGAAAGAAGGGGGAAGAGTCCTGGACTCGTCGAAAAAATGGATCGGTGGAGGGGTCCGGGTCCAGTGGACTCTGTTAAAAATATGCACTATTTAAAAATAAAACAATTTTTACCTTTAAATTGCATCAATTATTTAAAATAAGTGGTTTTGGTAATTTTTTTAATGATTTCCCTTAGATGCGAATCTGGTTCCACCAGTTTTCTCATCAATGTATCCGTCTTAATGGTCTTGATTTAATTTATAGAATCTTCAATAATCAATAATTGTGTCATTGACGATCACCAATATCTGCAAATTGAGGAAATAAGGCCATATCACTTTATATGCAGTTTTATTTTTTGGTTTAATAGCAATTTAATCGTGGTAGATTATCTTAATTTTACAATTTTTTACCATTGTTTAATACTAAAGCCTCAACTTATGTTTACATTTTTTCAATATTTATTTACAGAAACTAATAGCTACGACGTATTCCAAAAAAGTGTTTTTGTCATGTTTTCAGACGTTAACCGCAAGCTAGATCAACTCTTGAAAGTTGAACAAGACTCTCTCTTGAAATTGCCCATTGATGGAGGAGGCCATTTTCCGATTAAAAACAGGAAAATTTAGTTGAGTTAGAGACGTTGATTGATTAACAAGATGAATGCAATAAAATTGTAAGTGATAAACTGAATTTTTTTAATTAATTATTACCCTAAAATACCAATTCCTTCACAGGTCAACATGCTTGGATCCTGGGGAGGGAGAGGAGTGGTGGATACGACAATCAGAATTCTAAACAAGTCGGCCCAGGTCGTAATATTAGTTCCACATCAGTGTATTCGAGTGGGCAAACCCATACACCATTAGTAGACACAGGTAGGCAAACTAATACAAAAGCTGTTGAGACTACGTGATTTCTTATCGTTTGATATATAAATTGCCACCCTAAGTTAAAGAGTGGATGCCGCCCACCATCAGGAGACCCGGGTGGGAAAAGTTATATAAAAGCTGTTGAGCCCATGTGATTTCCTATTGTTTGATATATAATTTACCATAATATGTTAAAGAGTGGGCACCGCCCACCCTCAGGATACGCGGGTGGGCAAAGCAATACAAAAGCTGTTGAGCCGATGTGATTTCCTATCGTTAGATATATAATTTACCATCCTATGTTAAAGAGTGGCCACCGCCCACCTTCGGGATACCTGGGTGGGCAAACCAATACAAAATCTGTTGAGGCCATGTGATTTCCTATCGTTAGATAGATGGAAAGTATCAAAGGTGAAATAGGTAAGCAAAACACGACGAACATAATTCTTTTAAATTATTGAAATTAGTGGAAATATGATTTAAAGAAATTCTTAAATTTGGATTCAAATGTGTTTATTTTGGGAAATTTATATCAAACATTTGGGTAGTTTAGGCACCAAAAGTCATGTAAATTCGGAAATTCATAAAAAAATACCCATTAATGTAATTTTGCAGAAGAGATATTAATAGAATATGTTATTCTCGAATTTTATATTATCTCGGTGATTAAATTGGTATTTTCTTAGAGCAGATATTTAACATGGATTATTAACAACTGCAAGAATGTATTTATGTACTAAGAATATGGCAAGACGGAGATTCTGTCCCCATGGTCGCATACTTTGCAGCTTAAGGACCTGTTGCAAAAGCCCCATTGAATTTAACATGTGCGATTCTAGCAATGCAGACTTTTGCAACAGGCCCTAAGTTCGACTGCTTTGGATTTTTTGGTCTCACTCTTTCACGTAGACGCGAGCGTAGACGATTCCAATCTTTTACTTTTATTGTTCTAACGAATGAGACCAACTTGTTTTTTTCGGTCACTCTCCCTTTAAGGGGGTTGGTCGGAGGGGGCGGAAATTAACGGCACTGCGTACGCGTCAAAAAGTTCTATCGAATGAGACCAACTTGTTTTTTTCGGTCACTCTCCCTTTAAGGGGGCTGGTCGAAGGGGGCGGAAATTAACGGCACTGCGCGTTCTATCGTTTGATATAAAAAGTACCATCCTAAGTTAAAGAGTTGACTTTAACGTATTGTTATTAAAGGGGGGGTCAAAATTGTGCCCCCTGTTTACCTGACAGACCTGAAAGTGGCCATCGGTAAAAGTTGTGTAGCCCCACACTGTAATTGCACCTTCCCGCCACGCCCGTGTCACCCTTCCTGCAAATCCATTGGGTGGGGAGGGGGCGGCGAAGTTGGAGGTTCACTTGACCTTAAACGCCGTAAATATACGTAAAATAAGGCGGAAAAAGGAACGACAATTGCGACAACTTAACTAGCCAAATCCTCCCGCGTCGCTAAAAAGGACTAGAAGTTCCGAGAGTAAATGCAAGAGAACGGTGTGGCTCGGTTGGTAGAGGTGTCGGTTTTTGGAGATTACGCGACCCGCAGCTATTTGTGTTCTAGTCTCGGTGAGGCCAATAATATAAATTATATTAATATATTGTTTTTCGCAGCTCCATCTACCGTGTCGTTGCTTTCCACGCCAAACAAACAAACCACACACAACACTTAACGACATTCCGTCCATAGCAATAGTCCCACTTCGATATATATATCTCGATGTGGAACTAAAAACGCATTTGATCACAAGCTGGTATTACAGATGAATTGGAATGGGGCGAACAATAAAATTTCATTTTGCAAATGAAAAATGAAAAATTTGATTTATGGTAAGGGTATTAATACTGAGTCATTGAAATGAGTAAATATTATAGCTTTGTTTTTATAATTATAGGTGCTGTGCGCAAAAACCCTAAGTTGAAAAATTGCCAAGAATTCGAAATAGAGTCTGTAATTAAAAACTGGCTTAAGCATAAACTAGACCACGACGGTGGAAGAGTTAAGTGGATAAAAAACACCAATCTTGAATTCAGACAATTAGAGACTCAACTGACCTACTAACCGAACTGATCTCATTTTTGTTGAATGTATGGTGCCTTACATAATGCTCATACAAGTAAAAAATTTATATTTAGCTAATAAAAGTGTGATAACTAGTTTTAATTTGCTACAAGAAGTTAAGAAAGAAGAAATTTTAAGCTTAACTTGATAAAATTCATAAGTATTATGTTTATGCTACTACACAAAGTTAAACTTTATTTTTCATGGTTTATTTTAATTATTCCAAGGAAAATTTTAAAATGAACATAAAAATAATTATAATATTTCAGTTAAATGGTTGTGATACTATAGAAGCCAAACGTTTTTCTTTTTTTATCTAATTTTATAATACTAACATTAAAAATTCATTGTGTTAGTTATGAAACTAAGAAAATGTGATAAAACTTTTATAAGTTTAAGAAAATTAAGAAACTTGTTTTTTTTTCCTCTCATTGTAAAATATATTTTTAATCTAAACTAGTTATTTTTTGAAGATAATGCTGCTCATTTACAAGTACAAAGGATTTGGTACAAAATGAAGTTTATTTTTTAAGGTAAATCGAGTAGATCATTTCCAGGGGGGGGGGGGGGGGAAGCGAAAATTACCTACTGTGGAAGAGCTAGAACAAAAGAAGTCGGTTACTAATACTATATACTCTAACATCGCTATACGATTAGATGTCGGCTCGACACCATTTATGACGTCGTCAAAAAACACTTTATATAAAGTCGGCCGACTCAAATCTGGGTAGGACATTTCGACTTTTTTTCCTGGAAAGCCCCGACCACGATAAACAGCAAACGGCAAACCGCAAAAATTAGTAGCGCCGCGAGCGGTAGACACAAGTAGGCACGTGCCTACGTTGAAAAAGTTTGGGCCTACTTAGGGGGCCTCCATTTTAAGAACTATAGGCCTACTTGGGGCCTCCAATTTAAGAAAAAGGTGCCTTCTTGGGGCCTAAAATTCATTGAAAAGATGACTAGTTGACTACCAGTTTTTTTATTCCTGAACGGCCGGTAATCTTTGCTTTCCACTTTAGAAAACAAGCCCCCTCAGGGCCCCCTGCAGCCGAAAACAGCCGAAAAGGGGTAGGTTAAGCGGCGTTAACATTCCGAGTTTATTTGTAAAGAGGGATCATTGTAATTTGGGGAAAAAACAGCTGCTTCCATAAGCCGCACACGTTATCGTAAAACGTAAAAATAACCTCGGACCTTAGCTCCCCTCCACCTCCTCGCAGGTTCAAAGAGCGAAATGTCTCCCCCCCCCCACAAGATGCAAATCGAGAAAGGGGGCCCCCGCACCTGACACCTGTTCGTCCGAGAGCTACCGTGTTTTCAAGAATGTCGTTTGTTGATAAGCGCAATATCGTCCTAGAAGGGGTAGGCCTCCACCATGGGGGTAAAACTGGAAAGCTCCAGCTTATTTGGGGGTTTGTGATTCGCCCACTGGGTCACGTGTTCGAAAGGCCGGTGGTCACTCATATCTTAACGAAGTTAAGACATTATTTTTACCAGAGTTTCATTTCATTTTGTGCGCTTCTTCAAAGCAGTGCTCTACATTTCGAGTCTTTCTCAGTCAGTTAATTTAGTGTCCTTTTTGTTTAAATATTTTTGGCAAGTGCCGACTTCTACCTCCTAGATGTTTAAAGAAGCCGTACTGCGCTTGTTTTAAATAAAAAACAATTCGGGGTAGTTAATAAGGTTGGCTTTTTCCCAGCTTTTAGTAGCTAGATATTTTGAACCAAACTATTGGTGTTGCCGAGGGTGGTACCATTCTTAAAACTAGTTTTTTTTAAGACTATAGTGGTACCATTTTTAAAATGCGTAATATCTGGAGCTTTTACTTCAAAAACTAAAACCAGAATGAGTTCCCGAAAGTTTATGTCATGGACCCAAAAACGCCAAACATGTAAGAGAGAGGCGAGCATAGTTAGTAGTCAGAAAGACGCAATAGAACGATTTCTTCAACCGTCAGCTAAAATAAATACACTGAATTCAGGGGAGACTCTAGGTTTTACAGAGACTGAAAACAGTAAAAAAAATGTTGTTGACGTTTAACCCAATGTCGATGTCAGTCCGGTTAAGGAGGTAGTTCTAAATTCTGAGTTATCAGAAATTTTTGTTGAATCCTCTAATAGAGCCTCGAGTGCAAAGATAGCCAATTCAAACGTAAGACGATTAATTGCTTTAGATATTAGTTTAGATAAGGATTGTCTGCCCGTTCAACCTAACCTCGCGTCTTTTCCCAAAACCCCAATGGGTGGTAAAAACCGAGGCTTCAATTCTTCTTGGTATACCAAATACCAAATGCTCCAATATTCTGTAGCAAACGATAAAGTTTATTGTTTTTGTAGTCGGCATTTTTTATAGGTCGGACGATGAAAATGGGAACCGGGGCAATTTCGTAGAAATTTTAGATTTATTAAAGATAAATTGTCCCAACTTAAAAGCCAAGTGCGAAAGTATGACAAATAATGCTAAATACACACATAGCACTGTCCAAAATGAACTGATTAACCTTAGTGGAAATTTAGTTAGGCGAATGATTTTAAAGGAGGTTAATGAATCAGGTGGTTTCTTTTCCGTAATTTCCGATGAGACTAGAGATAATGCGGGAATAGAACAGCTGAGTGTTTGCTTTAGGTATACTAGAAAGGAAATTGGTAGAGCGATTTTTAGCATACACAGATTTGCATAAGTTCGACTCCGAAAGCATCAGCTTGGCTATAATTACCCTTTTGACGGAGAATGGACTGAAAATTAAAAATTGCGTTGCTCAGACTCATGATGGGGCCAGTGTAATGAGTGGGCACGTAAAAGGGGTGAGGGTTCAAATAGAGAAGGCCGTAGGTGGAATTTGTCCGTACGTCCATTGTTATGCCCATCGTTTAAATTTAGTTTTGGTTGAATGCTGCTCCAATATAGTCGCGGTTAGGGAATTACTCGGACTAGTTCAAGCGATCTATAATTTCCAAAGCAATTCAGTTATTAGGAGTGAATGTGTTGATAATTCTCAAAAAGAGCTGGGTTACGAAATAGTTCTTAAAATGCCGCAAAGCGGCGATACTAGGTGCATAGTGGAGCAAAAAAAAAAGGTTTTCATTACTTCAGAAGTAGATTTGATTATGTTCTATTAGCATTGGAGAACTTGGTAGAAAATGGTAAGCCCGAAGAAGCTGCCGAGTGTCGAGGGTACATATTGAAATTACAAAACCTCACTAACTGGATTTTGATTACGGCTTTAGATGAAATATTAGGTATTCCCAACTCCTTGTCGGAATATTTACAAAGTTCGAGAGTCATTCTAACCGAAGCTATCGCTAATTGCAAAGCTACCATAACTTGCTTAGAGGAAGTAAGGAAACCCGAGAAATTCGACTTAATTTGGGACGAAGCTTCTAAGTTAGCAGAATCCGTTTTTATCACGGTTCCCGATCGCAACACTGCACCTTTAGCTTTAAGAAAACGAAAAATAATCCCTAATCAAAGACTAGAGCATAGTGTGGTAACGTGTACAACAGGAAACCGAGACACTGAAGCAAAGACCTTAAAGCCCCATTTTCATGCTCGCTGGTAGCGGGTAAAAATCGACAAAATCCGCTTCAGCTATACACTTTTTCACTTTCCGCGTCGATCTGCTTCAAACAGATATTTTAGCTTTATTTTCACGCTTGCGAGTTGCGGAAGCGAATTTTGACGATTTTTATCCGCTACCAGCGAGCATGAAAATGGGGCTTAAATGAACAGTTGAGAACTTGAGACCAACTTACTACCAAATAATCGATAAATTGATATCAGAAATGAAAAATCAATTTTTAGAAAATAAAATCCTAATTAAAGGAATAACTGCGTCTGACCCCGACTCGGAAAACTTTCTCGTAGAAAATGACGTCCTAGCCCACTGCCAAATATACACTCGCTTTAATTTAGACCTAGATTCATTAGGTCAAATTAAAATAGCCAGAAATTTAATAAAATCGAAATATTTTAAAAGCGTAACAGACTGTTTTCACTATCTATTGACGATCGAAGGTGGCTTTCCCGTCTTACAAGTTGTTAGTTAAGTACTATTAAGTTGTTCTGTGTATTCCCGTGGCCAATACTATTTCTGAAAGGAGTTTCAGTTCCTTGAATAGAATTGAAACGCGTCTACGGACAACAATCCGAGAGGATAGACTTTCCAAACTGGCCATATTATCCATTAATCGAGATTTATAGAATCATTTAAAAGAACATCCGATGTTAGTTGTTGATGAATTTGGGAAGAGCTCTAATCGCAGAGTGTCATTCATTGAGTAAATCGACTTTAATATTTAAAATAAGGGATTATTGGAATTGGGGATAGTGGATATCTAAATGTTGGTTAAACTGGGGGACTAGTGAAAAAAATTAATTTAATTTTAGCTTCACATAATTTTGCAATAAGAAACACGGTGAACTCTTTCAAAACGGAGAATTTAGTTAGAAGAAAAAAAAACGTGAAATTATCGATTGAAATTATTGCGTAGAGGAAAAAATCCTGGTGGCGCTACTGGCAAAAATGAGAAATCCGCGCTAACGGGAAAATCGCGCTAACGGAAAACTGCGCTAACGGGAAAACCGCGCAAACGGGAAATCGCGCAAACGGGAAAATCGCGCTAACGGGAAAACCGCGCAAACGGGAAAATCACGCAAACGGGAAAACCGCGCAAACGGGAAATCGCGCAAACGGGAAAATCGCGCTAACGGGAAAACCGCGCAAACGGGAAAATCACGCAAACGGGAAAACCGCGCAAACGGGAAAATCGCGCTAACGGGAAAACCGCGCAAACGGGAAAATCACGCAAACGGGAAAACCGCGCAAACGGGAAAATCACGCTAACGGAAAACTGCGCTAACGGGAAAACCGCGCAAACGGGAAATCGCGCAAACGGGAAATCGCGCAAACGGAAAACTGCGCTAACGGGAAAACCGCGCAAACGGGAAATCGCGCAAACGGGAATATCGCGCTAACGGAAAACTGCGCTAACGGGAAAACCGCGCAAACGGGAAAATCGCGCTAACGGAAAACTGCGCTAACGGTAAAACCGCGCAAACGGGAAAATCGCGCTAACGGAAAACTGCGCTAACGGTAAAACCGCGCAAACGGGAAAATCACGCTAACGGAAAACCGCGCAAACGGGAAATCGCGCAAACGGGAATATCGCGCTAACGGAAAACTGCGCTAACGGGAAAACCGCGCAAACGGGAAATCGCGCAAACGGAAAACTGCGCTAACGGGAAAACCGCGCAAACGGGAAATCGCGCAAACGGGAATATCGCGCTAACGGAAAACTGCGCTAACGGGAAAACCGCGCAAACGGGAAAATCGCGCTAACGGAAAACTGCGCTAACGGTAAAACCGCGCAAACGGGAAAATCGCGCTAACGGAAAACTGCGCTAACGGTAAAACCGCGCAAACGAGAAATCGCGCAAATGGGAAAATCACGCTAACGGAAAACCGCGCAAACGGGAAATCGCGCAAACGGGAATATCGCGCTAACGGAAAACTGCGCTAACGGGAAAACCGCGCAAACGGGAAAATCGCGCTAAAGGAAAACTGCGCTAACGGGAAAACCGCGCAAACGGGAAATCGCGCAAACGGGAATATCGCGCTAACGGAAAACTGCGCTAACGGGAAAACCGCGCAAACGGGAAAATCGCGCTAACGGAAAACTGCGCTAACGGTAAAACCGCGCAAACGGGAAAATCGCGCTAACGGAAAACTGCGCTAACGGTAAAACCGCGCAAACGAGAAATCGCGCAAACGGGAAAATCACGCTAACGGAAAACCGCGCAAACGGGAAATCGCGCAAACGGGAATATCGCGCTAACGGAAAACTGCGCTAACGGGAAAACCGCGCAAACGGGAAAATCGCGCTAACGGAAAACTGCGCTAACGGTAAAACCGCGCAAACGGGAAATCGCGCTAACGGAAAACTGCGCTAACGGTAAAACCGCGCAAACGGGAAATCGCGCAAACGGGAAAATCGCGCTAACGTAAAACTGCGATAACGGGAAAACTGCGCAAACGGAAAATCGCGCGAACGGGAAAACCGCGCAAACGGTAATTTGCGCAATTGACAAACTGCGCAAACGGAAACTGCGCAGATGGGAAGTGCGCAAGTGGAAACTGCGCAATTGGACCCAAACCAATGGTACTATCTTAACTATATTTCTTTAAATTTCAGATTAGGTTGTAAGAAATTAGGATTAGTGAAATATTGTTGTAACTAAAATACATGGCTTTAAGTAACTTAAATTCACTGATTCCTGATCTTGACAATCCCTAATATTTTTGGTATTGTAGTCCTTGCTGAGTGCCGAAAATAATAAGTGCAATAAATGAGGACGAAAGCGAACGCCGCGATGGGGAACAGAAGTCGAAACACGTGATGGAATTTGTTCTTGGATTGGTGAAAATTAGCAATATTTTATTTCGATAATAAGCCTAAAATTATTATTAAAAATCTCGGGTTTGAAAACTTCTACAAGTAAACAGAATCCCTCTAATTCAGTTCCTTCTACATTAAGAATAAAACTACAGCATTGATTTGCTCGTGCTACAGAGGAGAAAAATTTGTGCAAAATTTCTGGATTTTGGGGAGCGAAAAAGGTCAGTTTCGGACTCAAAGTAACTTAATACACTTAGGCTTGGACAATGACATTTTTGAAAAGAGAACTTCCAGGGTTTCAAAACAAGCCCTCATTCGTTCGATTTTATTACTATCGAATTTTCGTGCAACCAACACTTTAACAGCACTCGACAAAAATGTAACCGTGTCAGGGCCTTAATTCGATAGTGGTATCAATTTGGACAATTGGGCGGCCATAAGTTCAAACAAAACATAATTAATGAAGTGTCATAGATAACTTTTCTTCGTTTATAGATAACTTTTTACCGTTCATAGAGAACTTTTTACCGTTGGTTTATAGAGAACTTATCATCGTTTATAGAGAACTTTTTAACGTTCATGGAGAACTTATCATCGTTTATAGAGAACTTTTTAACGTTTATGGAGAACTTTTAGTCGTTTATGGACAGGGCCAGATTAAGACTTTATGGGGCCCTAGGCCCAAGTTAATTTGGGTGCCCCCTTTCAATAGCGAGCTTCCTCAATTTATGGAATGAAAATTCATCTTGCTGTCAGATTTAGTATGTCGTCAGGGGCTAGACGGCAGTCCGTCAGAGATTGTGACAATCAAACGTTTTTGGTTCATAGGGGTGGACGCATTTACTAAAATTACTCCGGAAAATATTTTGTGAAAGCAAATGATTAAAGTTTTGTACTTTTATTTTTTCTAACCCTCTTGGTGCCCCTTGTAGGCTTGATGCCCTAGGCCCAGGCCTATTCGGCCTATTGGTTAATCCGGCCAAAGATAATCTAGACTACGTACCCTAGATAAGCTAGATTGGAAATGCGGCGAGATTCCTACGCACTATGTTTCAGAAATCGGTTTTTGTGGCAACAATTCAGGAGGATATATACATAAAATATTTTTGCATATTTGGATTCTCCAGAAAATGAAGATGACCCCTGCAGTAAAATTTTCAGTTACGCCCCCTAGCGGCGAAGATCGTTTCCTGCTGCGTTTTATACTATTTTGGTTATGGAATTGGGTTGGCAATACGATTCTTAGCAAATACTAAAAACTTGATCGAAAAATCTTATTTAGAAAACGAAATATTAACGAAAAACCGCCAAAAATCGTACCAAATCTTCGATCTTTAATCGATTTTTTAACAAAGAACGGGCAGGTACAGATCAAAACATTCTTTTGAAATAGTTAGAGGACAAGTCTCTTTATTGTTTACCGCTGAGAAACCTTTGCGACTTTTCGTAGTTTTCCAGTAATTTACAATCTAATTTGTAAAAATCTTTCCGAAAAATAGCCCAACATTTGGCTATTTTTGGGCTAGATTTTAAATTATTTATCCACAAATTTATATTTCTGGGTCTTCAGGTCTGGTATCAGAATCAGAGTCCAAATTAGTTAAGTTCAAATTTCCTAAGAAATCTTCTGCTACAACGTCTTCGTCGTTACTTCGATTATCTAATGTACATTCGTCAACAATTCGGGTATCTCCGGTTCTTGAAAAAGTTCTAGCGCTTCTTTGGGAAATGACTGTGACGTTCTTTTTAGAAGTCTTTTTTTCAAAGAGTAATCGGATAAAATAGGATCTGAAGAATCTAGAGCTCGACAAAATACATCTTCTAAATTATCCTTTCGACTAGTCTTTCGAGCATGGTTTTCCCTGTCATCAGGGGCGTATTAACCATTAGGCAAAGTAGGCACGTGAATAGGGCGGCTTTTTTCTAGGGGCGCCAAAACTCTGATAAAGCCCCACGGTCCATGTACTTGGCTTGCCCCTACTCAAAACAACGCCGAAAAGGTTTGGGGAAACTAAAATATATTTATTTATTTATTAAAAACCGATACGCCCCTCCTTAGCTGACCAATGCCAAGGGGCGCCAAATTTTTCTGTGCCTAAAGGCGCCGAAAGGGTTAATCCGCCCCTGCCTGTCATGACGATACACTTTGTTTCGGGATTAAACCGGCTTGCTCACTTACCATTCCTACCGGTAATGCGGAAGTTTTAACAATGTCTTCCCCGTGAATTAGTATTTTGTGAAGTGTTACCGGCATATAAAACCATTTGTAATGTTGAATGTACATTTCTCCCAGCTGTCGACAATACTGGCCAAATTTGGTGGGGTTTATTGGAAGTGCAGACGAGATAACGCAAAGGATGACGTGTAATTTTTGTATAAGCCATTTCTCTATGCCAAGTATTTCTGAAACCAGTTCCTGATTTTCTAGTGAAAATGCTCTTCTTGCAGTATTTCCGTCGTTACTTGTGCCCGCGCCACGTGGATTAGGAAAGTCAACTCTTAGTGACAGTTTTTCCCACATTAAAGTTTGGATAAGTTTTTTCCTTTGGATAAATATCGAATTGTGAACACCACCTTTAATTCGCCATGTTTTAATCCCTCGGCGTTATGATATCCCAAATGCAGGCAAAACTCAAAAAATCTTATCCACGCGTGAAGAGGGCTAATTCCGTGATTAAATTTATCCGCGTTGAGTCTTGGTTCGCGAACGATTTGATTAAATTGTGCTGGTGTTGAACCACATATTGAGCAAGTTTGTTGAGACTTCGCCCCAGATATAATACTTAAAACTTTTCCATCGATTATCGTTAAATGAAGTTTATATTTGATGGTTACACTTAAACCATTCGATAATTGTGAAGTCAAAGGTTGAAGGTTGTCAATCTGCTTTTCAATGAAGTCTTTTTCATTTAAAATAGAATCTGTACTTTCTTTTATAAATTGGATCCTCAGTGGCCTGCAAAACCTAATTGACTGAGGAGTTGGATTGTTCCAAATTATATGTCCAGTACTAGAGCTAAGACGTAAGGGGATCATTGTTGTAACAAATAAGGCGGCATCCGAAATTTCGTCCACACCGTCGAATTTCTGTTTGTATCGCGATTGACCCGTACTTCCATCGAAACCCCACGAAGCAAAAAGCGGACGGATTCAATGTTTGAGGCTTTGGCGTAATTTTGAAGAACTTCCTCTTGCAGCTTAATTATTCTGAGAACGGTTTGATCTAGCAAGACCTGTAGAGGTACTGAAGCGACAGTGTCTGACACTTCGATAGATTGTGGCCTACAATGTGACTTAGCCTCGAGAACTTGGTAATATGGCGGAAATAAATTAGATCCATGCAATATGGCTGTTTGGCGTAACATTTGATAAGTGGCGACCGATAAATTGCCATCTATAATTAGGGACAGCGCTTCGTCCGCAGTACAAGCTGTACATGTCGGAGTCGGATTATTAATATACTGCTGAACTCTCGTAACCCGACTTGGACTTTTAAGTAATTCTTCCAAAACATTAGATAATTGGTTTTCGCCTTGAATCTTCAAAGCAAGCCTCGTTGATTTCAAAATTTGCTCTGTGGGTTTTTCCGCCATTTCACTCGCTAGAGCACTGACCTTTAATCTTTTAGCTCTTGATTTCGCATTTGAGTACTCTAGCCAGGGCCGGCTCAAGAAATTTTATACACCCGGGCAAGGGGGATTTTTGGCGCCCCTTTTATTTTGAGACTAAATTAAACTACCCCCCCCCCCCCGGTAAAAAACATAACCATGTCCATGTTATAAATTTACCGTTTTCATAACAATAAATAATCCCTTTAATCACTTTCTCAATACTTTGTGTAAATAAGCAAAATACTAGTCTCAAATCCATGGGTTTAAAAAGAAACTTAGATCATTAAAATATTCTTACCCCCAAACGTACTTCAATACCTAGGGTCCCTCCTACAGGCTACCACTCCTAAAAGCATATGTAACATAATTACTCATAAGTATGCCACTAGCATTATTTCTTCACTAACGGTTTGTTTCACAGATATTGCGTCATACATACCCACGTAATATTTGATATCATATTTTATGTCATATTTGACGTCATCGAATCTCAAATGCCGATAATACCGTCGCCATTATTTTAGTAAACAAACCGGTTTGATCAACCAAGGCTTGGGAGCTAAAATATAGTGTCAAGTTCTGCTAATGTAATTATTTTGCCAATTAATTAAGTTCTCGGAGACTCACGTTCTAAAATAAATTTGCATTGTCAAATAAAAGAAGCAGGTTTATTGGAAAAAATAGTTGAAATTCAGGTTGATCTTTTCTGGCGCAACTATAAGGTTGGAGTCTTTGCAGATTCTTTTGAGCCTAGGCCTAACTCTTCTAGGCTTGGTATGGGATTTAATAACGCTGGTGGAATATCCCACTTCGACTACTTATTTCATTTTCGGAAAGTGATCTCTGAACCGAACCGTATTGGTCATTTTCCTTTTATTTTTCTAAACTACTCAGTATTTAACTTCATCCGCACAAACCGAGCGAGTTTATAAATTTCAATAAAGCTACATTGGGCTGACTAAAATTCCGACGCAAAAAATTCCTTCTCAATTTAGAGGTTTTCCATTGGCTTAAATAAATATGTTAGTAGCCAATAGTGTGATTCCCAAAATTACTAGGATGAATAAAAAGGTTAAAATCTAACGTAGTCCACCTTTTTACTGGTTCGTGGTGAAACAAACCGTTAGTGAAGATTTTTGAATGGAATAAAGGTACAGTGGCATACTACTGAGCAATTATGTTACATATGCTTAAAGGTACGTCTCTAAAATATTCATATAAAGACAGGATATAAGCCAAATTCTCTTAAACCAAAGAATAACAAACTTTGTTAGTCCTGATGAACTAGCTCTATAGCCTGTATGAAACGTTTGGCCGGTTTTGGGCCTATTTGATAGAACGCTTTATTGCTTTAACAACTTAATTAAAACAGTATTTGGCGGGATTTTTTAAGGCCTACACTTAAGAACTTTTTTTAAGCTGTCGCTTTCTTTTCTGCTTCAACGGCTTCTCTTAATTTCCTTTTTTTATAATCTTAATTCAATTCAACGTGTCTCTAATTAATATCTATCTAACTAAAACTATTTAACTGAAACTAATAAATGGCTTTCTGCGCGTGCGCTTAAAATAGAAGTGACTAACGCTAACCACGGACACACGACAGATTAAGGGGGAAGAATACAGTAAAACCCTCTTTTTCGTTCAACGTTTAACAATTACATAATTGAATTATATTTTTATTATTAGGCTGAACCTTCCTCTAGTGCTTAAAATAATTTTGATAATTCTGTTCCTGTTTCTCGGCCTTTTGGAGTCGCACCGGGATCTCCGGTGCCAGCTGTGCCCGTTTTATGTGGACCGCTGTGTTCCCGTCGTTCCCCTTTAGGAGCTCTCTCCAAAGGGTATGACTCTTTACCTACGTAGGTAGGGTGTCGGCTGGAGTTGCTATAGCATCCACTCTTAATCCCACGGCTGTGTGCGAAGTGAGGATTGGTCCACCCATTGCTGCACCTTCTGCTGGGTTGAGTGGTTTGCGTCAAAGGTGCAACCATCAGTAGTAGGGTACTACTACCCGAGGGGCTAACCACTTCCCGTAATCGGTGTTCACCCTAACTGTAATCTTCGGTAATCTTTTGAACTCATTTGTAATCCCGTAATCATTTGTAATTTTCGTACTCATCTGTAATCACGCGTATTCATTGGAATTACCCCGTACTTAATTACTCATCTGTAACAATTTTAAAGATTTGGGTTGCCTGTTTACTCATCGTAATCATTATGTTCTCATCCTAATCATTCTGTACTCATCGTAATCGGTCTGTACTCATCGTAATCATGTGTACTCATCTGTACTCATTATTGATTACGTAATTGGTGTACAGGCAAATTCTTACTGGCTAGCCCCTCGCTGGATTTGTCACCTGTCCGGGCTTGGGGACGCTGGCGTAGGGCACTATGATGATAGGCTTCCGGTGGTATGGCCCCTGTTGCTAGGTACACCGGGCTAAAAATTCTGACACCCTTCTATTCTTGTACTATCGCCCAACCACTTTTTCTTCTTCATATTATATACCCTGGTTTATAATGAAAATACCAGGAAAATGCTTTATCCGTCAGAACTATGCACCGTAATTTTATGGTTTATTTACTATTGTAAAAAATAGTCGCAAAAAACGTTAATCGACGATGTTGGACATTTTGGTTGGTAAAACAATTTGTATTTCCAATTAGCTAAAGATTTTTCAAATTATGTTATGCTTTCATTAAAATTTTTATAAACAAATCCGATTCTTGGTAAACCAAAAGGCTCACAACTCAATTTCGGCGCCCCTCTCAAACCGGCGCCCCGGGCAGTTGCCCGGGTTGCCCGGCCCTTGAGCCGCCCCTGACTCTAGCGTTGGTCTACCAACAGTAGAAGTAGACGGTGATGAAGAACCACATTCGACTAGATTTTCTTCCTCGAGGCTAGATGCAATTACCTCTTTGGGAAATGAAAACTCTGTGTGCAGCCACGACGCGTGTTTCTTCATGAAGTTAGACATAGTCCTGTTAGACTCTTTCCACCATTTTTCAAAGCGGTTTTTTCTTTTTTAAAGCAGTTTTAAGACATTTAATTTCCATATCTGTAAAATTACCTTTTACATTATCGCCCATTAAAGTAAGTACTTTTTGTACACAACTATCAACATCTTTTTCCGATTTAAATATGTGGACCAAATCTGACTTTTTGATTGAAAAATTCGTTTTTGACTGCAGCTCTTCCATTGTCGCAATCTGTATTTTAAATCTGTTAAACTGATTTATTAAAAGTATTTTGCTTCGAATTCGTAAAACATTGGTAAAAAACTTTTCATATTTTACCTAAGTCTAGCTTAAAAAACGTAAATCAGATTTTTTAGAATAAATGTATCAAGTTTGTAAAGTAATTTGGTATTTCTCGTTTCTAGCCCAAAAATAGCCAAATGTTGGGCTATTTGTGGGCTATTTTTCGGAAATATTTTTACAAATGAGATTGTAAATTACTGGAAAACTACGAAAAGTCACCAAGGTTTCTCAGCGGTAAACAATAAAGAGACTTGTCCTCTAACTATTTCAAAAGAAATTTTGGATCTGTACCTGCCCGTTCTTTGTTAAAAAATCGATTAAAGATCGAAGATTTGGTACGATTTTTGGCGGTTTTTCGTTAATATTTCGTTTTCTAAATAAGATTTTTCGATCAAGTTTTTAGTATTTGCTAAGAATCGTATTGCCAACCCGATTCCATAACCAAAATAGTATAAAACGCAGTAGGAAACGATCTTCGCCGCTAGGGGGCGTAACTGAAAATTTTACTGCAGGGGTCATCTTCATTTTCTGGAGAATCCAAATATTCAAAAATATTTTATGTATATATCCTCCTGAATTGTTGCCACAAAAACCGATTTCAGCCTCTCCAGTTCTTTTTTTTAAAGCTAGCCCGGTCTTACTATTGACTTTCAAAAGTCGTTCTACGTTAAATCCGGGATCGAAAATTATGCCGTCCAATGTTTTTACGCGCGAAACGGCAACGTATGACATGCCAACAGCGAATTCGTTGGGTCCGAGATCAACAACTGCTTGCTCAAGTGTTAAGCTCTGGGAACGATGAATGCTGATTGCGTAAGCAAGTTGCAGTGGGAATTGCTTACGAGTACAAGTGGCCGCCCCCAAGGGACTGATCACTTGGCGTAATCGGTGTACAAGCCTGTAGCTTTGACTGCACTAAAATGATTACGTAAGTTAATACAGATTTAACACTACCAAAGGCTGTACTCATTTTTATATTTATGTAATCGGTGTACAGATTTTCAGGGAGTGGTTAGCTCCTCGGCCACCCCCTTTTTAAACGAAACGGTGACTGGTGGGATCGGTATCAGATTGTTGTATAACGACGGACCTGAGTATGTTGGAAAATTAACAAGCACAAAAAGTGGCAACTCGTTTCAATACTCGCGAGTATCGGTGGAAATATAGATAATGTCAATGACTTTGCCTATAGCAGTCCTCCCAGCCTATAGCAGTCCTCCCAGCCTATAGTACCATTGCCAGTTTCCCTATCTCTCAATAAAAAAAACCCTCGAAGGGATTCCCCTCAGCAGGTACTGTTTTCGAGATATTACGAAATTTCTGCGAATTATCACAGCCCCCATCCCCCTCCACTTCTCTACAAAACGTTCCCGAACAACTCGCTCTTATCCCCGCCGAGCGCCCCCCCCCCCCTCTACCCTCTCGCTCGCGCTCTCTCCGAGGGGTCCGTCACTTCAAGGAATCATGTACAGGCCCTGATTCCTTGATTCCGAATCGCAGGAATCTTGGCGGGAATCATAAATTTTTCAGAATCAAAAAATCGTGTTTGAATCATGGAATCATAAGCGAATCATGGAATCAGAGTCGAATTAACTTCAAATCATGGAATCACCTCTAGAATCAGGAATCATCCTCGAATTGTAGAATCATACCTGGAATCTGGAATCATACCCATATCATGGAATCATACCGAATCATGCTGGAATCATACCGAATCATGCTGGAATCAAACCAAGATCATGGAATCGATTTTGAAATCTGGAATCAAACCAGAGTCCAAACGTTATATGTGGATATGAATCATAATCGCGCTTCGACTATTATTCACTTGTTTATACGTAGCGAGGCCGGCCTACTGGAGGGAGGGAGGGAAGGTCGTATGTTTTTCAAGCCCGGTGAGCGGGGGCGGGGCATGGTTTCAAAGGGAGATGATGTTGGACTTTGACCCCAGGTTTTGATATAGGCGAGTAGACAGTTCGCTCGAGACAGTTCGGCGTTTCGGCGCATTTCACGTGTTTTGGGGTTTCCCAAGGTATTTCGCGTGGAATTTTCAGATTGGTTATTCAAGCATTGGTATTCAGACTTACGATTGTTGTAATTATTCGTTATCGCGTTCGTAGTTAAGTGAAATACGGTTTTAGATATGAGTGACGTAATGGATAAAGCCTTTGAGGAGCTTAAAAACGAACTGCCGGAGCAAGTTTTGAAAGGGCTTGAACTATCTGGATTTGATAACGAAAAATCGTTTTCGTTACTGAAGGATTGTAAAGAAATCGAAAGTTTTTTCCAACAACATGGAAAGTTGTTATTATCAGTAAAACCATATGATGCCAAAGTGGCTCTAGGAATTTTTGCTGATTGTCCTGAAAATTTTATGTTTTTGCCTGGTCATAAAGGCCAATTGGACAGTTTTATAAAAGCTATAAAATGTAAAAATTCAGAGAAATATTTTTCAAAACTACCATTTTCTAAACAAAAGAAACTCGGCTCGGAAAAAGGTACCCCCTCGAGTATAAGTACAGAAATGGTTTTAAGTGAACAAGATGGTTTTACTAATTTAAACCACAAAGTTGTGTCGAATTTGAAAAATTGGTGCGCGAAGCAACCTGAGGAGCATTTGAAACTTCTTGCTGATGAAGTTCACTTCCGTTTATCAACAAGTTCGGCCCTACCGACGTTACATTGCCTTGCATGTGGTTTTACCAATAAGATAGCACCACCGTCATTAAAACTGTCCAATTTTACGAGACATTTGAAAAGTTGTTTGAAATTGAAAAAGAAGGAAAACACCACGCAACTTACATTATTAAATTTGATATCGAAACCGGACAAAGAAAAAGTGTCCAAAGTTACTAAGGAACCTACAAGCAGTTGTAACGCGAGTGCCATGACGTCTTCAGAAATACCAAAGGACGTCCCATTCCAAATAAATGAATTGGTTAACACGAGAGTTAATGAAGAAAACGGTAAGTTTAATTTTTCATAACAATTTTTTAAACTGAGGGACTAACCCTTGTTTGAGGATCGTATTTTTGGGACCTAACTTATAATATATTATAATATTTTTTTATATTACGGTTATGTAATTTAGCCAAAGAACAAGTACTTCCTGGCGTATTCCAAGGAAATGGGAATGAATTGAACAAAGAACAATCTGCAGAGTCCAAAGTACCAAACATTGTCCCGTCGAAGTAGGTTTTATTTGATGTAAATATATAAAAATAAAAATTATTGAGAAAGAAGCGGCACTTATATCCATGTACAAAACATATCTCCTTTCAATAATAAATATACTCAGAAATTAATAAAGAGTAGCTCCCGCAAAATTCAATATTAAAGAGTAACTCCAAAAGGAAATCGCTCGAGAAAACGCCTGTAACGGGGAACATGTCTGATGAGCATGTATTTTTGGTACAGTCGCTTAAAGGGAATATAACCTCATGCTGTTTGGCGTGTTAAATAATCAGCTAGGCTAATACCCTTGGCAGCACCTTAGGCCTAAGTCATCAAGCGATTTTTAAAGCCATTAATTCAGGTGTTTTTTCCTACCACTACTTCAGATATTATTAGCGCTGCTTACACTTTCTAAAGGTTTTTATGGTATAAAGAACGGCTTAGAGGCTATTTTCCCTTTAACAATAAATTTAGAGCTCGAGTGCTAAATTCTGAATTTCTTAATTTCCGCCAAGAAGTACTTAAAATTTTCTTACTATTTCAGGTCTTATAAAATTGTGTCACGAGGGGAAAGAATTCAAAGAAAGCTTTCGGAATCTGCAAAAACTATTAAAAAAATTACATCATTCTTCCCGTATTTAGACGAAATAGGACGGTTAATTAAAGAAAACAATACTCTAAGAGAGGAATTAGACCATGAGTTCAATGCAAATGGACTATTGAACAGAAATCATTTGCCCACAGAGAATATTTTACACCTCTTGTATAAAAATAGTTTGAAAAACTCAGGTGGACACCCTTCTTCAAATCGGCATGACAATGGACTTAAGCATTTCGCTAAATTACTTTTCATTTGGGGTGGACCAAACTGTTATACATTCATATCTCAGAATTTGTGTCGCGCTTTGCCTAGTATTAGGCAGGTCGAAAGATATTTGTCATGTACAAAAAAGACTGAGGAAGGGGAAATACGGATTATGGGTTTAATCGAACATTTAAACAACTATGAAGATAATTCAAAGCTGGTTATCATAAGCGAAGATGCAACCAGATGTGTAGCTAAGATTGCGTACGACAAACTAACTAACCAATGCATAGGCTTTGTTCTCCCACTAGATTCCAATGGCTTACCGGTTAAGGGACAATTTCCTTTCGATTCCTTTGAAAATGTGGAAGAATTTATGTTGGGTAAGAAAAAGGCTGATCTAATACACACCATAATGGTTCAAAGTCTAAAAATAGGTGTACCACCGTATTGCTTAACAATGTTTGGAACAGATAATAAGTATGGAAAAGACGTTATTAAAAAAAGATGGGCGTATCTTACGAGTGAGTTAAACGCCCATGGAGTAACGGTTTTGGCATTTTGTTCCGACGGAGACCCGAAGTACTTGCAAGTCATGAGCGACATTCATAACGCAAACGCCATCTCCGTATTGACTGAAAGAATACTAAGCGCAGATTCCAATACATTGTGCGAAAACAACATACCGTTGCTATTTTTTCAAGACGCTATACATTTAGCTGCAAAAATGCGTACTAGGCTTTTGCAAGCTAGCGCAGTGTTTCCTATGGGTAATTCAATATGCAGTCGAGGTTATTTAGACATTTTATTCGACGGTCACTCGAAAATGGATCATGGCTTAAGAGCCTCTGACTTAGACGTGAAAGATCGTCAAAACTTTAATGCCGCGAAACGTATATTTTCAAATAGAGTTATTGAATGTCTTGAGGGAATCCCGCAGTCACTAGCAACTTCCACTTATCTCAAAATGGCGCAATTCTCTGTTGAGCCCTTTTTGGACGCAACTTTAACGCCATCGCGTAGAATTAGTATATTATGGTGTGCAGTGTATTTTTTTCGGGGTTGGAAAGCTTGGCTCATAGGGCAAAAAGAATATACCCTTAGAGATAATTTTATTTCTAGAAACGCTCATCTTTGCGTTGAAATAAATGCATATTCTTTGCTCATTTTGTATAGTGATCTATTATACAAAGATAAAACCGACAGTTTTCTCCCAAATCTGTTGGGAAGTCAACAGTGCGAGAGTTTTTTCAGAGCGGCGAGAAGTTTGTCGTCGGTTTTTTCCACGGTTGTAAATTTTTCAGTGAACGAGTTACTCTATAGATTACGAAGATTGGATGTCCAAATGGAAATACCGGAAAATGATCATTTGGTAATTCCAAAAGACAAAAAAAAAATATCGACAATGCAAGCCCAAGAAGCCAAAATCTTTCCCGATTTAATTGAAATGCACCTAATTATCGCCGAGAGTAAAGTCAGAGCAATGGAATATTTGAATAACGTCGGAATTAAAGTTGCGTTAAGAGATTTAGAAAGTTCAGAATTCGAATCGGTGGATTTGGAGTCGGTCACGGAATCTAATTTTCAAATTGCTAGCTCGCCGCAAAATATATTAGAAGAAATTGACCAAGATGACATTGTGTTACTTAATACAAGTACAGTTCCCGAAAATAATATTGATTCTCCGGAGGTCAGCATAAATAACAGCGGTATGTTCGTAGAATGCTTTTTTAAAAACAAAAGAACGGTGATTAGGAAAACTACCGCGCTCTGGCTTCTACAAGATCCAGATCGATTGTCTAGCGACAGAATTATAAGGGTTCGATCCTCTGCAGTTAAAAATGATCACTGTTACCACGAAAGCAATGAAGGTGTTAAAGCCTTAACTACCCTTAACGTCGGCGATTTCTGTATTTTTCGACCAGAAGAGAACCTTCTTCTTGGTCGTATTTTGCAATTTCGATATTTGACCGGAAAAAGTAAAACCGAAACAGCTTACAGTAGTCTTTATGTTAATCGAATTCCACCTCCAAAGAAACCAGTTGGCGCTCTCTGTAATTTTTTTCAATTTGAAAAAAGCACCGACGAAGGATTTTACGATTTAAAATTATCATCTAGGTCAATTTCATATCTGGATATTAAAAACTACCGTACCTCAATTTCAAAAGAGTTGATTTTGTTTGAAGATGAAAAAATGAAAGTGTCAAAAGAATTATTCGAACATTTAAAATCAATTGTGTAAATTATAATTGAAAATTAATAAACGATTTTGGAGATTAACACTGTTTTTCTTCGTTATCTCCCGAAGAAGTCCAAACCTCTGTTGTACGCCATCATTTTATTTTTGTGTTAAAGGGCCCCGCTCGAGTGGCCCCGCTCGAGTGGCCCCGCCAACTTTTGAATTATGACAGCCTCCCAGCTCGAATTTCTAAAATTCTAACGCAGGAAAAGGTACGAAAAGTCGTCTGCTACTTGGTTCACGTGATATTTTCGAGCTGGATTTTTCAAAAGCTGGAGGGACGAGTTGAGGAGGGCCTTTAATAAACCCCAAAAAACACCTTGCCCTGGTTAAAAATCGACTGAGGTTATGAGGAATCAACGGAATCAAGGGTCGAATCACGAATCGAAGTACACTCACCGAGTCACAATGGAATCATGGAATCACTTAATCGGTGAGGAATCACAGAATCGGAGTAGAATCACGGAATCAGCGTGGAATCACGGGATCACTTAATCAGTGTGAAATCATAGAATCAGAGTAGAATCGCGGAATCAACGTGGAATCACTGAATCAACGTGGAATCACGGAATCTTCGTGGAATCACGGAATCCAGATGGAATCACGAATCTTTGGAATCAACGAGAATCAACTCGAAGATTCCTTGATTCCGAATCTTGTACACATTTTCCTTAAGTGACGGACCCCTCGGCTCTCTCTCTCTCTCTCTCTCTCTCTCTCGCAGCCCGTGGCTCATACCATTCCTCTTTCTCTTCTGCCCCCCCCCTCCTTTGAAACTTACTAACGGACGACCGTTCCTATCCGCGTCTAGCACCCCCTACCCTCTCGCTTTCTCTCTCTCTCGCAACCCGTGGCTCATACCATGCCTCTTTATCTTGCGCCCCCCCCCCCTTCTTTGAAACTTACTAACGGACTAACGGACGGACGGACGGACAAAACTTTCCCATTGAACTCGCTGCTAAGAGAGCTACGCTCAATAATATTAAACTAAGGTTTATTTTATTTTACCAAGGTGTAAACTAAACATGGGAAAATTTTGCCAATTCAAGAGTTGTAAGAACTATCACAAATCATATTTAATCATAAGTTGTGTTAAATTGAAATTGTAGCGAAGTTTATTAATACGTTGGTGCCTTTAATTGGATTTGCCGTAATTAGAGATCGGCGTTTGATTAAGAAATTATCCAATTATTTATTTTTATTCATAACAGCAAATTATCCAAAAAATATACGAAAAAAACGATTATTTTTTAAAGGTAAATCGTTGTTTATTCGTATAAAATGTTCATAAAAAACAATTAACCCAACTTTTTATGGTTAATCGAAATTTTGCCGGTTAATTTATTCGTTCCGCTGACCTCTAGCCTAATTTTGTTTCTAAGCATAGCGGTTTAAACAATAAAAATATAGAAAAACATTTGAAATTAAGCATTTAAAACTTATTTTTACAAAAGGTAAATCAAGAGATTCAATCTCTTCATTGGGCAAAGATATTAATTTTGAAGCGTTTTTACCTCTCCGAGGGGACTTCAAAGTCCCCTAGGAGGGGTTATACAACGACCGTGTCTGTCTGTGGGTCTGTGGGTCTGTGAGGCCTGCGAACGCGTTCGCATTTTCGGTGCAAAGTGTAATCACTGCGTACGCAGTTTCTCAAAGGGTTGGCAAAACCACCGTGTGACGGTGAGCATTTGCGGTTTGGTTTGGATGGTGTTTTTTCGCTCACCGTCGTGACGGTTTGGTGTATTACGTTTTTGTAATGTTTATGCGTAGGTTGTGAGTGTTGAATTTGTTGTGTTTGTGTTCTGATGGTTGTGCATGTTGAGTCTGTTGTGTTTATATGGGCGTTTTCTCTCCAACTTCTTCTTAATGACTTTGGGACGGACCGAGTGCTGAGTGTAATGCTACCTCTCAACGTCCAATGGCAGGGTTTCCACCAGTTGTACACGGTATTCGTCTTAGTATCAATTTGCGAACGCATCGGGCGGGATTTGAACCCGAGACCTCCTGATTGACAGGCGGACGTTCTACCACAGAACCACCGACACTTGTTACGCGTCATTGAAAATTAGACCTTCAACTTTATCGGAAGCGTATTTAATAGAGTACGAAATTTTGGTTTAATTGAAATAGAATTGAAATTGAAATTATTGCATCGAAGAAATTCTAATTTAGCGTTTCTCTATTGATTAAAAACAAATGCGTCACCCAGGTTTCGAACCCAGACCATTCGGCTTGGCAGTCGAGCGCTCTACCACAGAACCACCGATAGCTGCTTAAATTCACTTAAATTAAGACAGGCATCGTAAGCATAATAGGTAATAAAGTCTTTTTTTATTAATGAATTTATGAAGGCCTAATCTGGTTTTTTTTAAAGGTTAAATCTTGTTTTAGCGCAGTCAGCCGAGATTAGAGGGTTAAAGGGTAGACCCTGTGGGTGGTCCACTTTGTTAGTTTTTTTTTAATTTATTTACGGGTGTTCTTAACGACCTATATATAGTTGTGTTAATTCAAAGGAGATAATTTAACGTTAATTGCTTTAAGAGCTGGCGGTTAGTCAAGTGGCTCTCTGTGCTTTGTTGATGGTAAGGTTTTTGCTTCTAGTAAATATATTTGGTGTGGATATTTGGATATCTACGATTTCTAACGCAGTCAATGATTTCTTGGGTGTGCGAGTCATTATATGATATTGGAAATTGGACGGCATTGGTCTTTTTCATGCGGTATGTGTCACAACGTCAACTGGAAGTTGAAATAAAATGAGCGTTAAAGATGCGGCAAGTATTTCGTAAGCGAGAAAAATACAAATACCATCTGTAGATGTTTCTTTCATTAAAATTGGCTTAGTATTATATTCAACTGATAAACATGTACTGTAAAAAGGGTTAAATTCAATTGTGCATTGTTTTAGTGAATCTAACTCGCTGTTGTAACTACTTAATTTATAATATTCTGAATAAATTAACTCGATTGTTTCGTCTCAATTATTTAAATTAAAATTAAAATTTTACACCGGGCAGGGTTTGAACCGAGAATACGTTTTTCGTAAATAACTCTGAATTGCGGAGATATCTTTGGGGGTCGTATCGAGAAATTAATACCACTAGGGACCATACTTCCGAGGAGAGGTATATTTTGGCTTGCCAACTTGTTTAAAGTTTACCCCTGAAGTTATATTTAAAACAAACAATTTATGACTATATCGATAATAATTAAAATTGTAATACTAACCATTCGGCTTTTTAGATTTGGGTTGTTTCTTTTGACAATATAAGCGTGATGCCGTGATCCCGTTATAGCCCGAGGCCCGAACGAGGTCCAGTTACCGAAGCAGACGAACCCGCAGAAACTTTTCAGACTATTATTCCACCCCCACCTCTCCCACTAGGGAATCGCATGAGACAACGCATTTCGCGTACGTTTCTACCCCCTGATCCGGCCCTGTTTATGGAGAACTTTTAATCGTTTATAGATAACTATTTATCAATCATAGAGAACTTGTTGCCGATCACAGGGTGGCCACAGAATATTTTAAAATCCTTTAAAGGAATTATAGTTAATTTAACAATGAAATATAGAAAAATATAGGAAGAAAATTGGAGGGAAAGAGAAAAATATGAGAAATTTAATTATACAATGGATTAACCCTGTTCCCTTGGTCGGGCGGTAAATCCCTCGTCTGGGACTTCACCTGTACCGATCCTCTAGCGTCCTCTTATTTGGCCTCTTCTTCATCAACCCCCCTTTGGGCTGCTACCCAGGCTGAACAAAAGAAGAAAGTCAAATGCGAGGGCCTCGAGAGTCGAAGGCCGTCGCCATCGAAACCCTCGGCTCCTTCGGTCGGGACGGTTTGGCGTTGATACATGCCATCGGGCGTCGAATTCGTGAGGTAACCGGCTAGCCGCGATCGGTGGAATTTCTCACGCAAAGAATTGCTATTGCGGTTCAAAGAGGGAACGCAGCATCAGTTCTTAACTCGTTCCCCCTTCGCAACCTTGTGCTAATTTATTTTATTTTGGTTCACCATAAACATTCTATGTAACTTTGTTTAAGTGCTTAAAGTGAATAAATCTTTTATTAACTTATTATACAATAAGCAGACGACGAAGCTGACGCTCGCGGCTCACAAGGGATAACTGAACAAGGTAGGAAATAAGGAATTTAAAAAAAATAAAGCGAATCAATATATAACAGAAATAGTATCACCGAACAGGGTTAGAAATAAGCATCTTGAAAAACTATGACGTTTTAAAGACTTCTAAAACTGTAATATCAATTATTTTAATTTCGTCAGGCTTGAGTTAAAACATAAATAGACAAAGAACGGGTTTACCCGTTCTTCGTCTATAGTTAAAATATACGGTATTATAGGAAATTTCATGAAATTATAAGAGGAAAAAGGAATGACATCAAATCATAGGAAATTTAGGAACTGTGGTCAGAGCCGTACCTAGCCCAAATGGCGCCCTGGGCCAAAAAAAAATGGCGCCCCCAGAACTTTTAATTTTTCAATATCCAATTTAAATGAAAATCTTTGATTTTGCGCCCCTTAATCTTTGGCGCCCTGGGCCACTGCCCCGCTCGCCCTACTCAAGGGACGGTTCTGACTGTAGTCACCCTGGGATCTCAAAAATCGCGTTTAAAATGTTTTAATCTTCAAGTATAGAGTAGTAGCACTCCGTAGCTTTGGCCATGGCCGCCATTGTGGTCGCGAATTTTTTATGAATAGAAAAAGCATGGGGTACGTCGTGTGACGCATCACTGCCAATACTCTATTACCCTACTAATCCAGTAATTAGGTCAAGCCGATTATTTCTTTATTCAAGATATAAAAATTCGTCGATTGTATAAAAGTGGGTGAAAGTCGCAGAATTTGTCGTAAAAACTTCTTACGAAACAGGTGTTTTATCTGGCCAGTGGCCACTAATTGACTTTTCGTTAGTGTTTACTACGAGTTTTTTGTTATGGCTTTCTTTTTATTTATTGGTGTTGCGGTTTGTAAAAAATTTCGATTGACGGAAGAGGTCGATAAACTTATTTCAAATGACAAAATATAACACTCAGAAAAAAACACACCCATTGACAACCTTGTTACAAAACAAGCCACAGATAGTAGAGTTAGAAGAAACCACCTATGGACTGTGAGAAGGATGATAAAATACGCGAAAAAGTAGATTAGTCCATAATTAAAAGGGATAATATACCTAAATGGAATTTCTGGCTATTTTATTTATTCTTAATTTAGTTTATTACTCGAGATCTATTTGATCCGAGTTTCGAGTTTTTTGTTTGCTCGAAGACCTATTGGTACGAGTTATTAGTAAGTTTTTAATTTCTTCAAATTTGTTTAGGATTTAGCTATATTATCCCTTTTAATTATGAACTAATCTACTTTTTCGCGTATTTTATCATCCTTCTCACAGTCCATAGGTGGTTTCTTCTAACTTAACTTATCGTATATACTATTCTCCACCACACTCCCCCTTTTCGGCTTTCCGTTGCTATATGCAACGCGTTTTGAAATTTTTAATGTTTAGGCTTAGTTTATCTTTTAGATTTGACAGTCGCCAGCCATATTTCCCGCACGGTACTGATGAGTTTAAAAATAGAACGAAACCGGTCTACCGTTGGAATTTATGGCTATTTTATTTATTTTTAATTAAGTTTACTCGAAGATCTATTTGATCCGAGTTTCGCGTTTTTTGTTTGCTCGAAGACCTATTGGTACGAGTTACTAGTAAGTTTTTTAATTTCTTCCAATTTGTTTAGGATTTAGCTATATTATCCCTTTTAATTATGGACTAATCTACTTTTTCGCGTATTTTATCACAGATAGTAGAGCAAACCCTACCACTCCAGAATACATGCTAGACCCCTGCAATAATATGGGTCCCACCATATGTATTATTATTATTATTGAGTGGGGTGGCAGGCCAAACACTTCGACCTAAGGTCCATTGTGCATCCCCAAACTGGGTGACTTAAATAAGTCCTATTGCCGACATAAAGCTTAAAATCTGCCCGGCCGTGATATTAGAGACGTCATACGTCTCCAACCGATGCATACCCAAATGCTCAAACCTCTGGGCTGCATAGTATTCGCAGCTACAGAGTACAGGTGAAGCAGTTTCCTCCTCATCTAGACAAGCTCTGAAAATCGGGTCATCATTGACCCCAATAAGCGTTAAATGTCTGTTTAGATGGCAGTGGCCTGTAAGTAGGCCAATAACAATCCTAATACTAGCCCTAGAGAGCGAGAGTAATTCTCTGGCTCTCTCCCTAGAAGGGCCAAGAGTAAACCCTTTGGCCTGCCTTTGACCCTCAATCTCTGAGTTGACGATCTGACATAAACTTGAAGAATCAAGCCGCGCACAAGTCCCCGGGAGATGGAGAGAGCAGGTTCTGGTCCAATGAACCCAGCCCTCGCACCATCCTTGGCCAAGGCGTCGGCCCTTTCGTTCCCAAGATGCCCCTTATGCCCAGGCACCCAACAAAGTTGAACTTTATTGTGCAACCCAAGAGTGCAGAGGAAATCTAAGCAGCTAAGAACCAGTTTAGAAAGAATACTATACTGCCTGAGAGCTCTAAGAGCGGCCTGGCTGTCCGAATAAATCTGGATAACCTTCCCATGATACCCCTGATGTAAACAGTAAGCAACACAGGAGCAAATGGCAAAAATTTCCGCCTGGAATACACTAGTGTGTACCCCTAGGCTTTCATAAAAGCCAAAATTATAAGAAAGGCAATACATCCCCGCACCAGTGCCTTAGTAGGCCTTAGACCCATCAGTGAACCAGACGATCTCTCCTCTGGTGCCGAGGGTCAAGTTACTCCACTCCACACGGCTAGGGAAGTTGACCTCAAAAGGTTTACCAAAGTGAAGTTTGGTAACCATCAGATCAGAACCCATTGTTAAAATCGGCATCTGATTGGAAATATCTCGAAAGAGCTTCGTGTGGCTATGCTCCCAATTATTAGCCTTCCACCAGCCATTTTGGTTAAGCCTATAGGCACCTAAACGGGCAGCTTCCTCACCATATGTAACATAATCACTCATAAGTATGCCATAAAACCATTTTCTTTAATGAAACCTTGTTCACGGGATATGACGTAAATTACGTCACTTACAATTCCGTGACTGATGGGAAACGGAAGTTAGTAAGGATTCCTCGCGCGTTTCTGGCTTTGCCCATGTCAAATTTAGTTCGTGCCTCGCGATCACATGATGGCATTTCCATGGTAACCTTTTCAATAGCGCAAGGAATATAAGCATTTTTGTATTTTTGGGTCCGCTTAATGTATGTTCCGTGGGAAACAAGGTCTCATTGAATTTTTTTCCATGGAAATGTTATACAGAGGCATACTTATGAGTAATTATGTTACATATGGTCCCACTAACGATTTTTTAGGAAACATACTCATAGATAATCCGTGTCCTAAAGCGTCCATGGATGTCACTACTAGCAAGAAAATCATAGCGATAAAAAATTTTGGTAAAAAATGTGGATTGCTTGGAAAACGCAAACATTTTTGGTGGTTAATCAAAATCCTGAGATGAGCGTTTTTGACCCTATATTGATACAAAATTGGAATCAACAAGAAAGATATGGAAAATGTCCAGTACTCCATACGCTCACTTAAGTAAACCGCTTCGAAGCTACGATTATGAAAGACGATTTACAGAATTTAAAAAAAACTAGAAATACAGAAAAATTCAAAACGTAACCGTAAACTTAGTAAATCGAAACTCTATAGACTTAAACGCGCCTTCCCAATCGACCGCCATTACCTTACAGTCTACGGGAGGGTGATGAAAAAAACCGGTTTTGGGGGAATAAAAGTTCTGCGGTAGAGGGCTTGCTCGTTGGTTGTCTGTACGATAATAACGGCGCCCAGTAAACGTTTCTTAAAAGAGTGTATTGCCAGGAAAAAATCTGACGATGAATCAAATAACCAACCTAATGAGACAGTGTGTCAGAATTTATAGCCCGGTGTACCTAGTAACAGAGACCTAAAGACACAATCATGATAGCTCTTGATTATGAAAAAATAGATAATTCGTCTGAATCAACAACAGTACAAGATTATGGCCGAAACCGTATGCCATTGCTCAATGTATTTTTTTTAGGATATCTTTGAAAATTGGTTAGATAAACCTGATATCGTCCTGTTTCTGAATGCTTTCGTCCCAAATATTAGCAATGCCGTAACTGGTAAAATGGGTACCCCGGTTCTTAATCCTAATCACAAATCGAAAACAGTCTCTGGTCTTGATAATGCTGTTTCTCAACTTATGAGATTATTGTTCGGGGGTTTAACCGAACTATTTCATGCAAAAACTAATGTTTTACTTCAAAATGAGCATTAAAAACGTTTTGTTTCACATAAAACATTAAATTCTATTGTCAAAATTTTCATCGATAATAGACGTTTCTTTGATTCCGATGAAGCTTACGAGAATGCGGGAAACTGTAAGAGGGAACTGTGAAATAATGCACAAGGAAGCTGTTACAGTGTACCAAGTTTCACCCACAAAGGTTTGTGCCACTAAATTAGTTTCAACTGTTGAAGAACTTCTCAACGGCCCAATTCTCGAAAGAAATTCGGTTAAACCGAAGAAACTAGTCCGAAAACGTAAATCTTGGGAACGCACATTTAATTTACATTGACACTGTCCACAAAGAAACCTTTATATCTTGGTTTGCTAAATTAGACATTAATATTATATTAAATATGTTCGGACCAGAAGTGCTTGCAGCTAGGAGCAACAAACGCAAGGAGAACGCAGCTAGCCTTTAAACACGCTAACGAAGGGTTGTGTACGAATTTCATTGGACGAGCGTCACGATCCTTTACGCTGAAGACAATTTCCGAATTTTCCCCTTCCGACGGCAGCAGGCGCTAAAGCGTCTAGCCAATGAAAAACGTACGCAAGAAAATCCACGACTTTTGACGGGTTGCGTTCTCCTTGTGTGGGGTGTTGTGTTTGTTGCTCCTAGCTTGCAGCTTCTTTAAAAAATCCAAAATTTTACTACACAAGTGTTCCTGGCGTACAGTTTAAAATACACTAGGTGGCGTCAGAATTTTACGATTCTTTGCTATAATTATTTGCGTGTGAAACTAAAACAGTTTTAGACCCGTTGAATTTCAACAACTTCGCTTATAATGAAACGTGGATTTCACTAGCACATAAGATTTATGAAAAAGAAAACGATTTTAGCACTTCTAAAGCAGGAAACTAAATATTTAAGAAAAACAAAAGATTTTCCACGAGAAGCGATTTATGAAAACACTGCCATGAATGACGGCAAAACTGATGAAATTAAGAAAACAACATACTAGCCACCGTAATGAAGTTTACAAGAAATTAAAAAAGTTCAATTCGTGGAAAGCGACAAATCCCGATTTAAAAATCACCCCGAGAAACAATCTTGTATGCAATTAGAACGTAAAAATACAGAGAATCAATGTGAAATCCTGCTATGTAATGAATCACCTTTTGAAATTCATCTTGATATTGAACCAAAACATAAAAATTCCAGTTAGAAAAATTGTACGAACGGAAAATACACGAAATATCCGAGCTTCCGAAAAATCTCTCTAGCCCCAAATCTAGAGAGAAACCCAAATCTGCCAAAGAGAAACTCTAGAAGTGTAATTTCGACTTCAAAAACTGAAAGCTCGATGAACGACCGTGGCACTTACCATACCAATTTCTCGAGGAATTGAAACTAATTCTTGAGTCTGCTTTAAACGGGAAATTAGACGGCAATATATAACTCCACTACCGGAAGTAGTTGAACCGACAGGTGGCGACGTATTTGTATTTCGCGTTGCAAACGTACTATTACCTCAGGTCACAGAAAGGTTTAACGTTTGATCGTGGATTTAAAGTTGAAGGAAACTGAAGCCTGAATGTAATATAGTGCCTATCGTGAGGGCTAGGAGGATTCAAGCTACAGGGTTTTCATATTCCTAGGTGAGGGAATATTTTGGAGATGAGAAACGCGTCTCACGAAAGAAGCCTAAAACAAACTCTTGTGAAAAAAAAATTGCAAACCTTTGTTATTAGGAAGCAACACTGATTTAAAGGAAAAGGAAATTGCCAATATTGTCAAAAATCTAATTTATCTGTAAATCTTATATTCCCGCTGAGTCTTTTGGGAGGATAATTGGCTTAGCTTGAAGGTCTATGAAAGACTGTGTTAAAAAGGTTGCATTTTATGAAGGACAACTTATGGTTATATTTGGTTTTCCTGAGTGTCTAGAGAAAGCTAAATCATTCATTAGAATTTCTTCTCTTCACTCTTAATACGATGTGTGAATTGGGAAATTTGACAATTTCTGGTATTTCAATGACAAACACCCATTTGCCTAGTGAACCAAAGTTTCCAGTTCTGTTTCTTTTTACAGGAAAAATCTATTGTCAAGACAGACAAATACTTTCTTGAATTATTCGTAATACCTTTGTTGGGTTTGGAAAAATTAGCAAAACACGTTACAATTTTACATGATAGACTAGATTTATACAAGTCGTTAAAGATCGGCTGCAGTAGTAGTTTATTTTTTGTTTTAATGTTTCGCGAGCTCTTCTATATCCCAATCAGTGGCGTAAATAGTGCCCCCACAGACCCCGCCGCGCGGGGAGGGGGCGAGAACTAGGGGGCCTCCCAACGTTTATGATTAAAATCGGTGCTATTTAAAAGGGCCCCCGAGTCGTTTATCGCGGGGGGCCCCGGAGTTGCTAGTTACGCCACTGATCCAAATTATATCTTTAATTTTATCTTTACCAATAAATGGTTCTTAAACTTACTTTACTTAAGGAGAGTACCCGAGGTATTTATTGCCGATTTTGTTCATGTCGGGCGTAATGTAGACCTATATGAAATATGAAATTTCCCAAAAGGAGACGTTGCACTACCCATTCGATTTGCTATGGCAACCGAAAATGTTTTTGATCACTTAAAACAATAAAATCTCCATTTAAAAAAGGATGGGATTTTCTCGGTTTCACAGGGTCCTAGCTACGAAAATTTTGAAAATCACGAAATGTGTAATTTGGACCACATTTAGGTAAATTTCATCAAGTTTGGGTAAATTGAAACATTTTTAGGGTAAATTTGTAATTTTGGGTAAAATAAGGAAAAAATCTTATTTTGGTTGTAAGTGGTCAAAAACATTTTCGGTTTCCATGGCAAATCGAATGGGTAATGCAACGTCTCCTTTTGGGAAATTTCATATCTCATATAGGTCTACATTACGCCCGACTTTGAACTAAATCGGCAATAAACACCTCGGGTACTCTCCTTTGTTAGTGTACCTACGTACATTCATTTTCGTAAAGTTGTAAGTTCTGATGTAAGGGATGTACATGCGAAGTACCGAAGGAATGAATGTAAATTGATAGACTGGAATTCAGTGGTAGAAATAAGTAAATAACCACTCATTTGTTAAGTGTTATCGGTACACAAAAAAGGATCAACAAACAATCTGTTTTAGTAATGTTTAAGTTCATAATTAATTCTAATTGTTTCGTCGCGTACCCATTTTACCCAAAATTTCACCATAATCTACGTGGATGAATTTGAAAAAATTGTGGTGGGGGTCCTCCATAATTTTGGTGGGGCCTCCAAATGGTTGGCCTACCTCCCCAATAATCCTGGCGCCGCTACTGGTAATGATGTGTGTTCAATGAAGTCTACGAGAAAATTAAGTCAACCAAACCTAATAATGAAACTACCAAAGTACGATAAAATATTGTTCAATTAGTTAAGTCCGGAAAGTTTACAGACGAAATCAATAAAAATAAAAAGCCAACAGAAATTATGACTGATATGGCCCTTTTGTGTGTTGAAAACAACACAGTCAGCTACGAATCGATAAACAAATGTTTTTTGGTCCACAACCCCGTGGGGGATAAAATGTACTTACTTGTTAGTCAATATCTAACATGATTATTGCTCATGCAAACATGCTCCAAATTGCTATCACATGAAAGCAGCCGAAATGTACAAAGTTCGAAATTTTGAGACAAACCAGCTTTACTGAAGAAAAAAATAAGTGTTTCAACTTAAATGAGTTAAAACCAAAGGGTAAAGGGGGTAAACCAATGAAAAGCAGTACAAGGTCTACTAAATTTAACGTGAATAGACGAAAAACAACTATGGAATCAAGCCCAAAGAATTATCCTACTGAGAAAATAGAAAGCACTAAAATATAAATAAATAAAAACAATGTATGAGCATGTCTAACATTTAAAATAAAACGAATTTACATTTTTAAGATTTGGTGTAATTGTTTATTCTTCTAATTAAATTATGGGTTTATGATCATTAATCTAATTTAAGATTAAAATATCAACTAATTAAAACCTGGAAAAATTCGTAAAATTATTCAGAGTAGAAAAATTATGGGCAAACGAAAAATCAATTTGTAAGTTATCTCTGGTTATGTATATATTGTGAGTTGTATATGTTGGTTATAATAAAATCATGACTAAATACAATTTGGAAAAATAGTTTGCGAAATAAGGACAAATTTGTATCCAAAACAGAAATTATACCTTATTTTAAAATTTAAAATTAAACTTTTTTAAATATTTCTGAGAAGCAGTTTACAAAAGTTCTGGGTAAATTAGTATATTTTTTGGCAAAAAAAGCCTATTTTAAAATTTTAAAAACAGTTTAAAATATTTCACGGTAAAAACAATAGATAGGTAACGCATTTTTGGCTCCACCACTCCCCCCCCCCTTTCCTGGAATAAATAAACTGTTCCATGATCGGAAGCAAGCAGTCTGCTAAACCTTTTTTTCTCCAGAGTTCTGGGGGGGGGGGGGCTATGGTCAGAAGACTACAGAGACCTGAGATAAGATAAAAATATATATCCGACCTCCCACCCAAATAAATTAAAGATTACCAAAATACAAACAAAATGAAATACATGGGAGGTCAATGGTCAAAATTAGAGAGAGAGAGAGTGTTATTAGACATAAAAGTAGAAAGTTATTTTTTAATTTTTTTATTCTTGGTAACTTTAATAGTACGACACGGACACGGTACACGATTCATACTACATAAATGTATTTTTGTTTCCTTGTTTTAATTTCCGAGACTGCGTGCCAAATTGCGCGAGTCAATTTATATTAAAGAATTAAACAGCCCGTGCCAACAAAAATACCACATTTATACATGTTTTTTCTTTGGTCTGTTCTCGGACTAAAATGATTTTTTTAACCTAAAACGTTTTATTCACCTGTTCCGATAATTATTCCGGCCCATAAACTATTCGCTTGATCCGCATTATTAGGGATACCCTTTTTACTCTTTCTGAAAAGGAGGTGTAAACAGAGTAAATCGGATTTGGTCGTCTGTTAGCCAGAATTTATCTGCTAAAAAGGCCATTTGGAAAAACGTTTCTTACTCCGACTCAAACTATTCGCTACCACAGAATCGGAGTAAAATGACGTCATAGCGTTACTCTTCTTACCCTACTCCGAAATCCCGGAACAAGCGAAAAGAAACCACCTATTATATTATATTATATTATAGACTCAAAAAATTAGCGCAGAAACAAATACAAAATGCTCTATTTTAAAAGTAGTCTATCTTATGTCACCCGGACAACAGGTTTCTGGGAACAGTTGTAGCCGATAATTCAAAATAACGAACAAAAGCTGCCAAATATTAACGCCAATGAATACTCTAGTGGACCTTGCGAAAGACAGGCACGCTAAAGGCTGGTTCACACGGGCAGTGTTTTCCTGATTTTCTCTATTTTCTCGTTTTACTACCTTTTCCCGTTGTTCTGGCGCGCGGGAAAACGACTGTACACACGGACAAAATTAAACGGATTTTTTCCGCCGTCAGCGCTGCCGGTAAACGAGAAAACGGAGAAAAAAATGTTGAAATATCTCTACTTTTTTTCCCGGTTTTCTGAAGCACTTTGAGCTCGACTAATCAGCGAGCGTTTCGCTGTCACGGGATTTTGAAATTCTTTAAAAGTAGGCTTAAGAATTTTTGCGTCTACCACGTGACGGCATAACGCTCGCTGACTGGTCGAGCCCAACGCCCCTCAAAAAAAGGTTATCCGTTTTCTCATTCCCCGGCAGCGCTCGCTGTGATAAAATCCGGCAAATTTTGTCCGTGTGTACAGTCGTATTCCCGAGCGCCAGAACAACGGGAAAAGGTGGTAAAACGAGAAAATAGAGAAAATCAGGAAAACACTGCCCGTGTGAACCAGCCTTTAGGTGGTTTACCTCGTGACGACTTCTTAGAGTTCGACTCACTATTTCTATACGAAAAGATTTCGTAATTGACGCGTATCTATGGTTTGTGTTTTTGCCAGTCGACCAGAGGGTCTTCGTTTGCTTGCCCGATACTGAAAAGGAAAAGCAGCATGATCGGCCATAACTTTCCCATTTTCAATTTCACTCCGCCACAATTTAGAGAATTGGGTATAATCTCACGGTTGGACGGTCCAGTTACTATGAAAAATATAATGGCATTGCTTAATTATGTCTTAATTCAGTTTTGGAACGAAAATAAGCCAAGTGAAGAAATATAAAAATACGAATAGCATTTTCATTTTCGTATAACATAATAGCTTGCGTGACAGCCGTTTCGTGGTTTTGCTACCAATTGATTTAGTGGTTTTTAAAATCATGGTTCCCGAGAAAAGTGCACTATTAGTATATTTCAATTGTCATTTAACTATTCGATAGAAACCGTAATACAGGGATAATACTAACATTTAATATAATTATTCTCGTGGAAATGGTCGTACGTGATTTTATATCAGTTTCGTGAAAAAAAGATCTTCTATGTGGGAACAGGAATCCATAACGCCAACTAACTAGGAGACTACCCGAGGTGTAACGCACCGATTTTGTTGAAACTCGGGGATTAGATAGACCCAAGGCCGGCGCTAGGATTTTCGGGCCCCAGGCAATTTTTACTCCAAAATCTGGTTTTTTGGAAATAGTTATAAACTTTTAGTGAGACACCCGTTGCGACGGGCCCGGGGTAATTTTGTCCCGCTTACCCCTCCCCCCCCCCCCCCTAACGCCGGCCTTATGGTAGTGTGAAAATTCCTAAAGGGAAAAGTTTCAATGGGCATTCGTGTTGCCGTGGCAACCCAAAATATTTTTGAGAACTCTAAACAAAAAAATCTCCATTTAAAAAAGCATGGGGTTTTTTAAGTTTCACCTGTGAATATTTTTAAAAAGGTCAAAAGAATTAAGTTTACCCAAAATCACCAAATGCGCAAGTTAGCACGTTTTTGGGTAATTTTTACGAAATTTGGATAAATTTGACCCAATTTTAGTTGAAATTGAGAAAATGTCTACAAATTTGGTAAATTAAGGAACATTGACCAAATCTTAATTAAATTCATTAAAACCAAATATGATTGTTCAGAATCGGGTAAAATTCGATTAAAGATTAAAAATGGACAAAAAGACCAAAATTGGGTAATATAAAGAATAGCGAGGGTACGGACACTTGTGCAAAATCACGTACAATTCTCAAGAAATCGTAAAATGAAATACGAACTCATTAAAAAAATCACGAAATCTTCCCGCAAAATTTATAAATCTTAAAAGATTTCGAATTCATAAAGAAATCGCGAAATCTCTGACAAAGTCGCGAAATCTCTGACAAAATCGCGAAATCTCTGACAAAATCGCGAAATCTCTGACAAAGTCGCAAAATCTCGGACAAAATCGCGAAATCTCTGACAAAGTTGCGAAAGTTTTGACCAAATCACGAAATCTTTGACCGAATCGCAAATCCCCGAAGAAATCGAGAAATTTTTTAAACAATAAATGTTTAGTTTCGTGTAAAATGTTATTTTTGTTTCTTCACGCTCCCCACGTGTTCTGAAACTATTAATTTCCGAATATCTGATTCCCACACTCTACGCGAACCATAGACATATGAAATAAAATAGACCCCCGATTTTACACGGAGCGCGTGACCAGATTTAATAAGAAATTAGCTGAAAACTATTCGTGAGTTCTTAACCGTTCAACCAGTCCCCATGCGCACTATTCGGCAAAAAAAATTCTAGAACTACCCAAATGCAAACTATTCGCAGACAAGAACCTCTTGTTGAACCGTTCGGAACCGTTCTAAATGGTACCTGCTCAAGAGCAAGTACTGGCCGGAACTCAAGGTTGAAATCTCTAAAATTCGTCTGCACAACGGGCTGCGTACGTCAAATCGTACGAATCACAACTATTCGTCCAAAAGTTCTGAACTATCCAGAACTTTTGCGTGACGTCACAGCTTAGTCCTAAGCCGTTCTCTTAACGGTTCAGAACTCACGAATAGTTTTCAGCTAATATATAATCCCACGTGATTTCACGAAGGTCACGGGTGTCGGGAAAATGGTTCCTTGGTAATCTGATTATGGTACTATTTAATTTTAATTATGCAAATAAATATATTAAATCGAAGAAAATGAAACGTAGACAAATTGTAGATTATATTATTTTTAAATAAATAATGAAAATTAATTAAAATAAATAGTAAAATAAAAATTTAAAATGTTAAAAATATTTGACCTAGGCTTAAAAAGTAGGTTACTAGGTTTGGTTATGAAATTAATTCGGAACTTAGCTTTTGTAACATGAACAAGAATTACAAAGGTAACTGAGCAGTTATTGCCCTTGAAATAAAATTATTTTGGATAATTCATTCTACTTCAACATGAAATAAATTCTCAGTTGGAATTGCGTTGGGTAAAAGCCTCCGTTTTCCATTGAATATTTCTATATTCGCGTCTAAAAAATGTTAACTACAAACAAAATAGTCCTCCGATGGATGCCAGTTATCTCGGTTGACGGCACTAATCCCTTTTGAGTGTTTCGGGTAGTCGAGAGTATAGTTCAAGGCTCGTGTATATCAATTTTCAGAGCTGTCTACCAAATTACCAATTCCGAACAATTTATCACCATGCGCTCTCACTAGAGAAACTAGTTTCATTGGGACATGACCTGTGCAAACGCTGTAAAAACGTTAGCATGTTTGAATGTCAGTGAGCTTCGAAGTTTCAAGGTTAAATCATTCGTGAGAAAAGGACTTTTATATAATTAAAAACTACCATCCGACGTCAAATATTTTCCCATAATAATTTTTTTATTCGTTTCCTAATGGTTTTTCATGTTCGTATCACAATATTATTATTATAATATATTATTATTATTATTTATCATGAACTTCATTGATTTTTCACTGTTTATTGACCAAAACTGAACTAAAATTATTGTTATTGCTTTTTTCGAAAGAGATTTTATAATATTGGGGTTTACAGAAACACATTAATTGAATATAATTTTGTGTTATTACAACGTCAATCGGATGTCCAAAGGACGATTTTGTGTTGGCAACATATAAATTTATATTTTACTTTAAACAAGTATAATATTAAATTGTAATAATCGCTCTATGAATTAAAGGCTTCAAAAGTCGCTTGACGACTTAGGCCTATGGTGGTGCCTTGGGTATTAGCCTAGCTGATTATTATTTTTTTTTATTATTATAATTAGTAAACTCATAAAATTCCGTCATACTTATAATTGAAAAAGCGTAAGGGAAAGTTTGTTTTAAAAGAGGATATGATCTAGCGCCAAAGATCACTCACCTAGCAAATGCATGGCTACGTGATTCGTGCATGTGTGATTCAAATCTATTTTATTTTGTCAAATTGATCAACGCTGCACTCTACACCAAGGTTGCTAGAGATCTCGAATATTTAATTAGCTTGTAACTAGTGGCTGACGAAGGACTACGGTCCGAAAGCTCCCAACATTTTAATCAAAATAAACAATTATAAATCCATGAAGTAGCAGTCTTTTTATTATAACTTTCAACCAGTTGCTAGAGATGTTAAAGGGCAACGCAAGTGAGCTGGCATTTGTGTGACTATGTATGCCAAGTGTGAAATTTACGGTAAACTCTGCGTGGTCTCGCCAGTACCGAGTGGGGGTGTAGGGGGTTAAAAAGCATGGTGCTTTTTTTGCCACAGAGCTTGCGTTGCCCTTTAATATGACACTAAACAAATATTAAAGGGAATGTAACTTCCTCCATCCTATGTGTTTCGCCATTTTCGGTGGTGCTTTGTGTTTTGTTGCGGAGGTATACTCATAAAATTGTGGGGTCTTTCGTAACCTTTCCTTTTAACCGCCCAACTTTTATTTTGAGATTCAAATTGATCCACTATATTTTGTGGGAGCTTAATTAAAATCTGAAATCGGTAAATTTCTTTGAATCATTATTACTTATGGTAATATCTTCATTCCGCTAGCCGTTGTAGGGTGCAGTTTATCTAATTAAGTACCATTACATTTCTTCTTTAAGCCGATACAATTAAATTGACTTGAAAATTGGGATTCCCGGAACAATAGGTGTTTTCGTAATTCCGTCGCTTCCCTTTTTATTGTTGGGAGTATTGCCAACCGAGCAGGGGCGTAGGAACGTTCTAGAAGTTGGAGGGGGCAAAGGGAAACCAAAAGGGATCTGGAGAATGGTTTTGAATTTTTAATCGAGTGTAGCTTATCCGAATGCATGTGTACCTTTTACTACTATGTGAATTGGCGGGAAAAGACTGAAATTTAAACACAGTTGAGGTTCTATAAACTGTATATGCTTTTAAAATGACAATTTGAGACTTGTGAAGATTTCTACTGACCAAAAAGTTGGAGGGGGCAATAACATTAGTTGCCCCTCCCTGCAAAATTCTAGGGAGGGTCATTGCCCCCCTTGCAACCCCCCCCCCCCCCTGGTTCCTACGCCCCTGCAACCGAGGCATTTTTTAGTTGGCCGTAATAGCCGTTTTTTTTCCGGTTTCGTCTAAAGTGTCACCTGCTAAAGTTTATGTTTTTTTACTTAGACCGTTTCACCGTCTTTTTAGGTTAAATTGTTATTTAATAAACTAGAAAATTATTAGTTAAACATATGAAACTTATTTTGAAAGTTTCAAGATAAGATAAATTGCTTTTTTGTATATCTAAAGGTATGTACGTTTCAAGATAAGATAAATTGCTTTTTTGTATATCTAAAGGTATGTACCATATGTAAACTTTTGATAGTGCCATTATTTCCGATAGGCCTTGTCCTACGTAAAGAAAACCTTAAAACTACACCACAAAAAAATATAAAATATAATAAAACATACCTAGGAATATTTTTATTTATGGAGTCCATAACCCACCCAACACTTTGCCATCATATAAAATAAATACTAAAATACTAAATAGGACCAAAATTGTTTTTTCTCAAAGGCCGCTGCTGTTTCACTATCACCCAGTATACCTGAAGCAGACGCCAAATTCGAAAACAAACGCATAACTCGTTTCTATGACGTTTTTGTGACGTCGAACCCAACAGTAAAACAAGTTCGTCGGAGGGGAAAACAATTTGCTTTTTCAGCTATTCTGGTGAACAATTAAAAGTCATTTAAAAGGAAATTTCTTGTGCGCGTATTCGTAGCTTATAAGTTCGCTTTGATGGAAACCGTAGTACAGCGTATACACGACTGAAAAACAAATCGCAACCGCCGGAAATAAGATTCGCGATGTCCGGTCCAAATTATTATCCAGCGAGGTCGCGCTAGCTTCCTTTAACTTCACACTCGGAACGGGTTCGTTTTGATCGTTAATTTTGTCCATCGCGGCGAACAACGCTAATCTTTTCCCGCCTCCGAGTGGAGGGCTTTGCGGTTTTGGTTTTACGTGAACCTGCGTAAAGAAAACCCGTTACGATTGTCGCTACTTGGATAGAAACGCCAGGTTTATCTTACCCGGGACCGTCTTCTACTAATGGATTGAGCCAATGTAAATTCCAATAGCGAACAGAACACCATCAGCAGACATCCGAATAACCAAACATCCATAGCTGTCATGTAATTAACGGCTGGTAAACCACTCCGAGCGTGGGCGATCTGCGTCGCCAAGGTCAAGAGAGCGGTCACGCCTAAAGTGACCCTTCCGGGAATGGCCGTCACGTCCAACCAAAAGGAAACGAAGGACAGGCAGACAACTAAGAAGCTGGGAATGTATGTGTTGATGAATAGCGCCGCTATATTACGTTGAAATTGAAAAGAACATCTGAGAAGTGACGCTTTACCTATATGAGAAGTATCGTTATAAAGTCGTTAATGAATAGTTAATTCACTCTAACAGGGTACCAGTTAGGAGCGAGACGTTAAAACTCTCCATTTTGGGAGGAAAACACAGAGCGAACTGTAAAGGGCGGACTTCGCCTACGAACGTGACTGCTGGAAGTCTAGTCAAGGCCTTCGGAGTGCCGTCGTCTCCCAGCCATTTCATCAGGGCTTCGGTCGATTTCGATGACACTGCGGGTTAAATTCTCGCCCATTATATCTCGGTCATTTACTTTTCGCGAGTTTCCAACTCACTGAATCCCATCAAGATATCGCAGGTTTGCGTGTCCAAAGGATATTTTCGGAAATCCATTTGGCAGCTTAGAGTTACACGATATCTGTCATGGCATAAACAATATCCGTGAGACTTTTGGGAGCTTAAATCGCGCGTAAGACCAATACCGGCTGAGGCGATATAGTAGTCCTCCCGGAAATACTTTAAAATCCCTGTTGACGGAACTGATGTCGTAAAGGATGGCCTCTTTGCTATTGAAGAAAACGCTATCCGGCATCCAGATGCATTTGATGACGTGGGGTGGTAAACGATGGGCCTTGGAGAGGTTCATCCGATCGAACTTCAAACCGGGGTCGGTCCAAAATTCGAGAAAGTAGATTTGCATTCCGTACTCCATTTTGTCCTCTCTGATATCGTAGATTTCCCTGACCACTAAACCCACGTACACCTCGATCGGATCTCCTAAAAGAATCAATTATCAAGATTCTCGTTTGCGATTCCATTAGGCGCGCTTACTGTTGAAGTAAGTGTAGTTGTCGTCGTTTAGGCATGCTTGCGGTTTGTAGAGACTCCAGTCAATGTGAGTTTCTCCCCTGCGGACATTAGATATACAAATAATATTGAATCCCAAAATTATTTTTCTTTGGAACATTCTCCCTCTCGGGAAATTGGATTTGAGAATCATTTGCTTATGTGGAAGGGGTAACCGTCTTTCTATTTTCATCGGATCTATTCGTAATTTCTTGTTCTTTAATTGAGAATTGACTTTATAACGAAACGTACTTACCTTGAATCTACCAGCCAAACACGCAGGAGTAAAATTACTGTTTTGAGCAAAGTTATTCCGTACCACGTACGCTTATTGCCCGTTATTTATTTCAAGAAAACATTGTAATGCTTTTACAGAGGACTCCTTCATAAATCGTTTTTTTCCCCGAAGTGGTTTTTAACGGGCTTACCTTGTTAAATCGCGTTTTTCACTAGAAAGCATTTTCTTGTGAAGTCTCTGATACGAGAACACCTAATAGATATTCGTTTATTTTTCGTGCAACTTCAATCTTCCAGAGAAGTGTTTTTATTTTATATAAACACGTTAATTAAATTAATTGACTTTATAACTAGAGCGCAACGTACTTACCTCGAATTTACCAGCCAAACGCCGAGCAGCCAAATCACCGTTTTAAGCTCCGTTATTCTTCTACTACGCTTACAACCCATATTAATCATTGACTCTATCGAAGAAGTATTTATTTTAAGAGAACATGGTAGTTACAGGGGGCATTTTTGTAACTTTATTGTCTCCAAAACGCGTGTATTATCATAACTCCTATTTGGGGGTTTAATTACGCTCAAAAACATTTCCTTTTGTCGTACCCTGTCGTGAGCGGCAAATGACTAATGGACTTTGAAGGTATCGATTCGAAAAGTTGTCGCGTAACTAAACTTTTAGGGAGGTGTAACGAAAGTTCGAGTAACGTTATATTTAAATCGCTCGAACTATATTGAGATGGCCTACGATAGAAACCGATTAGCTTTTGATTCCTTTAAGGTAGAAGAATTTCTCGGCGCTCTTGGTGGACTCCCTGCTCGAAAAATAGGCGCAGTAGGTGGTTGTGAAGAGAGCCATGACGCTGGGAAAAAGGTAGCGGGACACGCGATCCAGCGCGTTGTCTCGATTGCTCATTGCCGCCACCAGAGTTTCCCTTTTGTTTTCCGCCTGTTGAAAAACTTGAAACAATCGGACCCATTTGGTATTGAATAGGCCGTTGACGTTCGCCGTTGCCGAACCGGGGTTGCCGCTTAATCGCTCCGCGGCGGAAGAAGGAGCCGGTTTCGGCTCGCTCGAGCGCGTGGCTGACCAAGCCGAAGCTTGATTTTTTTCCAATGACACCTGCAAATAAAGTTACAGAGATAGCGTTTGTAATCTTTTAGAATGGTCGTAACGTCGGTCCGGAGCTGAAATGATTTACTTTCGATTTGGATTTCCTGGCGTACGATTGCGCCATCGTGAACTCGACTAAAGATAGGAATACCATCACTAAGCATCCGAAGAGCCAAATGTCCATGGCGGTCATGTAGTCCACGGACGGGATGGCGCTTCTAGCGTGCACTATTTCCGTCGCCAAGGTCAAAAGGGCCGTCACTCCCAAGGTCACCCGCCCGGGGATGGCATTGGCTTCTAACCAAAATGAGACCCAAGATAGGCAGACCACTAGCAAACTGGGAATGTACGTGTTGACGAGACTGGCCGTCAGGTGGCGGTGCAACGGAATGTAGCACAACAGTACGTTAGTGCTACCTATACAATCAATAGAGAAGTGGTGAAAATTATATCTTGAAGGTGCTAATGGTACGACCATGTACCCGTGAGAGCAGTGAGGTTGTATTTTGCGGAATACGGCTCGTTCATGTAAAATTGCAACGGTTTGACGTTGTCGAAAATACTGATTCCGGGAATTCTGGCCAGCATGGCTGGAGCCTCCTCGTCTCCCGTCCAACTGAGCGTCGCGTCGGTTAACATTGTGGACACTTGCGGAAAATAAAATTTGACTATGAAACCTATTACTCGCGAAGGATTTGAAGGTCAATTAATGTACCTACGAAATGTAATAGCGATGTAGCATAGTTGGGTATCCATCGGATAAAACTTGAAGTCCATATGGCAGCTTAGTAGCAAACGATACCTGCGTTTCGAAACGTTGCTTCAAAATCGGATTTATCGTAGTTGTTTCCCAATTTTACCTAGTTAAGCGGTAAACGTAACCCTTCGGCATGATTTTGAAGTTAATATTTGGGAATGTCGCGTCGTATAGTTTGGCGTCTTTGCTATTGACGAAAACCGTATCCGGGGTCCAGATACACTCGCTGATCCGTAGTGGAATTCGTTCCGGGATCTTCAGGCTCACTTTCTCCATGTTAAGGGTTGGATCTTTCCAAAATTCGATGAAATACAACTGGACCGCGAACTCCTTCAATATTTTCCAACATTTTTCAAAATATTTTATAGATTAAGGCTACCTGACATTTTTAGAATCTAGATTTAGTTATATCCCCCTAAGTAGGCCAAAACCCTAGTGGTTGACTTTACTATGGTAACCTAAGTGCCTGTGTGAAAACATTTCTGCACGCGTTTTGGCCTACAATATAAAACTCGAATAAATCTAGTCATAGTGTAAAGCGTTTTTTCTCACCATTTTCTCTTCGCTTATATCGTAGAGATCGCTAATGATCAAACTAACATAAACGTTAATCGGCTTATCTGGAAAATTGAAAATCGGTTATTTTACCTCATAGTGAATTTAAGTATACGGCAAAACGCGTGGATGGAAACGTGCTTGGAAAAATTAGTAACTTTTTACACAGAAAAAAAGGTGTTTAGATACTAAACACTTTCTTAAACACCAAAATGCAACAGAATAGAATGCATATAGAAAGTTTCGGTACTCTTATCCATAACACCCTGTATTTGAGTTGTTTAATTACTATCTAAAATAACATTAATATTAATTGGCTACGAATTAATGAAACCTATACTGTCGATTTCATTTCTTTAACTGCCTGATTGTATTTTAGCGATATTTTAAATAATATTTGTGTTAATAGGGCCTTAAATCACATCAAAAGTAATTAATGTTATTTTATTCATGTTTAGTAGTTCATGTTCAATTATTGATTTATATGCATTAGTGTTATTTAATTAGTCTAAATTACCAATAACTTAAAATTATGAGATGATATACGAACCCGGTCCATATTGTATATAGTTAACAGTTAATATAACGGTGGTTAACGAAAGTAATTTTTTTCGAAAAATAGAAAACGAAATTAAACGAAATATATAGACAACGCGAAATATACATTGAACTTGTAACGCAATATACACTTATTAAACATCAGTGTTTAGCATTATGTTTAAAAACCACGAAGTTTAATTTCTAAACATGACCTCTTACCAGCTGTTCCAGTTTGGAACACTCCCGGAAAGATCTTGGAAGATTGTTTGAGAAACTCGTTTGATTTAAACAGATGTGATTAAGGAAACAACACCAACTCTTACCCATGTTTAGCTTTCAAACATGTTTAGATGTTAAAAACCTAAACACCTTTTTTTCTGTGTATGGGAGACACTGATTGAACGCAGTATCGGACACGTTTATCTCTACGCGTTTCGCGTCGCTTAAACTCGAATATTTATTTATAATAAAACCGATAAAAGCGAAAGAATTCCTGAATAAAATACGTGGGAAAGTTCAAAAGTAACTTACCCCCGCCTGGTCGGGTGAAATTGTCATCGTACACGCAAACATTCGGCTTATGATTCGTCCAGTTGACAACGCCACAATTTCTATGCGCGGGAAAAATCTGAAAATGTTATTACTACCCTTCTCTCCCTAAAGCCCCATTTTTACGCCCGCTAATATAGCTGCTAGAAACAACCGAAACATTCGCTTTCACTAGTTGCTGGTATGAAAATTTTACCTAACCCTACTAGCGGATAACTTGAAATTCAGCGGGTTCGGCAAGTGGAAAATATCCGTTTTATCCGCAACTAGCGAGCGTGCAAATGGTGCCATATACGAGCCGCAATTTCTCCCGAATCCTATAATTTTGAGTTTGTAAATTTGCACCCACAATCATAGAAATCGGGATTAAATCTTGTAAATCTTCTAACCCGTGAAGTAACGAATGAAAAATGAAAATGGAAGACCCAAAAATGAAGCGTTTAAGGGAAACCACGAAGGACATGAGGTAGCGGGCGTGGGCCATGAAGTTACATGATCGCTCTAGATCTGCTCCGGTTGAGTTTCTGGATGAGACGAGATTATTCCAACGAACTGGGCTGGTACTTTGAAATTGGTTCATCCGGGATAAAGTAAAACTCATTATTATCGATTTTGATTCCGGTTGTGCTCGGATTTCCGAGTGCTCTCTCTGGCAACATTGACGGCCAGGCCAGCGGATACACGATGTTGGAGGGGCCAAAGAAAAGGTTTGACGGCGAAAAAAATATAATTTGGTTTACTTTCTGCCTTCTATACACTGTAGGAGGGAAACCCGATTTACATAACAATGTACAGATAAATCGATTGTTGGTGTAACTCATGCCATAAGTAACGTAATTACTATTATTTCGCCAATGACAATATTAATCATTTCGTGGTTAAGGGCTGATAACTCTCCGTAAGTCGTTCTGGTCTTTGGAACTGCCAAAGAACGATGACCGAGAAGTGACCGCGTGACCAGCCATTTTGACGGATCAGCCCAAGCTTATTAAAATAGAAAATACTTTATAATAACACTTACTTTGGCCACGACATTATGAACTGCCGAATATAAACGTAAAATTCGCTATTATAAAGATGACTATTTTCGAATTTGAAACCTCGTATTGGTGGTAGTCAAACTAACCTGTCATTAATGATAAGTTTTTAACCGAAATCAGTAATTTTCAAACCTTTTTTACTTTGCCACTTATAATTATTATATTACTTATGGTCGTACTAATTCAAAAATCGAGATACTATTTATTTAAACCGGATGCATTCAGAAATGATTGTATCGTAATTGGATTTATGTGTATTCAAACTGACCACTATAGCAAAGTTATCCAAAATTTTATATATATATATATATATATATATATATATATATATATATATATATATATATATATATATATATATATATATATATATATATATAAAACGATAAAACAACTCCCATTAAAATATATATATTGTAATGGGAGTAGCTCGAGGTAAAATACAATTAGGGTAGTTACTCCCATTACAATATATTTATGAATGGGAGTTGTTTTATCGTTTTATATTTTTTCGTGTAATAATCCAAAATTATTATCTTCGTTGATTGGCCTTCATTTCGAAATATAACTTTTTAATTGATCATCTGTTAAGCCTACCTCACACTTGAGGGTAAAATCAGTTATAAACTCAGTTCGAAGCGTCTTCCATTTTTTCTTGGTTCGCACGTGCGAAATCGCTTCATGCTGGTTCGGTTATAGGCTTCACGTCATTTCAATTTAGGACCAGAATTTTTTAAAATAAGAAATTTTTTCCCAAAACCATTAGTTAATCATGATTACTATACATACAGTAATATTATTTTATGTAATTTCGAATTTTAGTCACGTTATTTTTGATAATACGAGCAATTTTACTTCCCCGCCTTGGGGTTTTGAAAGCGTTTTTGAGTGAACCGACTTGACCAAGCAGCTTCCCGAACCAACACGAACCGATTTATTACGTTGGATTCGAAAACCAGTTATCTAAACGAAATTATTTTAGGGGTAAGTGTGAACGTGGCTTTAGAGTTTTACTGTTTATACTATTCAAATCAAGCCATATCGATTTATAGATTTAGTTAATAATTATAGCTAAGAGTAAAAAAAAACCAAAGATATAGTAGAAACTTCCTGCTGCCGAAAACGGTCCGCTTTTCAATGGTAATATAGAAGTATCTCTTAGGAAAAATTAGAGCGGGAAAGTATATATATTTTACAGTTGGAATGCCTAAGAAAGAATATGATTATCTTAAAAACGGGCGTGGTCTACAGCCGAGATTTTCGCTCGCGACGATGGGCAACGTCTTACATTCGAGGCAGTTTAAACCCCGCCTGTTTCTCAAGGAGAATTCGCGGCGCGGTGGCAATGAATGCTTAGGCATTCCAAGTGTATATGTATGTAATTTCCTGTTTTCCGAAAGGGGCCGGAATGTATCTTGGTGAAACGAACCCTGTCATTTCCCCATTACATATTAACCCTTAATTTAGAGGGGGGGGGCTTATGTGGAGTAATACGACGGGAAAACTTTCTTCATTTGTCAGCGAGGCCAGAAACTCAAACAATGGGCAAGCACGTGTTGTTTACTCAATCGAGTTATAAATAGAGCTGACCTCTTTGGATAACCGATATCGACACCAGCCAACTCTTGACGACTCGCAGCCGCGTCTGTTCGATGTACGTTATATCATAAGTAACATAATAACAATAAATATGACAATTAACGAGATTTACAACCATAGCTATTGCGTAATCAAGATGTTTTCTCAGCACAGAGCCCTCTAGTGTCTAAAATACGCGAGACTTCCGCTAAGCCGAAATATCTGGTTTCCGATATATAAGCGGAATATTAGGTTAAACGATAAAAATTAAAAAAGGTTTTTCTCGGCGTAATTCGCGAGCGGGCTTCAAAACAAAGCCAAAGCCCCTCGCGACTTCAGAACGTGCTCTCCGATATTAGGCTTAAATTTTTATCAAAAAGTAGTCATCCAAAACGGTAAGTCACAGATCGAAGAGAGTTATACTTATTGTTATTATGATACTTATGGTTATACCCGTATTGAACTTTTTCGTCACGCTATAACGCCGCTTACTTAACTGCCTGTCCTAATCCGCCGCCATAAGATAGGCCAGTGGAAAAGGATTTTTAATATACGACCTTTTTTCAGACATTAAAAGTGAAGTACGTCAATCAAATCGTGTGGATGTATACGTAAAATACGTATACACCGCGATTGCTGATTGTCACTTTTTTTTTTGACGCGGGTCCCAATAGACTAGCCTGTTAAAAACTTTGCATAATCACTGTACAAGCCTGTAGCTTTGACTGTACTAGAATGATTACGTAACTGATTACACATTTAGCATTACCTAAGGCTGTAATCATACACGTAATCATGTTCATATGCCTGTAATCGGTGTACAGTATTTTAAGTAGTGTTTTTTTTATTCAAAGAAGGAAGAAATAAGAAGACCGCGAGCCCGGCGAAGATCTGATTAATCAGGGCGAGATATGTGTAACGGCCACGCCAAAGGGGGGATACGTGGGGACAGGGGTAGGGAGGCCATCCACAAACTCTGCCTCCCAGACGCTTGGGTTTACAGGAGTACGCTACTACTCCCGGCTTAGGTAGTGGTTAGCCCCTCGATTTTACTAAGCCTACTTCATGACAAACATTTCGTCATTTCAGTCGGCGATAAGGAAGCTTTGCTTCAATAGGCGCTTAAATAAACCCCTCTCTGACTGTCTTGCCCCCCGGTTGAAAAATGCTGCCAGATCTATGCATAGAAAATTCTCAGCTTTGGCAGTAAAAAGAGAAACCATAGACAAACCGGTTATACAGAGTGGAAGCCTCAGCCGTGGTCCAGCCTCGGTACTTCTCCTAGTATTCCACAAATAGACCAATGGGATAATTATAAGCGCATCTTTATCCAATCGCCCGATAAAGCATTTGGAAGATGCGCTTCTAATTCTCCCATTGGTCTATTTTTAGACTACCAAAAGTACCGAGGCTGGACCACGGCTGAGGCTTCCAATTATCCCATTGGTCTATTTTTGGCCTACCAGTGCCTGTAGAAGTGTTCCACCCGCAGTACTCTGGTGTACTAGGAGAAGTACCAGAGCTGGACCTGTATGTCAAGTAGCACCAGCACCAACTCTATAATCGGCTATGAATTATCTTTTATTTAAAGGAATTTTTATTTTGAATAAAATTTTACTTATAAACATTAGAAACAGTTTTTGGTTTAATATAAAAATCAAAAACCGGATCCAGAATTTGAGTTTGCAATTACCCCGGCCTTTACGCGAAAAGTTGATGAGTAATATAATAGTACTTGCAATGGGGCCTAAAAATTCCATTTCGATGTCTACTTTATTAGTCCGCAGCCATGCGGGGTGGACAACATAGTTTTGGGGGGATAAAGGGGGCAAGAGGGGGCCGTTTTTTTCTTATTTTTTAATTTATATTTAACAGTATTTTATTCAACCAGAATCATGCTTAAATCATGGGTGTTTGATTGCAACAGCTCCGTATCTGTTTTTTAAACATCTCTTCATCAATTCTTGTAGCAAACATTTAACAATACGGTTAAAAATAAATTAAAATATAAGAAAGAAACATTTTCAGACACTGTTGGAGGATTAAATGTCCATTTTCTAACGTTAATTCCGTTATAGCTCGGAAACGATTCATCCTACTTTTGGTCATAACTCCGACACTATTAGTCCTAGCGACCCGCGGTGGGTCTCTCATTCGACTCAGCTGTAAAACATACTACAGAAACGATACCCAATTCAACCCGATGGTTAAATTTAAAATTTGGGGATTTTTTTTGCATATTAGAAAAAAAATCACGAAATTCAGTACAAATTCGGTCCAAACTCGGAAACGGTTGTTCTCATTCGACTCAACGTGAACACATTCATCGGGAACAACACCAATCACGGTCCAATTCGTCGAACGCAAATTTCGGGGGCGAAGGCCACCTCTTGCCGATAGAATATTTGAGGGACTAGCCAATTAAGCACAGTAGTAAAGATAGCATTTACTATGACATGAGAATAATTTATCAAAAAAATCAGAACATATTGAGGTGCCTTATATAGATAACTCGTACAAAAAGACAAATATTTTACCGAATACAACACTCAATCGTAAGAGAAATGAGCGTCGCAAGCAGTGGCGCACCCAGGGGGGGGGGAGCCCCCCCCCCCCTCCACGAAGAAGAAGAAAATAAGCATGACTGAAGCCTTCATAAAACGTTTTTTGCTTATCATTACCTAAAAATGTTTTGGGACTGGTCGCAATTCTCTTAGGAAGTTGGCAGAACACTCAGCAAAGGGTAACTCCTCTTCCAACCAAAGACCACGAGAGTCAGACCAAGACTCTCCAAACTCTCAACAACTGGCGCCCAAAAGGTCCAAAGCTCAGACCTTCATTCGAGGATGGCCATTATAAAAGATGGCTTTCCCTCGAACTGAGGAGTAGATGGGCACCATCCAGCGAGGGGTTCTGGAGAGGCTAGATTGTTGACCCTCTTCCTCGATTCTGGCAATTCCAGCTGAGTGGGGGTGCCTTAATTTACCTGTGTAAGGATGAATTCGCAGGCAATTGGTTATGTAAGGAGTTTGACCTAAACAAGTTCTTCAGGGAACGACGCTTTTGGGGGGAAAAGTCGGTGACCTACCAAAACCTTTTAAGGTCGCTTTCCGTGCAAGGTGTCTTCAAACCTTCAACCAACTGTTGAAAGGTTCTTGGCAAGACAGAAGAACCGACTGTCTTGGATTTTCCAAATGGATGGAGAGTCGGTGAACGCCATCAAGGAGGAACGATTTGTCGTCGAGGCAGCTTTGGACAGGGGTATCTTCAAGATGCTAAACAATTCAAACCAAAACGGAGCTGTAAGTGTTGCAGAGTGTGTGGTTAATCCCAAACATGTAATTGTACCCGAGCCTAACGACTCGGTCATTTCAGCATTAGAGGACTTAGAGCCTCTGTTAAGCGATGACTCGGAAGAGGACACGCTGACAGAGGACCTCAAAGTCTTCAGCCTATTGGACCCTTAAGGTGGCTCAACCAGAAGAAGCAATAACTAATCTAACTAGTGGGAGTGGTGTGGTTTCCACACTCACCGCTGGTGAGGGCGGTAACACCGGTCAACCCCCAAACTAGGCCCGTCGCTATGAGCATTAAGGTGGTACAGATAAATCTTCACCACTGTAAGGTAGCGTCCGCTGTACTCTGTCGAAGGCTTGCTAATGAGCAAATTGATGTTGCTCTTATTCGGGAATCTTGGATTGTCAATGGAAAAATCCTTGGTCCTAATAGTGCAGATAATGTCTATTATGACTATAATTCCGTTTCACCTATCACAGAAAAAACAACGTTTAGCTTTTAAACACAATTTTAGCACCTAAACACATATTTTCGAAACATTGCTTAAATCGTTTAAAATCTAAATGCATAGATGATTTTTATATAAACACCAAAATTTTAAACAATTAATTAGTGTTTATGATGCGCCGCTAAACGTTTATTTTGGAAACGGATAAGAAAATTAAACGTTTTTCTAAACCTGCCGTTTCTATGTTTAGGGGGAAATGTAGTGCTTAGTCTTTAAGGTTTAGTTTTGGTACAGGTAAATAAACCGCCATTTTTCTGTTTGAAATTACTCATTCAGGATCGGTTTACTTGGTAAGTACTCTGATTTTAAATCCTATTAAATAAATTAGTAATAGTGGGTGAATTACCAAATTTTATATGAAAGAGCTCTTGATTTTAACATTTGGAGAAAATGTCAGTAATTATAAAGTGCATTTCTGATTTTTATATATAAGCCTTAATCTATAAGGTAAGCATTAAGCCTTGGCCAGCTATAATGATAACGATGTTAATAAATACAATAAAAATTAAGCAAATGAAATTTCTTAACTTTGAAAAAATAATATAGTATTGGAAATTTAAGGCTTACTCTTAATCAAATATTAATCTGTCATTTAGAATCTAATTTTATGATGAATAAGAAATCTTTTAAATATTAAGAATTGGTGGAAAAATTCTCATGAAACACACTAATCTAAAAGGTTTAGTTAGATATTTTTATGGAAAACAATCAATTTAAGTAAATTTAATTTGTGACACGCTAAACAAAAAAAGATAAGTTATATTTTTGGTATATAATGCAATAATAAGATTTTATATCAATAATTATAGAACTAGAAAGATATATTTAAATGCTATACATTTAGCAAGCTAAACACGCTTTAAAGCTATACATCCAATCCAGCAAGCTAAACACGTATATACGTTATACATTTAAATATATAAATGTGTTTGAAACCTATACAGCTTCAAGCCTAAGCATGTTTAAAAACTAATTACGAAAGCAATAACCATGTGTATATGGTAAACACAAAGGTTATTAAACGTGTTTGAAAAGTAAACATTATGATTGTAATCATATCGAAAACCTAAACATGTGTATTAGATAAAAAGATTTAGACCTAAACACATTTAGCTTTTAAATGTGTTTAATAACGCGTTGCATTTTGACGTTTAGGAAAACGTTTAGGTTCTAAACGTGGTTTTTTTCTCTGTAGAGCTTGTGTATTGGTACGCAAGTACATTCGTGACCTTCCACTTTCAATCTATCAGTCTAGGGACACCGCCGTGGTTAAAATCATCTCCTCTAATACTGACGGGAATGGGGAACTGACGCTGGGATCCTCTTACTTCCCTTACGATGATGCTCTCCCCCACCATCGTATGAGGTGCCCAAATTAGTTAACCACTGTGAGCGGTCTGGAAATAAACTCATAATTGGTTGTGATGCGAACGCTCATCATGTCATTTGGGGCAGCAGTGACTGCAATGATCTTGGTGATAAACTAATGGATTGCGTGGTTAGTACCAAACTTAATATTCTCAAAAGGAACAATCAACCGACTTTTATTACTCGTAACAGAAGTGAGGTCATTAATCTTACGTTGTGTACAGAAAATGTCGTAGCTCTAATTGGACCGTCATTATCGGATCACAGAACTCTACCCGAAGGATGATAAGCCTAGGCTGTCATCGGTGCTGGATTTCGATTTGGCTGTTGATCGCATGCAACGCCATTATCGACTCCTACCACAGCAACTGTCCGGGGTCTCCAGGACCGGATGGGATTACTCCCATTCTTTTGCAGGAGGGCATTGACATTCTCTGCCCTATGCTGAGTAGAATCTAAAGGGCTTGTATTGCCCTTAGTTATATACCAAGCACCAGTAAACTTTTTGGGTGATCTTAATTCCGAAGCCCGGGAAATCTAATTATCTCGAGGCTAAGGCATTCAGGCCAATCAGTTTGTCCTCCTTTTTCTGACAGTTCTATTAGGGGGGAGGTTATTTCTCAAATGCCTCTCTCGACAGCTCAGTATGCCTACCAAAAAGGCAAATCTACTGAGATTGACCTCCATAAGGGCTATTGACTTTAAGGAGATCGCTTTAGCGGTTTTCCTTGATATTGCGGGCGCTTTCGATAAGGTATCTAGCAGTGCCGTATTTCCGCCTAGGCCAACCTAGGCCGTGGCCTAGGGGCCCATCCTTGGAAGGGGCCCTCCAGTGACCGTAATTACTGTATTCGAAGGCATAAATCTATAATATCAATCGTAATTTATATTGGAGAAATTCCTAGGTAGTTTTAAAATTACCAAAATTTCTGCCTGGCAGTTTACGGACGCAGCCTTAAATAGCAATGTTGCATAATTATCGCATATTTAGTCGACGATTGTTAAGAGCTTTTATTTAGTAATATAACCGTAGAGCTCCGACTTCTACGCTGAATCAGGGAAATTCAGGCACAGCCTAGTTACAGGGATAAGAGTAAATGCAGCGCGTGAAAAGGGGGCCCAGACTTCTTATCTGCCTATGGGCCTTGGTATCTAGTGCAGTCATAATGAAGGCTGCAAAGCGCTTTGGCATTAATGACACTCTGTGTCTTTGGATCAAAGCTATGCTGACGAATCGTGTGGTGGTATCCTCCCTGCTTGGTGAATCACTTATGGTCGCCACTAGCCGTGGCTACCCGCAAGGTGGTGTTCTTTCACCATTGCTGTGGTGCCTGGTTGTGGATGATCTATTGGTGAGAATAAACAGAGATGGGTGCCGCTGCTTCGGTTATGCTGACAATATCGCCATCCTCTTCACGGGAAAGTTCCCCAACACTATTACTGATTTAGTAAGAAGGGCTCTTGCGCAGGGCCGTCTTAAGACTTTTTGGGGCCCTGGGCTAAATTATTTTTTAAGACCTTTGCGATCCCCAACGGTCAGCCTTTGTATGTCCGTTGTCTAAATTCAACTACACAACAATCAAACCAAAACTTTTAATTTCAAAAGTATAACATGGGGCTACTGAAAATAAGATTTTTACTGACAGTGGCTCGCTGTTCGGTTTTAGAAATTGTTGGCGATGAGTCAAATTACTTCAGACGTAACTAAAAGATACGTAATATTAAATGAGCAGAAATAATATTTAACCAACTAAACCCTTATCCCTAGAATAGAGGTGGTATGGCTGGCTTTTTCGAGGCCCCAAAACTGGCTGGGGGCCCTGGGCTGTAGCCCACTTAGCCCATGCCTTAAGATGGCCCTGCTCTTGCGTCAGTGGAATTCTGGTGCAGGTAAGTTGATCTTACGGTTAATCTTAAAAAGACGGTTCTTGTTCCTTTTACTCGTAAAAGATACAAAACTCTTTTAATGATATCTCCTTATTTGGGACTATCTTAAGCAAAAGCACTGAGGTAAAGTACGATAGTGTTATTCTAGACAGCAAACTAATGTGGAAGCCTCATCTTGACTTTGTAATTAAGAAGGCTAAGATGTTACTTTGGAGAACCAGAATAAGCAGGTCATGGAGATTTAGCCCCAAAGTGACTTACTGGCTATCCACCATGATCATATGACCATTGCTCTCTTATGCTGCTGTGGTCTGGCTTGCGTCAGCATCACAGGAGCTACTACACAGAAAAAAAGGTGTTTAGATACTAAACACTTTCTTAAACACCAAAATGCAACAGAATATTTATCAGGTTTAAAAACGATCATGTTTAGGCGATAGTGGTGTTCAGCTTTGCAACATCATGCGTTTAGAAATTAAACGTGTTATTTGCTTCTTATATTTATCGTTAAAACGTGTTTAGATAAAATACGTTTAGAGATTACACATATTAAATGCTTTTGGCACTTACAATGAAAACACGTTTAAAGATTAGTTTCTAAACATGTTCAAAGGTTCGGGTGTTGTGGTTTAAAACATGTGTTAATTTTTCCGTATACGCCACTCTTTGAGTAGCCGTATATTTGAGTGGTTTAATTACGATCTAAAATAACATTAATATTAATTGGCTACGAATTAATGAAACCTACTGCCTATACTGTCGATTTCATTTCTTTAACTGTCTGATTATATTTTAGCGATATTAATTTAAATTATGTGTTAATACGGCCTTAAATCACATCAAAAGTAGTGTTATTTCATTAATTTTTCGAGGTTCATGTTCAATTATTGATTTATATACATTAGTGTTATTTAATGAGTCTTAATTACCAATAACTCCAAATTATGAGATGATATAGGAACCCGGTCCATATTGTAGTTAACACTATTAATATAACGGTGATTAACGAATATTAATTTTTTTAGAAAAATAGAAAACGAAATTAAACGAAATATATAGACAGCGCGAAATATACATTAAACTCGTAACGCAATATACACTTATTAAACATTAGTATTTAGCATTATGTTAAAAAACCACGAATTTTAATTTCTAAACATGACCTCTTACCAGCTGTTCCGGTTTGGAACACTACCGGAAAGATCTTGGAAGATTGTTTGAGAAACTCGTTTTATTTAAACAGATGTGTTTAAGGAAACAACACCAACTCTTACCCATGTTTAGCTTTCAAACATTTTTAGATGTTAAAAACCTAAACTCCTTTTTTTCTGTGTAGAAAAAAACCGTGTCTGTCTGTCTGCCCTGCGAACGCGTACGCAGTTCCTCGAAATCTCTGCGTTCGCAGTTGCTAGGACTGTCGAAGGGTTGGCAAAACCACCGTGCGACGGTGAGCGTTAACGGATTAATTTGCGGTTCGGTTTGGTTTGGATGTTTTTTATTCGTCAACGTTCACCGTCGCGACAGTTTGATTGGATATTTCGTTATTGTAATGTTTATGTATATTGCGTAAGGTGTGAATGTTGAGTTTGTGTTATGACAGTTGCGGGTGCTGAGTTTGTGTTATGACGGTTGTGGGTGTTGAGGGTGTTGTGTTTGTGTTTGTTATATTTGTACGGGCGTTTTCTCTTCTACTTCTTCTTATTGAGTTTTGGGACGGACCGAGTGCTGAGTGTTATGGCAACCTCTCAACGTCCAATGGCAGCATCAATTGTTCACGGTATTCGTCTTAGTGTCAAATACTGGCGCCGGTCAGGAATCGAACCCGGGTCGGCTGCGTGTCAACGATTTACTCTAACATCTGAGCCACCGACGCTTGCTACACAGAAAAAAAGGTGTTTAGGTTTTTAACATCTAAACATGTTTGAAAGCTAAACATGGGTAAGAGTTGGTGTTGTTTCCTTAATCACATCTGTTTAAATCAAACGAGTTTCTCAAACAATCTTCCAAGATCTTTCCGGGAGTGTTCCAAACTGGAACAGCTGGTAAGAGGTCATGTTTAGAAATTAAACTTCGTGGTTTTTAAACATAATGCTAAACACTGATGTTTAATAAGTGTATATTGCGTTACAAGTTCAATGTATATTTCGCGTTGTCTATATATTTCGTTTAATTTCGTTTTCTATTTTTCTAAAAAAAATTACTTTCGTTAACCACCGTTATATTAACTGTTAACTATATACAATATGGACCGGGTTCGTATATCATCTCATAATTTTAAGTTATTGGTAATTTAGACTAATTAAATAACACTAATGCATATAAATCAATAATTGAACATGAACTACTAAACATGAATAAAATAACATTAATTACTTTTGATGTGATTTAAGGCCCTATTAACACAAATATTATTTAAAATATCGCTAAAATACAATCAGGCAGTTAAAGAAATGAAATCGACAGTATAGGTTTCATTAATTCGTAGCCAATTAATATTAATGTTATTTTAGATAGTAATTAAACAACTCAAATACAGGGTGTTATGGATAAGAGTACCGAAACTTTCTATATGCATTCTATGGGTCTCTATGAGTAAAAAATGTCTTATAACCATGGGTTCCAAAGTGCTTCGTTTCAGAGATATGAGCTCTCAAAAAACTACCCCAAAAACCGGACACAGCCTTAAATCTGGCAAATAATTTTCTTCCTTGAACCAAATTGTTTTCATTAAACTATCAATTGTTTTTTATCCGTGAGGCGAGAAACTTTAATAACAAGTGGCAAAAGTTCATTAATGTCCTTTTAGAAGTAAAATGAGTTTGAAGACAAAGCCATTTTAATTTTATTGACACGGTTCCAAATAAAATAAAAACATTTTGTCGTTACGAACGATTTTAATTATCAAAATTAAAGATAAAATGTCATAAGATTTCTAAAAGTATGCTTTTAAGTTTGTCTAATTCGTTCTGTGGTTAATATGGCCCGTCCGAGAACGCTTTTTGGGTTAGAAGTTCCAAGATTCAATCGTTCGTCTATTTGTCGAAATATTATTTGTATCTCTCTCCAGGTTACATGCCAATCATAAAAAAACAATGTTTAAACTTTGTGTCGATCTGACACCAGTCTCTTAGGAATCTACTGCTGATTGAATCTTTGAGCTTCTAACCCATTTTTCTTGAGCCCGTCCGTGCAATAAGCGTTCCTAGACCAATGTGCCATATTAGCTACTAAACGAATTGGACAATTTTAAAACCATTCCTTTAGAATTTTTATGACATTTGTATCTTTAAATTTAATAATTAAAATCGTATCACTAAATTAAAATGGCTTTGTCTTCAAACTCATTTTACTTCTAAAAGGACATAAATGAACTTTTGCCACTTGTTATTAAAGTTTCTCGCCTCATGGATAAAACAATTGATAGTTTAATGAAAACAATTTGGTTCAAGGAAGAATATTGTTTGTCAGATTTAAGGCTGTGTCCGGTTTTTTGGGGTAGTTTTTTGGGAGCCCATATCTCTGAAACGAAGCAATTTAGGACCTATGTTTAATTTTGTACTCATAGAGACCCATAGAATTCATATAGAAAGTTTCGGTACTCTTATCCGTAACACCCTGTATACGGCTACTCAAAGAAGGCGTATACGACAAATTAACACATGCTTTAAACCTCAACACCCGAACCTTTGAACATGTTACGAAACTAATCTTAAAAATCTTTAGACGAGTTTTCATTGTCAGCGCCAAAAGCATTTAATATGTTTAATCTCTAAACGTAATCTATCTAAACACGTTTTAACGATAAATAAATAAATAACACGTTTAATTTCTAAACGCATGATGTTGCAAAGCTGCACACCACTATCGCCTAAACATGATCGGTTTTAAACATGATAAATATTCTGTTGCATTTTGGTGTTTAAGAAAGTGTTTAGTATCTAAACACCTTTTTTTCTGTGTAGGCTACGGTGTTTTTCGAAAACAGCTTTGGCGAATGTCATTTACGAAGTTATAACGTTAGGTACTATAATTTATTCTACATCATTTTAAATATTTATAAATTATATTAATCTTATATTTAATTAAATATTTATAAATTATATTAATCTTATATTTAATTAAATATTTATAAATTATATTAATCTTATATTTAATTAAATATTTATAAATTATATTAATCTTATATTTAATTAAATATTTTTAAATTATATTAATCTTATATTTAATTAAATATTTATAAATTATATTAATCTTATATTTAATTAAATATTTTTAAATTATATTAATCTTATATTTAATTAAATATTTTTAAATTATATTAATCTTATATTTAATTAAATATTTAAGTATTTTAAAGTAAAATTTGACGGTGATCAGGAATTGAACTCGGGTCGCATTGTTACCATGAGGATAGTTCACCGCCGAGCCATTGCCTTCCTTAGGGAAAATATTAAACTAAAGGGACCATTATGATAAGGCGGGCTCTTTTACTAAACGGATGAATACAATATATGTGGATATTGTTTATTGAACTTTGTTTTTTAATTTTTTTGAACTTGTTAAAGTCTAAATTTTTACGTATGAAAATTTAAAGGTCAAATCTTGTTTTAGCGCAGTCAGCAGATAAGATGGTTAAAGGGTAGAACCCGTTAGTTGTAATTTATTTCGTTTTTTCAGTCTTTTGTTATCTATTGTGTGTTACCTATTATATTTCAAGGGTAATATTTAATTTATGAAGAAAATATCGAGTTGTTTACATCGTGCTCTTACACTTATGTTGGTCTGGGTTTTTAACTGGGTCGTCATTACTTCGTAATTTATTTTAAACGTTTTCTCGACTGATTAAGATGCTTAATGCAGTTCATCAATTGGGTTCGTTTGTTTTATTTATAAAGAGCCCTAACTATTCCGTCTACGGTCATTTATTGATATACGAGCTGTCGTTTAGTCAAGTGGCTTTCCGTGCTTTGTGAATGGTAAGTTTTTCGCTTCTTGTTAATTCATTTTATTGGTGTGGATATTTGGACATCTACGATTCCCAATGCAGTCATTGATTTCCTGGGTGTGAGAGTCATTATATGATATTGGAAATTGGAAGGTTTTGGTCTTTTTCATGCGGTATGTGTCACAACGTCGTCCACTACCAGATGTCGAATATAGCTATTCTGCGGTATCTTCATCAAGGGGGAGTGTTGAAATAAAATGAGCGTTAAAGATGTGGCAAGTATGTCGTAAGCGAGAAAAATACAAATACCCTCTGTAGATATTTCTTTCATTAAAATTTCCTTCGTATTATATTTAACTGATAAACTTGTTCTGTAAATAGGGTTAAATTCAATTGTGCATTGTTTTAGTACGTCTAACTCGCTGTTGTAACTACTTAATTTATATTATTCTGAATAAATTAAACTCGGTTGTTTCGTCTCAATTATTTTAATTAAAATTAAAATTTTATACCGGGCGGGATTGAACCGGGATTACGTTTTTAGTAAATAACTCTGAATTGCGGAGATATCTTTAAGGGACGTCTCGAGAAAATAATACCACTAGGGACAATTCTTCCGAGGAGAGGTATATTTTGGCTTGCCAACTTGTTATTTATTTAATTATTTTGTTTATAAATTTAATTACAAAATCAGTAAATCACGAATTTAATGGTACTGAAAGTTACAATTACATCATTAAAATCAATGTCTTGAGCAATTTTAGCTTCGTGAAACTTCTTTGGCTTCTTTCGTGAGTTGCAATTGATACACATATTGTTAAAAAAAATCGCATAAAGCAGTTAATCAGAAAAGTCATTTTTGACAATAAACCTCAACATTTCTGAAGTTGTCCAATTCTCTGCCTCTTTTACGGTTATTTTTGCAGCCTGTAAGTGACGATGCAGGTGTAAAATTTCCACAGCGATATTACCATCAGAAAATTTCGTGTATCCATATAGCCTAATATAAAAAACGCTGAAAGCATACATTTCAACTTTGTGGGCAACCTGCTAGAGTCAACATATTAGAATTGGAAAAACATATTGAAGGGTTCTAATCATTGTAAAAGCCTGAAAATAAGTTATTATATTATAATCATTATTTCCAGGGGCGTCCCTTGGGGGATGGCAGAAGTTCACATCCTCCCGAGTTTTTAATAGTTGGCCGACTGAGGTCTAGTTTGTGACTTGGAAAAATTCCGGGTAAACTTGGTAAATGAGTTACGCTCCCCCCAATACGACCCCTTCTGTACGCCACTGATTACATCCGTAGACAGTAAAACACTATTCTAACAATATTTTGGTTTCTTAAAGGGTAATGTGACGTAGCAGGTGGAATGATAAAAAGTAAAATATTGCCATGTATTTTTCGTTCTAAATTATTTATTTCACACCCTGTTAATAAGTCGCTGGAAAACAGGGCTGCCATACATTTTCGATGCAAAATAAATAATTTATAACGCAAAATTCATGGCAACCCTGTTAAAATAGCGTCTGCTTCACCATGTTCCAAACGAAAGCTTCCGAAAACCGCCGCTTGAGGGAAATAGGAACAACGCCCAATACACTATTTTAGTTTCGCTATCGGCTCGCATGAGATTAATCAAGTCATTGTAAGCCCAAGTATGGATAAATTTGTGGTAAAATCAGCAAGAAAAAAGACCAAATATCAGGAATCCATACCTATACTTGGAATGTTTACGGCGGCAGATTATCGTCTCGATGTGGCTGAAGGTTTTTTGACGCCACTATGTAAACTTAACAAACAACTGCGTGAGAGGGGAGCGCGCGCAGAGGGGATTTTTTTCTCTCGTAGGCGGGGCCAAAGCCGTCAGAGTTATCTTAACATAGGCGATACGGCAGGATAAGCATTCCAAGTAGAGGTATGGATTCCTGTGATTATTGATGGACTACGAAATAAAACCATTCCGGTCAGAATAATAATGCTAAAAATTTGGCAGCGGTAGAAGTATCGCCATCTGGTATTTTTCATTTACAATAATTCTCTTTAAAATTCGTTTTCAGTGCCTTAACTTTAATTAAAATTCATATAATTATCAAAAGGCCCACCCCAATATCCATGTAATACCTTTTGCCACTTTTCAATCCATTATTACACGCTTCGGTCTATTTTCCTGCGTTGTCCTTCTTTTGCAAAATGGGGTATTGAGCGACGTTTTTATTTGGACCTATTTGGGAGCATTCCATTTCCATTTACATTGATCATTTTTATAGCTGACACAAATGATCATTTGAATGTTTTCGTGCTCTTTCTTCTCGATTCAAACGCGTTTGGAACGACGCCGGCGACTAATCTTTAATAATATCGACCACTCGAATTCGAGGGAGATCGTTTCATTCGCTTCTTAATTAAAATGGGCTTTCGAAAATAAAATGATATTAACACGGTGATTTTTTTAGCGTGTAGCTCAATACAGTGGTTACAGACTACGTATTGCTCAACTCGATATTCAAATCGGCAAACTGAACTTATGATTACGACGCTAGCGCTATCTGGCCCCGGCGCATTTAAAAATTACATTTGAAAATCGACGCGAGGGAACCAGAATGGCGCGGGTTAGTGCCCCATCAATTAATTATTCCGTTATTTTTTTAGTTCAAACTTCAAATTATAAGTTTTTAAACATACTAAAGAAATGTAGTTAAAATGTGTTTAAAGTTTTAATTCTAAGTTTCAACTAATTTAAAAAAAAATGTTACTAAACAAAATTTTTCAGTCTCTATCCTAGGCTTGAGCTCTTGTTATTCTGATTACTACACGGGACGATATCATTGATTTTCGAATTTAATTTGTTATTCCACGCATATATTAATAGGTAGCGTTAGCGTCGCCACCGGAAACGTCAGTCTGCCGATTTATACAGGATGTAAACCTAAAAAACGTTCCAGTCAAAATTTAATTTTAGTACAGATTTGAAATTTTCAGGTCACGTAGCACATTTGAAACGGAAAATTTTAATGACCTTGTACCACGTTTTCAAGGTCATTTAAAATGTTTCTCGAGAACCATTAGATATACAAAGTTGATTTCAATTAGAAAAGTGTTGCCCGTCAAATTTTAGGTCTAAATAGCTAATTTGACCAAAAACAAGTCGAAGGATTTTAGACAGAACAATAAGGTTGCGATGAAAATAATGTTACTAGAGATGTCCAAGTACTTATTCTAGAGTATCAAAATTTGCTAGATATTCTCATTTGCAAACTTGGATGACTTTCAACTTATGGTTGCTTATCCTTTTGACTGAATTTTTTTATTTTAGAATTTATCCCTCTTAGACGCCCTGTGATCTTTTGAGGAAGAAGGTGCAATATGCGGATGTGAAGCATATCATGGCTACGGGGAAAAAAATTCTGGCGAAGCGGTCGAGATTCCATATTTGCGAACCAATTTTCCCGGGGATGTTCATTTTGGTCTGTTGCTGAGATTCGGTAGATTTGGGTTTGAATTGGCCTTTTCGACTTCTGAATGCTTCCTGACTAGAAGCGCACCTTTCTAGAATTCCTTTGCGTTCGAGTTCGACGTTGATTTGGTAGCCACAATCGTTTAGGTACTCTGTCGGTTGAACTTGGCATTGCTTCTTTAAGAACGTCTATTGAGAATGAATAGGCTTATACGATATAGAAAGCTGTTACGGGTTACAGAGTAAGTTTTACCTCTCGAGTTTTTTCCATTTTTCTGGAAAGGGAATTCGCGATGGTGAACTCCATCAAGGACACGAACACCAGTACCAGACAACCAAAAAGCCAAACATCCATGGCGGTCATGTAACTGACCGACGGCAAAGCGCTTCGGGCGGACACCATCTGAGTGGAGAGGGTTAAAAGAGCGGTGACTCCCAAAGTTACCCGTCCCGGCACCGCGTTGACGTCCAGCCAAAATGAGACGAACGAAAGACAGACGACCAAGAAACTTGGGATATACGTGTTGATGACGCTAGCCGTCAAATAACGGTTGAATTTGATCTTTAGAATTAATTGACTCGTATTTCCTGTAGTCAAGCGAAATGTTTAAGATTCGAACCGATTCGGGTCACTTTTGAACTTACCGGAAGGGTAGAATACGTCCTTTTTATCAAAGGTGATGTTGTCTATCCAGAATTGCTGAGGGTGGACTCCGTCAAAAATGTCCACGTCGCTTAATTTTCGACAAAATTCTACTTTGGATTGGCTCATCCAAGTTAAGTACGCTTCCGTGTTTCGACTCGACACTACGTAAACAGTTAAGTGTTAAGGCCTTTTCATACGACTCACTATTTGTGGGTAAGTCCAGTTTTTGACTCGAGTTCGCGAAAGGAGTTGCATTTTCGTTCACAAGCTCCTCGATAATTTGCCGAGATTTTGCGCTTTAAACGGAGTAGAAAATAACTCGTATTTAGATTAATAAAAGTTGATAAGATTAATATTCTCATTTAATTTTGTTCAGTCAAAAAGGTGCGTGCGAAAAGTGTTCGATTGAAATTCTGAACCTCAGTCATAAATATCAGCCGTTCTTCAATACATGGCCGACAAAAGCGTTTGTGGCCAACACTTTGTGGAAAGTTTTTCTCCATTCGCTCGGAGCAACTCGATTTGCGACTCGTGTTGCCAATCAATGTTTTGCGAAAATATTGGCTCGTATATAAGAATACGAGTTTACTTCTAAAAATCTTTCTAATTGCGCCCAAAACCTCGTAACACTTCGAATTTTTGGTTTTGAACTTACGAAATTGGATAGTCAGGAAACATGTTTGTGTATCCATTGGATAGTTTTTAAACTGCATTTGACAACTTATCGTTATGTGATATCTGTTAGAAAAGATATGGCAAAATTAAGCGAATCGTTGCTCCCCTTTCGCACTCTTTGAAAAGGACGCGGTTTACCTGCTATAATGGTAGATGAGACCATTAGGCAGTATTTTATAGACCGTATTGGGAACTGTCGCCGTGAATAGTATGGATTCTTTACAGTTGAAGAAAATGATGTCCGGTTTCCAAATACCTGCAAACCACTCTTTTAGTTTGATTCCGTAACGTTCTTGTTTTTACCTGATGTTTTTACGCGTACACTTTAAAACGTGTTCCGGTAGGTCTTCGGTTTTATTTAAATGGAGGTCGTTTGTGTCAATTAGGGTGTCGTTCCAGATGTTAGATAAGAACACTTGAAGACCAAATTGCTACCAAATCAATCAGTATTAATATATATAAGAAACCATAAACGGGATATAAACGGTAACGCAGTAATTATAAGAATGGCAGGGTCTATTCCAGGCGCGGTTCTAGTTAATGGTCCAATGGGCCCGTGCCCACCCAAAATTTGTGATTTATATAAACCACCATTCGACTTCCTCCCACACCCCTATTATTTCCTGAAGTATGGGCCCACTTAAGAATAATTTTCGAGAACCGGGCCTGGTCTATTCTAGGAAATTGAAATTCTAATTTTCTAGAAATAGTTTGTTTGAATACAGACCATTTAAAGCACAGCGTGTTTAAAAAGGATCGTTGAGAGAACTGTGCTAGTTTCAATATACTCAGTTATAGACTTGGAAAGGGAGAAATTCTTCTAGAAAAATCGCTTTTAATTAATACCATGTTCGAACAGAAAGCTACTTCCCTCCCCCCAAAAAAAAACAGAACCATCCGGCATCTTATTACAACACTAAAACTGACGTCTAATTATAGTGGTGAGTCACCACTGGTGACATTTTTCCTCCCCCCCCCCCCCCACTCGTGTCGGGGGTAACCTAGACTGTGATACACACGGATCGTCAGTACTGAATTTCCCATTAGGCACACCAAGGCGGCACATTTCTAGGGCGGAAAATTTCTAGTCTAGGGGTGGAAAAATTTCTCGGCCAGGGGTGGAAAATTTCCTTCTTCAAATAAATGTGTTTTTATTTTATTTTAAGAGCGCCATTTTCATTAGTGCTTAGGGCGGCAAATTTGTAAATCCGGCCCTGAATATAGTCATTATCCCTATGTACTTTCGTGATAATACGCAATGCACTTCAAGCTGAGATAACACGAAATTACACAAAAACGATGTCCATATTGTTCTAAATGTTTTTTGGTTTGAAGGTAGCGTAACTAGGCCAATGTACCCATAGGGGTCTGCAAGAACAGTCATCCGTGTGAAGTGTCAGTGGCGTAATAAGAAATAAGGGCCCATTTTGCATTGGGGCCCAAATGTTTTAGTTGCTTTGAAACTCCCGGTTCAAGAAATCTAAGACGGCCGCTTTCCAAGGAAAAAATCAGACTAAAGGGGGAGATCAAATTATACCACTTTTAAAGGTCAATTAGTTTGGCCACCAATCTTGTCCAACTAATTGGCAGTGAATTAAGCAGAATGAATAGGAAAAATTGGTACACTTTTTCGTGGACCAACACCCAACCTTTTTCGGATAGGTGACCTATTTTGAGATATTTGACTTTTTCAAAACCTAAGCTATAAGATTTTAACGTGGTTTTTAATGCGAAAATTATAAAATCCAAAACCATTTTTTAAGTCATAAATAGTTAAATATTTATGACTTTTACCTGAAACTTTTACAGTACTTTTGTACATGCCTTAGTAAAACTGATGCGTAAAAATCTAATTTTTCAAAAATTTGGTGGTTATAAGGTTTTGCCATGGGGCAGCCGAATTTGTTTGGGATATCCAACTATTTGCTATTCCGTATCGTTACTGACGCGAGAGTTTTGACCCGTCGTCTGCTTACTATATACTATTGCTATTATCGAAATAGCAGGCCGGAAACATTAAAGCAGATAACCATAAAAAATACGAATAATCCCATTGGAGGAAGCCGAATCGTTCGCGCTCGTGTGAGCAATTGTCGTGCTATTGCGACGCACAAACATTTAATATAAAGTAACGCATTGTTTGGTGGGAAAGTGCGAACAGCGTAGGGTGACCAATTAATTGGTATATCGGAAAATAATGATAAATTATTGAATCGGAATCATTTTCGAATTTGTTACCTAAAAGCGTTTTTGATCGTATGTATTGATAACAAATAGCTTGGCAGGTAGGAGCAACAAACACAGCACCCCACATAAGGAGAACGTAACCCGTCAAAAGTCGTACATTTACTTGCGTACGTTTTTCATTGGTTAGACGCTTTAGCGCCTGCTGCCGTCGGAAGTGAAAAGTTCGGAAATTGTCTCCCCCCCCCCCCCCCCGTAAAACGTTCAGTGTAAAAAATTTGTACACAGCACTACGTTAGCGTGTTTCAGGGCTAGCTGGGTTCTCCTTGGGTTCGTTACTCCTAGGTGGCAGTGACTTCGGATTTCGCGATCGCTGTACGACGAACTATCGTCAACCGATATAACCATTTGCCATACTTATTCTTTTATGTTACTTATGATGATAGGGTATAACCATTAATTCTTCGTTAATGTCGTACAAGTCAACCAGGAAAAATTTGACGGCCACTTCCGTGGGTTCTACGAAAACAAGTACCATATATTAACTTCTTTTTAAAAACAAAAGGCCGATCCCACCGTGTCATGGCAACTATCACGGAAAACGTGGTGCCATTCCTAGATTCATTACTGAACTCGGGATTCTAGAAACCATACTCCGCTAAATGGTGGTACAGAGGTTTGAGTCTATTTGATCGATTCCCAAATGATCGAACGGGTCCCATTTGATCGAATTTCCATTTGATCGAATTGCATTTGATCGAATGGCATTTGATCGACCGAAATTTGATCGAAAGCTAGTGTAGGGTTAAACTACTAGTTTTTGGCGCGCGTACATCAACCTAACCTAACCTAACCTGACCCTATTTATATATATCAAAAACAACGGGCCATTATCGTCGATGTCATAAAAAATTCCATCATATAGTGTATAAAGTAAAAATCTCTTTATCTTTGTGGCTTAATACAGTTAAAGCAATGAATTATTCCATCATTATTCTTTCTGCACTTAAGCAATGAATTATTCCATCATTATTCCTTCTGCACTTCATATTGACATTCGGTAAAATAAAAACATACCAACTGGTACTATAAATACTTTTGAATTCGATCATTTGAAGGTTCGATCTTATGAAACAAATGACAAATAGGATTCGATCAAATGGAATTTCGATCAATTGCAACGTATAATGATCGACTGTCGATCACATATTTTTCGATCAAATGGACCAACACCGGTACAGCAATGAATCTAAAGTTGGCGGTACTGTAATTACAAAAAAAATTGTTTTGCTTCGTACTTTTAAAATTATACGCAACTAGATTCAATTGACTAACCAAAGATTTTCTTATTATTACAAACCTACCAAAAAAATACAAATTCATCCCACTAAAGTTATTTATTTTATATACTTATAAACTTGAAAGACTTGAATAATAATTTAATTTTAGCGTAAGTAACGTAATAAGTCGGCGTTTAAATATTACTTCAATAATTTATTCTTTTTCGCGAAGAAGTCATATCTTGCCGAAGTAACGCAATTATAATTCTATTAAAAATTCGGTCTTATATTTCTTAGGTTGAATTTGTAGTTAATTTTGAGCAACCTAGACAGGAGGATCGGCTTATTAGGTTGTAACCAATGTACGCACCAGTATCGTGCTTGTTGTATCTGTCATCAAACGTACAAACCTTCGGTTTCTTCACCGACCAATCGATGACACCAGCCCAGCTGAAAAGTTGGTTTTCGAACCAAAACTTGGCTTAGCCGCTCTTCGCCATTACGCTTTAAATAACATATCGCTAAATCTATACTCACGATTGCGAAGCGATCCAAGAGCAGTATAATATCTCCAGAGTTATCCATGTCAGACGCATGGCTAATGTCCATAACAAAGAACGGAATGAAAGTAAGGATATCAACATTGTTGGGAACATAATTCGCGCTGATATCGATTGAGACATTTAACACGCGTTTTCCGAATAGCTAATGGTTCGAGGATACATTAACGAGAAGTTCAAAATGTTTGGCAAAACAGTGCCAATAAAGCTTGAAGAAACACCTATCAAGCACTATGGAAACGTACACGTCCTTTCATAACGTTAGGCTCTCTATTTAAAGGAGCAGGCTTCCAGGGAAAATATCATTGTTAAAAATGTTTCGCGTTAGGAACCTGACACTCCTGCACCGATAAGAGTTGAAACAGAGTTGCCCTATTTATTTATTTATTTATTTGTTTTATTTTTGTTAATGTAACAGAGTGATCTACCCTTTGATCCATACCTATCGAAACATTATAAGTAGTTATAATACTTAAATTAAAATTACTTAACTAATGTATTTAAAAAAAAACAATTTTTATCGTAGCTCAAAATCCTTCTCACGCTCGAACAGTAAGCCCCTCCTTCTAAGAACATCAAATCAGCTCGGTGGTTCGCTGAAACATACGTCTTCCGATGCTATTGATCGCACTCCGGTCAGCTCCGGTAACGTCTTTCTTTTCCCCCTACTCGTGTATAAATATTAACATTATCGCTAGTATTATATTCTATAAAAATAAGCACGTATACAATTATTGAGATTTAAAAATAGTGTTTTGTTTCTCTGGCGTTGTTTGAAATATTGAACATTCTCAACGTACTTCTTACCCCTATAAACGTATTTATTCATTAAAGTAATTAAATTTACTTATTTTTTGTATTTTCTAAAATTAAAGTTAAATAAACCTAATTAGGTGGGTAAACCAGTACCATCGAAATTATTTTTCTACTATTTTTTTTATAAATAATGATGCCCTGCCCTGTACTATGTCTTGCCATCAAGACCGTACACGATAATTTCTAGAAACATTAGCATACAGGGTGTCCACTAAAAAATGAACCAGGGCGAATATCTCAAAATCTGTTTTAGGCACGATTTTGAAATTTTTAAGTTGTATACAAGATGTAGGGTAAACCTACTTCGAAAATGTCGATGACCTTGAACCATGTCTTCAAGGTCATCCAAAAACTAACTCGAGAACCGTAAATGTTAGAAAGTTGGTTCCAATTAGAAAAGTGTTCCACGTGACTTTTTAAGTACAACCACGGACTGTAAATTTTAGAGGACCGGTATTCCCGAGGTATTTTACGCCCCGTTCACCGATCAGGCTGACGGGAGTCGCTCAAGGTCATAAAAAAAAACTAAAGCGCGTGTCTTTCGGTCGGCCAGATTTCCAGATAAGATGCTGGGAGTGGTCTATCTCTATGCGTGGTACAAATGACCTTGACGGACTCTCTCTCTCTAGTTCGAAGTGATTGATGCTCGGGGAAACTAAAATAATACAGGGGAAGGCTACGCTCTACTCGTCCTCTAAAATTTAAAGTCCGTGGTACAACTAGGTTTGACCTGATCGGATTTGACCAATAGGAAGCCGATAAATGCTAGATGAAAAACAAGAAGGTCGTTAAGTTGATAACGTGTCGAAAGCGAGGTTCGGGAGCTGATAACTCTAAAGATACTCGTGTTCGAGTACTGAAATTTGCTACACATCCTCATCAGGATTGAGGGTCTTTAGTTTAAAAATTTCAATGACCTTGAACATTCTCTTCAAGGTCATCCAAAAACTAACGCGAGAACCGTAAGTGTTAGAAAGTTGGTTCCAATTAGAAAAGTGTTCCACGTCACATTGTAGGTCTAATTAGCTTTGATTTGATCGAATTTGACCAATAGGAAGTCGAGGAGCTGTTTTTCAAAATCACAAAGGTCGTTAAAATGAAAATTGAAAGAAAACGCACATAACTCGAAACCAATTCGTGTTACATCGAAATTTGCTAGACAAACTCATTATGGTGGGAGTTTTTCAAGTTTGTAAAATTGGATGACAGAGATCGGGAAAAAAGAGAGGAGCGCGAGCACGAGCTCAGCCGCTAAGAATAAAAGATAAGAGCGTGAGCGCAAGCTCAGCCGCTAAGAATAAAAGAGAAGACCGCGAGCACGAAATCAGACATGACTTCCATTCTATATAAGATTTCTATGACTTAAATAGAATGGAAGTCATGGCGCATGGGGGCGAAATCGCTTGTGAACCGTATGTGTGTTTGGGCCTTAAGAGAGGAGAGCGAAATTTAAAACAATTGATTCCCGCCATTCTTCACGAATCACATCACGTGGTGCTTTTTCTAAATGTGAATTTCCCAGAATCTATCGCTCTCTGAGAGAGGGCGCTTCTCATTACGAACAGACCGCGAGCTCTAGCTCTTCCTCTTGAAAGAGTGCGAGCGCGGGCTCCCCCTCTTGTACTAAAAGAGAAGAGTGCGAGCGCGGGCTCCCCCTCTTGTATTTAAAGAGAAGAGCGCGAGCGCGGGCTCCCTCTCTTGTATTTTAAGAGAAGAGCCCGAGTTTTAGTTTTTATCTATCTCTGATGAGGTGGTTCCTCGGGTGGTTCGACTATAAACAATTCGGGGCAGAGGGGAATCGGGGCTCAGGGACAAGCGTATTTGTTTCCGTTCGTCATGAGGGGGGAGCAAATCTGCCATTGGATACAGGGGGTTTGCAGAGGTACAGGGGGTTTGCAGAGGTACAGGGGGTTTGCAGAGGTACAGGGGGTTTTAGAAGAGAGAGAAAGGCAAGTTTTTGATTAATTTTTGTGGGGAAAGAGAGAGAAAGACGAGTTTTTATGTTATTTTTGCGGGGGGGAAAGGCATGGACAGTAAATTAAGAGGACAGGTTTTCGATAGCCTTCCACAGTGCATTTTATTTCTTCCCGCGTATCAATCAGCTCGAGTGACTCAAGGCCGCGAGGGAGTCTTGCAACGTCGTTTGTACCACGTGATCTTAAAATTTCAAAATGGCAATCTAATGCGGTTGATATTGTTACGTAATATTTTGCGCTTTATATTTTAGTAATTTTTAATTTTGGTTTTTTAATTCAATAAAAACTATCAACTGATATCTAGTATATCATATTTAATCAATAAAAACGTGAAAAAATACCTTTTGGCGTAAAAATGTACTTCGTGTTTATCTTTTTTCTTTTTTCGAACAGTATCGTCCACTCTTAGCGATACTTGTTTTTTTTTTCAAATAACCTTGGCTGACTCCCTTAGTGTGATTGGTTTACGGGGGCTAAAAACCAGGCTTTTTACCGATCCTCTAAAATCTACTATCCATGGAAAAGGGTTCCCGGGTAATTATGGCATGGGGAAAAGGGGCAGGAGGGCCTTACAGGGGTGGAGGGCCTCGAAACACACAACTAGCTGAGGGCCAGCCCGTAGGGTGGGCTTCTCGGACCCCTAAAAGAGGTACCCCCTCACTGTCCGTTTGCGTCCTACTTCGTATTAGCGGAAATAGTCGACCGTACTCGATTCGCAGGGCCGTCAAGGTCATTCGAAAGAATGGAAACCCCCATTTCAAACGGAACGTTTTGTCGACCACATGATGAATTATATGGCCTTGACAACCCGAAACTTTCAAAATTCTTGAACCTCCCCCCCTTTACAGAGAGACGGTGGCGGCGGCCGGTGATTTTGTATGGTGGAAGCTACAGCTTTTCCCGTCCATGGATTTACACAAAGAATTTGCAAATACCAAAATTAAACAAATACAATTAGAATTCGAGGTTAACATTTGTAATTGATTAGGCAATTTTCGTGGTTTTATATTTTCGCTTAAAAATCTACATACAGTTCCTTAATTTAAGTCCGGTTTTCATGAAAGTTATATTTTTGAATAGCTGTGGTTTACATATAACCTAGAGTTGCAAATACGTTGCTTCATTTTAATTCTAAGTGAGGTTTTTTGGGCAGCGTATCTAGAGAATAGCGCCGCCGATCAAACGCCGCCGCCGCCGATTATTTAGATAACGCCGAAACGCCGCCGCCGATAAATTTAATTTAACATTTTCATTTCGCCGCCGAATTCATTTCCATTATTAAAGTATAATAATTACGTTTTGAGATCTAAACTACATAGATTTTTCTTTTGGTAGTGCTACGATTCCTAGGCTGTTTTATGCACCGTACTAGCGTTATAAAATTAAAAATAATTAATAATTTCCAAAAGATCTGGCACTACTGCACCGCGCGCACCAAGATTAGCAGCAGATAGCTGGGATAGGAGAGAGAGAGAAACGAAAACGGCTTTGGAGTTGCCTCGCCTCGTATTTTGTAATAAGTACAGAAACGTATCAGCTGCATTGGCTGCATTCAGCAATAACTATTCTATTTCATTTTAAAAATTCCTTTGATACAAAGATAAAATAATTTGTGATTATAGACTTAAATGCGCGGGGAAAAACCGGATTTGGGGGGATGAAATTTATGCGGTAGAGGGCTGGCTCGTTGGTTGTCTGTACGATAATGGCGGCGCCCAGCAAAAGTTTCTAAAAAGAGTGTATAGATAATAATACTAGTGAAATGGTAGTAAATTAGTACAGTATTGTTATTACTAGCGTAAATGTTTTAGTTTAATAGTATCATATGTGATAAAACCGTCATCGACTGGGAAGTGACGTCAATAACGTCATATCCTTGCAACAAGGTATCATTATGAAAAAATTCTTTCAGGCACACTTATGATTAAATAAGTTACATCTGATAGTATGTAACCGAAGTTACCTCTTCTTTGTTTTGGAAACAAATGGTTCCTATTTTAATAAAATACATTCTATTAAACATGTATTTTTTTAAATGTGTTTAACAATTTAAGTTCTAGCGGTCTATTAAAAGGCTGGCGCTATTTCTGAGGGGGGGGGGGCAGTTTTTACCCTTAGGCGCCGCCGCCGCCGATTATTTTCTGAAAATCGGCGCGCCACGCCGCCGCCGAACTAATTATCGTTCCCGCCGCCGCCGTTGAAAATTGGTTCGGCGCTATGCTCTAAGCGTATCAGTGGCGTAGCTAGAAAAAGTTGCGCCCGGGGCTAGTGAAAATTTGGCGCCCCTAATATAAGCTTATTTTTTTTGCAAATAATATTTTGGCGCCCCTATACCCTAACATGACGGCCGCCCCGTCCGCCCCACCCTTGCTACAACCCTGCAGCGTATACGGACCCCCGCAATTTCCAACATTGTAAATCCGCGTGTTTATGGTCTACGCGCCCGTTTCCCTCTAGCGTTTTTCAAGGCCGTTCATAGTGCGCCGCGCTTTCAACGTATGACCAGAAGTAACAATGAAACGGATCAAACTAGTCTTTGTCGTATAACCAGAAGAAATAAGTGTGACACTCAACGGCTGACTAGTAGTAACAAATAAGTGTGATCAGAAGTAAAAAATAAGAGTGACACTGATCGAAGGAATCTTCGATGCTTTCAAAGAATGACTAGAAGTATATATTATTATTATTATTATTATTGAAAGGGGTGAAGGGCTAAGGACCCATTCGCGCACTTCGACCAGAGGTCCATTGTGCAACCCCGAACCTTAAGACTTAAAAAGCCCGATATCCGACACAAAACGGAGAATCCTTTTGGCCGGTATATTGTAGAAAGATGCTCGAATCTTTGGGCCACGTAGTAATCGCACCTACAAAGCACATGAGAGGCGGTTTCCTCCTCAACCTAGCTGACAAGCAATACAGATTGGATCATCGCTGATTCCAATCAGGTAAAGGTGTCTGTTAAGGAGACAGTGACCTGTAAGTAGGCCAACGACCAGCCTGATATTAGATTTGGAGAGCAAGAGCAGCTCCTTAGCTCTTTGCCTAGAGGGGCCAGATATAAACTCTTTAGCCTGCCTTTGGCCATCCATCTCAAGCCAAAGCTTGAGTTGACGGTCCATCATGGAGTTAGAGATAAGGCCGCGAACTATGCCAGAGGGGATAGGAACGGCAGGTTCGGGACCAAAGAACCCAGCCTCTGCCCCCTTCTTGGCCAGGACATCAGCCTTCTCATTACCATAGTACCCCCGATGGCCAGGAACCCAATAGAGTTGAACTTTATTGTTGGTACCTAGCTCCGAGAGGAGATTCAAACAGCTGAACACCAGTTTTGAAGAAACCTGAAACTGGTTGAGAGCCTTGAGGGCTGCCTGACTATCCGAATAAATTTGGATAACCTTGCCATGAAGCTTCTTTTTGAGACAAAAGTCAACACAGAAGCAGATAGCGACAATTTCCGCCTGAAAAACGCTAGCATAAACACCAAGGCTTTCAAAGAAGCCGAGATTGCTAGTAAGACGATACATACCCGAACCAGGGGGCCTATTCTTGTCTCGGTTACGACATAACGATTCCGCCTTATCACTTCGCCATACCGACATTCGAGATAACGACATTCGCTTGGAACCTTATTCTTGTCCCCCTGTCGCTATCAGAAATGTCGTAAAAACGAAAATACCGCCAGGCGAGTTGTGACGTCAACATCCGGTGACGTGCCCCTCTAATCGTCCAATACGAATCGCACTTATTTATTTCTGTCGGCTGCTGTAATATTTTTGCGTTTGTTTACGTTTTCGCAGTTGTCATTTTTGTTCTTCGTTGGTAGTTTTTTTTAAAATAACATTGAGTCGCGCCACAAAATTCTGCGGAAATCTAAAGGTTTTAATTTTAGAATACATGGAGGCTAATGAACGTTTCGTTAGCCGTAAGTTTGATGCAAACTGTACAAACGAGGCGTACAGTACACCGCGATGTGCATTAGTCTTGTCCAAAGGCGTAATGCTTGTGGTGGACCGTACTGGAGGTGCAGTAATTTTTTTGTAATAGAAATACTGTTACTTCTATTACTTATGCATTAATGTTCCAGAGTTTGGCTGACTGGAACTTCCCAAACTAGAACTAAAACAACTGAGGAAGGGCAGCTCTCGTTTATTGAGCGGCCTAGGGGGTACATTTGGCCACTACGAAGTACCAGAAGCTGGTTTTGGGGTAAGTATTCTTTCATGAATACATTTCATGCTAACATTTCTTGATTTTAACAACAGATAATTGAAGAAAATGGATGCGGCATTGGCTACTTTAGATCAAAGTCCCGCAGCTTCTTCAACAATGGCTCCTCCATATTCAGTCACTATCGCCCGTTCTTCTCCCACTGGCTCCCATTCCCGCAGATCTCCAAGATTTAATCATAGTTTACCAGTAGCGTCTGTGAGTTCTAACAATGAATATAAAGCCCCAGGAATGGAAGGTGTAGCTCCGTCTAGTGGAACTTTTGCACCTCTCGTTTTCAAAGGGAGACCTGGTTGTGGTAACCGTTTCCAGTTACTCTGATTTGCTTTGCCGGAAGTTTCTAGCTCGGCCAAAACACGCGGCCAATAATATCAATCCTTCCATTCCTGGGGCCACGGCCGTCTCGAGATCTGCTTCGCGCTCATAGCGGCCCAGGCGATCGTACGAAAATCGCGTATGGGAAATTAGTTCAAAAACTTCTCACATCGTTTTATGGCGCTAGTCTAGCCCCCCCTTGAGAAAATTCACAGCCATGTTATCGAATGGGAGGAACGGCGCGGAACTTTGGAATTTCAATTATTATCGCGTAATGTGTAATTTTTTGTAAAATATTTTTTTAGTAATATTTAAGTTAATTAATAATAAAAAATTTAAACACCTCTTCAGATTTTTTAACGCAAAGTAAAGTTTTGAAAAACGTTATTAAAATTTGGTCATTCTGGAGCCAGAAGTCACCGTCGACGTTTCTGTATAAAAATGTAAACATAAACACGTGGTTCTCCTTACAGCTGTATTTTTGTTATGTAGTAACTTCCAGAGGCCTGTGTTTTGTATTAATGTTTAAAAACTTAATTGAATTAAAGTAGTAAAATAAATGAATTTTAAAAGAAAACAAATGTGACTTCTCTTGAAGATTATGTAAAAGTTTATTATTAAGGTATTAACTTGTTTTTTTAAGAGCCAAAATAAGTTTAATAATACTTAATAGTTAGAATATAGGATGATGTATTATAATGATAATTTATACAGGACTAGTTGGAATATTGTTTAACATAGTATGATTATTTATTCAAATATTGACTAGTTGAAATATTGTTTAACATAGTATGATTATTTATTCAAATATTGACTAGCTGAAATATGGGTTAACGTGTGATAATTTATATGTGTTGACTAGGTGGAATATGAGTTAACATAAAATGATGATTTATACTGGCATGGATTAACTAACTGTCACTTGGAAGATCTCTATGAATGAAAATAGTTATGGAAACTTGGAAGGTATTTAAATCTGATAAATATAATAAACCAAGGTGGATTTTCCACTGAATGATACACAACTAAACAATAGATAGGCAAAATTTAGAATTTACAACTTGAGTACTTTTTGAGAAAGAGGCTTATGCACAAGTTCTTTCACTTTCTAAAATTTTGCGGACAGAGTTTTGGTAATATTTGTGATAATTAGGGGTACGACCTTTCTACAAATTAAATCAGCAATTTCATTCGGGTGATTATTATTCAAATCACATTGGATGTAAGGGCATAGAGCAATTTTTGGCCACAAGTGGATTTCAATGTTTTTTAAAATTGCAGGTGAATCCCAAAGATAGGGTACAGCTCTCTCTAGAATGTTGTTACTATATCCAATATTAACCATTAACATGATAAAGCTTTGCTGGGGATACCTAAGGTTTCCTCTGTCGGATAATTTAAATGGTGAGTCAGAATTAGGCACAATTCGCAAAAATGTTTTTCTTCTAGGATTTGTACTACATAATCAGCCAAGTATGCGATACTTGCTAGCCGTCCAAAGCATTTAGTATGTCAGTAACTTCAGATGGTAATGTAACTTCATTGCCGTTAAAAATAGTGGAAAATTCATCGAGTCTAGTATCAATCATGGCTGATAGATCTGTGAAGCTGTCTTGGGGAACGTTAGATGTTTTAGGTTTTTGACTAAATTCTTTTTCCCATAGTTTCATTACCGATTGGAATGCTTTGCCATCAAATATTGTGACACAATCTAATTATCACAAAATCCGCTATTTATTATCTGAACATTTATCTGCCTGGTCATGATCTCGTAATTATTTTTTACTCGTTTGTTCATTGTTTTCTTAATGTTGGCTTTGCTTTTTACTTTTAATTATTTGTATATATCTCATTATTATTACTATTATTATTTTTTTTTGCTTACTTTTATACAATTTTTTATATTCTGTTCATTTTTAATCCTGCGATTCTGTCTACACATAAGTTGGCCTATGCGGCTTTGTAGATAACCTCTAAATAAATAAATAATGATATAGTGCATCTCTTAAGGATGGATTCCAAACTGAATATAGTGGTTCTTGCATTCAGCATGTCATTCCCTCCAGCCATTTGCCTGAGAATGCTGAAAAACATTTCAATAGCATCGCTCATTACATTTCTTGTCAAGACAAACTGGAAACCAGATTTAAGGAGGTATGACACGCAAGATATTGTAGACAATGAAGTTATTCTAATAGATGCATATGTTTCCTTTGTCAATATTTTCTTCACTAAATCGGTTTGAACTTTTTCTAGATATTGAGGAAAATAATTTTCTAGCAAAGAATGGACACTTGTTCTGATTTTAAAACTAAAGTTTGAGAAATGTGAACTTAATTTAAAGAATAATAAAGCTATTTATTAAATAATATGAATAATATTTTGGTTATTTATTTAAAATTCTGATAAAATAAATGTGAATACTGGTTTGAAAACTTAAAAACTTGAAACCTGTGAAAAACAAAATAAACTTTGGTTAGGCTTAGCAATTAACTAATATAACTCAATATAAGCATATTACTTTAATTAAATAAATGTTTTAAATGAAAACTTATTAGATAAACATCAAATCATAAGTTGTATATCCCAAACTTTCCAGAAGTTTTTGAAAAACAATGCAAAAATGATTAACTAGTTGAATTTACCGCCATAGAAAACTATTAAATATCCCGCTGATTTTTTACATTTAAGGGGGGGCTCGGACAGCGCTCCTAGTGTTAAAAAAAGGTATTCGCGGAAATACATAGGAGAGGAAATCTTTGCCTGGGCCGCTATGAGCGCGAAGCAGATCTCGAGACGGCCGTGCCTGGGGCTTTATATTCTTTGGTTCTAATCACTCCCAAGGTAAAAATATTTCTCCAGCTGCACGAGGTAAGTAGAAAATCATTTACTTTTAAAATATTTAAAATTTGGAAAAGATAATTTGGCTTAAACCGTTTAAAGGTCGCAACCAACAAAGGCAACAGGGCCATATGCGCGGGCTCAACAATTTCTTGAGAAAATAAATTCAAATCTTGATAAGCAAACTAAGATAATGGAAGATCAGTTGGAAACTTGGTGCCATATAGCTAGTTCTCAAAGGAGAATTTGTATTGTAAAAACTATTTGAGTTTCATATGCTTAGTTTTAAAACAAAGTAAGTGAAAAATTCAAATTTTTTATTTTTGAAGAATCTTTTACAATTTCACTAATAAAGTTTTGAAAAGAAAAATAGTTGTTTTTCTGTTACCTATACACCCTCATACTTACCTTTATATTGAGAAGTTAATACTCAAAACTTGCCTTAGGAATGATCTCTAGAGTTCTTGGTTGCTAGGTAACTTTTTCCAAAGATATCTTGAAACCATTGATGCCTTGTATATGTGGGCATCATGAGTACGCCCAGGAAACTTGGCTTTGATATTCAAAATTACCAAATCACAATTGGTATATATAATATATAATATAATAATATAATATTTATCTGCTATGAGAAGATTTGATAATTACCTCAACTTTGTGGCTTCCCTTTACTCAGTGGAAATTTTATCCATTTTGGCATTAAAATGCTATTTATTGCATCGGTTTCTTGATGCAGACAGCGACTGACCGTGGCCTGACTGACATCAAGAAACAAATCTTTGCCAACTAGCTGCTTTCTGGTACGCACAAAATCGAACAGCCACTAACGCCTAATGAACCATATAATTATTAAAACGCTAATAATTACGAAATTTAATTCTTAAATTCATGGCTCACCTTTGAATCTACAGGGAGATCCGTAACTCTTACATTAGACGCGTTTGACTCTAACGTCGCTTTTAGATGCTCACAAATCTCTATTACTAAATACTTATCTAGGTGAAATAAACTTCTAAACTAATTTTCCGAAAGTTCAAAAGCTTTTGATCTATCTCTTAGAACTCTCTCCCACCCAAAACTCTTCGTTTCTTCCATTTCTGACAGACGCCAAAACTCAAAACATGCGAGCTGTAAAGTAGCCATTTTGAAAATACCGCGATTCGAAGCGAAAAATGACGTCATAACGACAAAGAAACGCGATTCCGACATCCCCAGCCCTGTCGTTATAATTCGCTGGCGATACGGCGATGTCGAAGTGAGTTTTGGAGACAAGAATACGGTTTTCGCCGGTCGATGTCGTTATGGCGATATTTTATCGATTCCGCCATAACGACATGCGTATCGCCAAGACAAGAATAGGCCCCCAGATCCAGAGCGGGTCTTAGACCCATCGGTAAACCAGACGATTTCTCCTCTGGCCCCGAGGGTACTATCAGAGAGGGTAAAGTCGCTTCGCTACTGAGAGGCGTCTCTTCCTATTCCCGCAATGTTAAAATTTCGTTACCAGTTTTTGACGCACGCGCGAATAGAAGAAATTACAAATGAAGTTCAGGATCCCACTACCAGGGTGCTACAGGGTGTCGTTAGTTAAAAAAATTTAGAAGATTTTTGTTACATCCGCAATGTGGCACCGATTATTTTCCGAATTCTGATACTAAAAAATTTAAATAAAATGTGAAATGGTTGTTTCATGTGAACTTATGACGCAAGTAAGTACAACTAATTATTTTTAAATATTATATTTGAATATTGAAGTGTCAATTCTTTTTAACAGCCTAAAATAATGGGAAACATAAATAGCCAAGGCCTAACAACAATAACAATCGAAATTAATATATTGGAAATGAAATAATATCAAATAACTTTATGAAAATAAATAAGAAATAAATATATAAGATAAAGCTTCGAAGTAGTTAAAAAAGGACGAATATGAGGTATCTTCATCAATTTCCTGTCCAGTCTTTTTCTTTTCTGTGTCTTTTTGTAATCATGATCGGGATCTTGTTTTTTCAGGGCACTGTGTATGTAAAACTCAACGAAGAAACTTATCATGTTTTGAAATACAGTCGGACATGTTGAATCTATTGAAGCTTGAAACCAAGTCTTGTCAATTCGAAGTGTAATAAATTTTTCCATACGCTCTTTGACATTTGTCATGTGAGATAGTAGTTTAAAGCTAGTATCAAATACCTCATTTGTTTCTGTAATAATCTTTAAAAAATTGTCAGTAGGTACTATAAGGCTACCAAAAGAAGAGTTCTTTGTTGTTTTGAAAAACTTGAAGAAGAAGAGCACATTTAAAGGATTAATAATTGGATCGCTCTTTTTGAGTTGGCTGAGGCAAGAGGAGCATTGGTGGTTTGAAAAACCGATGGATTAAATATCCTGATATATAGCTAAGGACATTTTGTTTAAGTAGATTTGGACTCTCAATTTAATTGCATATGCTCTGTTCGAATGTGTTTAGAAGATGATGACAATTGTGTGTTTAAATTTAAAGTTCTTTTACCATTGTGATTAACAACTAAAGTAATGTAATTTATTAAAATTATTTATTATTGAGATAGACAGTTTCAAATTTCAATTACCATTTTCTGAATTTTCGCATGAAATACTGTTGGACAAAGTGTAATTATGTTCATCTAGAACATTCAGTGTGTTTTCCTCTGAAATTGGTTGTGATGCGTTTGTGACCAACGCGCTTTCTTCCAACCCATGTTCATATGTGGCGTATGGATATGCTATACATTTTAGTATATTAATTGTCAGTAAATTTTTTAAACGACATTAAGAGCCCTTAGATGTTTTTCTTTACCTTCACTAACTGTACTGGAAAATGAGTAGTGTTCATAAAATATTGTTGGCACAGCTGATGGTATTAGACTATTTTTAATTTTAATATTAATAAAACTATCGTCAGTGAAATGATTAGAGCAAAACCTATGGTTAAAGTGTAGGTATTCCGTTGTTTTATTTGTCAGTTTCTCGTTTTTTACATTATTCAACTATGATAGGGAACTGAAATTTCAATAAGAAAGTTAAAGTAAAAATAAACCCATGTAAAAAACACGTATTCACCGTTCTTTTTCCCTTGGAAACTTGAAAAATGATAATCGAGAATTCTTATTTTTCGTATTAGAACAATTTACGGCGGAACACGATGGTCCGGGCACATTTAAAAACTACTTAAAATGTAAATTAAAAACGAATAAATTTTTGCGTCGTCCTAAACTGAATATTGAATCGCGCGCTAGGACTTCCGGATACTCTTGCAGCGCCATCAAACGTTCGGATCCTATGGGCATTTTCGCGGCAAAAAATAAATACGGATTTTTGAACGAGAGACGCCTCTCAGTAGCGAAGCGACTTTACCCTCTCTGGTACTATGGTTGGCCCAATCCGTACGGCTTGAATAAAAAGTATTGAAAGACTTACTAAAATGCAGCTTCGTAGCCATCACATAGACATAATAAAGGTTTCTTTATTATGTCTATGAGCCATCATATCAGAACCCATTAGGTAGACAGGTAACTGACATGAAATGTCCCGATAGATCTAGGTGTGGCTATTAACCCTTATAGTTGAGAGCCCTTTCAATGCAATTAGTTATGCCATGAAGGGCAGTCTCAGTAGATTACCTTTTTGGTAGGCATACTGAGCCGTTGAGAGAGGAGAATCAGGAATAACCTCCCCCCTGATATAGTTGTCTACCAATTTCTCCAGAATCTTTAGAAAAAAAGAAGTCAAACTGATTGGCCTGAAGGCCTTAGCCTCGAGATAATTAGATTTCCCCGGCTTTGGTATAAAAATCACCCTAGAAAGTTTCCAGGTGCTAGGAATATATCCAAGGGCAATGCAAGCCTTATAGATTCTACTCAACATCGGGCAGATAATATCTATGCTCTCTTGCAGCAGAATGGGAATTATCCCATCCGGCCCCGGATACTTATAGGGCTTAAAAGACTTTATTGCCCAGATAAGTCTGGAGTGTGTGACAATTTTGTTTGCCACCGCCCAATCCTTCCTTTTGGTACGTGCAACCCTAAAGGGAAGGAGGTCAGAATCAGTACTGTTCGTAATTCTGGAGTCAGGAAAGTGTACATCTAACATTTGGGTTAGAGTCTCCTTACCCGATGAAGAATGGCTACCATCTTTCAACTTAATAGTGTCAAGATGTTTAGTCTTATCGTTGGCCATAATTTTCATTAACTTTACCGTGCTGGGAATATCAGAGATATTTTCACAGAAATTCCTCCACGAGTCCCTCTTGGCCTCGCGGATGGCCTTATGGTACGCAGTGAGGGTGTTCTTGTAGGCAACCCAATCACCGCCTTTTTAGCTTTGTTAAAAAGCCTCCTGGTTTCTTTGCGAAGTTTGCCAATCTCATGGTTCCACCAAGGAACTAACCTTGGTTGGTTGGCAGACTTCACCGGACAGTTGCGGTGGTAGGAGTCGATAATGGCATGTTGCATGCGATCAACAGCCAAATCAAAATCCAGCACCGATGACAGCCTAGGCTCATCATCCTTCAGATGAAGATTTAGATCATCCCTAAAACCAGGCCAATTGGTTCGCCTGGGATTGCGAAGTTCGGTATAAACCGGAACCACATTCATCCTGACTTTATAGCAGATGTGTCTGTGATCCGACAGTGATGGTTCACTGGACACATGCCAGTCATTAATTAGCGCTGCGACATTTTCTGTGCACAGCGTGAGATCAATGACCTCACTTCTATTACGAGTAACAAAAGTTGGTTCATTGTTCCTATTAAGAATATGAAGTTTTGTACTAACCACATGTTCCATTAGTTTATCACCACGATCGTTGCAGTCACTGCTGCCCCAGATAACATGGTGAGCGTTCGCATCACAACCTATAATGAGTTTCTTTCCCGACCTCTCACAGTGGTTTACCAGATTGGTTACCTCCTGTGATGGTGGGGGCAGAGCATCATCATAAGGAAAGTAAGCAGAAGCCAGCGTCAGTTCATCATTCCCACCAGCGATAGGGGAAATGATTTTAACCACGGCAGTGTCCCTAGAGAGATAGATTGAAAGCGGAAGGGCATGAATTTCCTTACGTACCAATACACAAGCTCTAGGTGAGACGGAATTATAGTCATAATAGACATTACCTGCACTATTAAGACCAAGGATTTTACCCTTGGCAATCCAAGGTTCCTGAATAAGAGCAACATCAATTTGCTCCTTAGCAAGCCTACGACAAAGTACAGCGGAGGCTGCCTTGCAGTGATGAAGATTTATCTGCACCACTTTAATGCTCATGGCGACAGGCCTAGATTGGAGGTTGACCGGTGTCACCTCCCCCCCCCCAGCGGGGGGTGTGGAGACCACACCACTCCCGCTGGTTGGGTTAGCACCACCAGTCTCCCCCACCATTGCTCCATCTGGCTGAGCCACCATGTCTTGGACCTCTTCACCGTCCGAGACACTGAGGTTTTTGATGTCCTCCGTCAGCGTATCCCCTTCCGAATAATCGCTGAGCAGAGGCTCTAGGTCCTCTAGTCGTCAGTAGCGGCGCTAAGGTTTTTTCACAGGTGGGCTAATTATTTTGTTGCCCCTAAGAATTTTGTGGCCCTTACAGCCATGGAGTGTAGCTACACTCCATTTTACAAATTTAGTGACCCCTTATAAATTTTCCAGGAAGCGAGAAGTGCAAGGTCGTTTTCTTGGTGCGGCTCTCGTCGCGTTTACTGGACCCATAGAAATCTCATAGGTAACTAGAATGCTGCCGCCTACGGCCGAGCTTGACGCCAGTTCGCCTTGAACCTTCACCCAATGAGAGGCCGTAGAGTGGTCCAGAACTCCAAGCTGGATGGCGCCCATTTCTGCCTCGGTTAAGCTGTTCGAGGGAAAGCCTTCTTTTATGATGGCCATCCGCGTCGAACCCACAGCTTCGCTGAAGGTCAGTGGCTTGGACTTTTTGGCAGCCTGTTGTTGAGAACTTCGAGAGTCTTGGTCCGACTCCCTTGTTCTCTTGTTTGAAGATGAGTTACCCTTTGAAGAGTCGTCTACCTCCTTCTTGTTTGTCTTACGACGCCTGTTCCTCTTGCGAGTACGGGCATTTGAAGCACTTACCTTGCTTCCCTCCGTCGGGGTACTGTCTTTGGTAGACTCTGGCTTCTGATGCTGGATACTACCGGAGGCAGACCCTAGCACCATGGGCTCGGTATCTTCCAAGACAGACCCACGACCTGAACTTGTGGAAGGGAGGGTAGTATCCTGAGATACACCCTTCCCCTGGCTAGAGCAGGGTGCTGTCAAAGACAGACCCTCGCCCGATGGTTTTTTGTTTGTTTTTTTTTTTGTTATTGGAATTCATAAAAGATCCCACGAGAAAAGAGGAAAGTAGAAGGTCACCGCCCTTAATCCTCTGTCCGGGCGGAAGCTAAAATACAACGGGGTGTCGCCTGGTTCCCCGAGGGGATCGTTCACGATACCGTATTTTCGCTTCCCCAGTACCACTCAGCCCTCAGCACGATACCTCACACCTTAGCTTAAGGAAGAAGCAGAGCCTTAGTTGGCTAGCATGAAGGGTTGCCCCTCCACCTGTTACTCCCTTCCACCACGAAGAGGTACAAGGTTGCAGTTTATGGAAGGGAAATATGTATATAAGTGTGACCGTAGATATATTTTGGTTGTGATACCAGTGTTGCAGGTTGCTGTGAATAGCTCAAACAAACTTAACACATAAAAGGATTGTGTGTATTCTGACCGTCGTACATCTTGTTTTATTTACTACTTCAAATTATAAAATATTAACAAAACTTTCCTGATTTTAACTAACAATTTTAAGTTGGGTGTTACCATAATTCTTCCCTGGTGTAATATTCTACATCATTAATTTAATGTTAACAAATATTGCCTAATTTCATAGTCGAACTAGGTTTTGTGTTACAATACTTCTTCCCTTATATAATATTCTAAATTAAATTTTGATCCAAAGATTACAATTTTAAATAACAACAAAATTCCTTTTTCAATTTTTTATTTACTATTTTAAATCACAAAAGTTTAACAGTAGAATGTACATACTTTATATTTTTTAAGTTATGGAAAAAAAATTAAATTTTGCCAGGAAATCGCCCTTCAGCCATTTGATCATCAAACTGTTCAATCTGTTGTAAAAGTAAGATTAATTTTATAGCATTTTGACATATTTTGCTCATGATTGTCAGATTTTTACCCAGGCATTAGGGCAAAGTGATTTATAAACTTTTTGGAAATACTCGCAGGGAGCGTAATCCTCTCCTTTAATTTTCTTGCATCTGTGGTAATCCAAATAATTCTGATAACAGTTCCTGGAAATTTTAATGAGTGATTTATCGAACGTTTCAATAAAATATGCACTGGTACATTAGTAAATTTCTTAATTTACTTTGTTTGATTTTGGTTTGGAAATCTTGCATCAAATGGAGCAGTGGACAACTGTGTGATTTTTTCAGACATTTTGGTACTATATTGCCTAAAAGTAATAAAATATCAAATAAATGAACGTTTTATTCACCTTGTGCCCTTGCTTAGGGCATGGATTAACTAATTCTTGGGGTGATTCTATCATTTCTCAATGCAAAGGCTTAAGTTAAAAATAAAATCTTGACTAAATAGTGTTCAATCTTCACAGTAGTCGTTACACCATTCGTTTATATCTGTTTCTAAACATAAATGGTTTTAAGAAGTACCTTTCAATGAATAACGTTGAAAGTTTTCACTTTTATACGTAATAATCACGATTCACGACAATAAAATTCACCGAGTTGCTCTTCTCGAAAATGAGAAATGGTGTATAGTTAGTTTAGTATAACGCTGTAAGCGCTAGAAGCTTCTACAAATTGCTTTAGCTAATTTTGTGACATGTGATTGAACTATAGTCTATTCCCTCAAACGACCTTAGAGAGTAACCTTTTGTTCGATTAATTAATTTTAATTATTTTGATAATCTTTCTGTAAAGTGGTTTAAATGTAGTTTTCCGATTTAGTATTTAGTAAACAAAATAGAAATTTTGAAACGTCAATGATAAACTTCATTTCCGAAATCATTGTAAAATTCAGAAAAACATCGTACGTGAATAGTTTCAAGAAGGTAATCGATTATTTCCCAAATCTACTCGACTATTCCTCGCAGTTCTGTTCTAGGTAAGCTCACGTAGGATCGTATTTAAAATTAATTTTTGATAAATTATCAGTTTAATTTTTGATAATTGTGTAACATAATGATTTACCAACTGTCATTTAACAAATATACACTAATATCGCTATAAATTTGCGTTTTTATTCAATAGAAAGCGAAGAGAGAAAATTAGGTCAGTTGATTGACTGACTGTCCCTGACCAGACCTCTTAATTTGGAAATGGAGGCGGGAATGCCAATATTTTTGAGAAAAGTCAAATATCAAACTTATGCAGAAATAAAGGCGTCCCATCTTTTGAAATCACTTGTCTTTATCAAACTAACCCCATTTTAAAGAGACAATTAAAAAGTAGTTGTTTTAATGCTATAAATTATTTTGTCGCCATTTCTTTAACACATATCATTTGTAGTAATCCATTATGGATGATGATGAAGATTTTGAATTTTACCCTTTAAATTTATACGATGTTGTAAGACGAAATTGTATTTCTGACAATGATGATGATTCTAACGAAGAGTTCAAACCTCAACTGTTTTCTTACAAACTAAATCAGAAAAAATCCAAACCTATAAGTGTGTCAGGTTGTTACTCTATTATGTAACTGAGAAAATCAGAAAATATAGCTCCAAACATTAACAAACAATTTTCCACAATTCCAGGCACACAACGTCTTCCACCAAGAGAACATTGGCGATTGGCAGCTAGTAAAGCCCTTCATTTGGCAGATCCCTGGGAAGAATTTCATTTAGAAAAACTACAATGTCAGGCTGCATTTCGCTATCGATATAACGCATTGAAACAAAGCTGGGTTAAGGATGAGGTCAAAGTTAAGATGTCTAAAGATCCATTTAGTCATGGAGCAATGAGAGAGTGTTTCAGAATGTATGAAAAGGCCACAAAATGAACTCCATTTTTAAATATATCAACTTAAACATTTATTGTTTCAGCAAAAAACTCTCAAATTTCATTCACAATCAAGACTGGAAAAATGCATCCAACTACGTTGCTAAGAGATACATGGCATCGGTTTCACGAGATGTTTATTTAGAAGATGTCAAACTACAAATGGAAGCCAAACTTTGGAGTGAAGAGTATAACAGGCATAATCCACCAAAAAAGGTATAATTTTTAGCCATGATGCAGCATAATCTAAGAGGTATAATCCGTAGGTTGACATAGTGCAAGTCAGTGTATTGGAACTGATAAACCAAACTGGAAGTCCCTTGTACCACCTGGAACATTTCATCGAGGGAGACTACGTCAAATATAATTCCAACTCTGGTTTTATTAGCTGCGAAAACGTTCGTTTGACTCCGCAAGTAAGACCCCTAAAAGAAAAAACTACTTATTGAAATTTAATTGATTATACACTTATTTTTGTGAAATAGGCTTTTAGTCACTTTACTTTTGAGCAGTCTGGTCACGAGTTAATAGTGGTGGATGTTCAAGGTGTGGGAGATCTTTACACCGACCCCCAAATCCACACCGCTTGCGGAATAGGCTATGGGGAGGGGAATTTGGGTACTCGGGGAATGGCTCTTTTTTTCAAATCTCATGTTTGCAACCACATTTGTCACTCACTCGCCTTGACTCCCTTTGATTTGTCTCAGTCTGAAAAGGATTTGAATCATCATGTCTCTGAACTTTTGGTAATTTTTCTCCAAGTTTTCTAATGGGGTTTAATTTAGTCTTAATTCACCAGGGGTCCGTTCTAACATATCTGTTGAAATTGTGGTTTAGGGTACTTTACTCTTTCTTTTTCTTTTAATAAACTCAGAAAAGTTGTAAAACGGAGATTAGAAGCAAAGGTGAAGGAGTGCCGAGACATTTGATATTTAGAAGATCTGAGGCCAGCCTAGATAGCGCTGGCTCCATGGACGACTATGAATATAAGGACTCTGAAGATAGCCGCGATAGTTTTGAACCTGGATCTGCCGGCTCCGATTCTGGGGTTGAATTTGGCATGAACTGTTTCACAAAACCCCACATTCGTATTCGATATGAATCTGAAAGCAGCTTTGAAAATACGGTATATTGATTAATGGACAGAACATGTTTATTTTTAAACTAATGAAATATAAATAACTAGGAGGAAGACCGACACGCTTTCCAGAAACGATTGGTTGGAAAATCCAGACCGTCATGTGTTTATTTAGAAGCTGAAGAAATGCTCGCCGACATTATTTCTTCTGGCCAAATGAGTCAACAACCTATTTTAGGCCAAGTACACTATATCATACACCAAACTGTTTCTTACCTTTTTTAATAAATACCTTTATTTCAGATTCATTTAGATTTGGTTTCATATTATCAACAAGGTCGTTTCAGCACTGATATTGTCTTAAATGACTTCAAATACGACACTGAGAGTGCTTTTTACCATTTGCTAAAAGCAGCCGATTGTGGCTGTTTGGAGGCTTTGATTACGATGTATCAGATTCATTTTGGACTGGAAAGAAATCACTTAATTGGGATGGAATTGCCAATTGAGGTCAATACGGATAGGGGTATTGACTACCTCACCCGAGCAGCTGTATTGGGTGACAGAGAATCTATTATTCAGTTGGCCAAACGATTTGACACGGGAGAGGGACTAGGAATAACTAGGTAATTAACTTTTTTTGATACACCTTTACACGTTACTGTATTTCATAATCTTGAAGGCAAAGATCCTGGAAAGAAGCCATGAAATGGTACAAAATGGCACAGACAGTCGGTAATGGAGACGGAAATGATAGTTTAGGTGAAAGCAATTATCATATTTTAGCCAGACAAGCTGAAATGTATAAAAACGGAGGATTTGACCTGGAGATTAATCTACAACTTTCCGGTAAATATTAATTATTAAATACTATTTTAGTTAATATTAACAACCTTAGCTTTTATGCATTTTAGGTGATTTGTTTACGCAAGCTGGTGAATTGGCCATGGCTGCTATGAAAGGGCGTTTGGCCAACCAATTTTTTGCCTTAGCCGAAGAATCTTGGAGCCAAATGGAAAGCTCATAATAATGTTCTTATTTGGAGTGTATGATATTTATTATTATTATTGAGAGGGGACGGGGAGGCATGAATGCCCAACCATATGATATTTTAATATGATATTGTTGTGTAAAGTAGTTTTGGTTTTAATATGGTTATGAAAGGTGATATTTTAACTATCTCTAATGCTAAAATATCAGCTAGCTGTTTAAAGTACTCGTAGAATAACACTTCTCTAAATTAGATTTTTCACAAACCGTCTCCAATCGTAAGTTAACCACTAATGATAAAACCTACAATTTTCTCTTGGTTTTTCTATATTTGTGTACTATTTACTATTAGGCAGGTTTCTGCACAAAATTATTTTACATCTCTGAAGTTGGGAATGTTTTAAATACTTTTTTATACGTATCATGGAGAAAATATACTTTTATTATATCCATGTAAATTTTATTTACTTTAATATTTTTGCACTTTTACATCTTCCTGGTTTTTGATTTTAAGGTTTTTAATTCGAAGAAAATTTTAGAACATGTAAATGGAAGGTTTTTTTTTTATGGTTTAATAAAACAATGCTGTTTATAAATCTATTACCCGTTTTTTTTCTTACGCAGCGCGTGCGTAATTCGTCGGAATATGCGGAAGTTCATAGGTACATATTTCAATTTATCACTTCCAAAAATAAATAGTTCAAACCTGAAGTGGGTCACGTCGAATATAAATTACGATCGCGTTTTAATAAAATGGATAAAAGAGCGTTAAATCTAGATTATAAATATACTCGTAGAAAAGTTCACAATTCGGAATCTTGTTTGTCTGTAACATTTCTTTTTTTTTGGCACTTTGTTTACAAATTTTTATCAAGGTTTTCTATTTTTTTGTTATGCACTAGCCGCTTACCAAAAAAACTGGTTCTTATAAAAGGCCGCCGGACTCAGGTTTCTTAATTAAACGACCCCCTGCTAAGAGGTTCTCTAACGTAGTCCAAAACTAAACTGAAACAAGAGACGCTGATAAAGTACGTCGTTATAATACCGATAGCCGATACGGTGGCAATATAACTTAAAAGCAGGCCTAAGTTGGATGATGTCATCACCGCGTTCAAAACCAAACCTAAACAAGACACTGAAGTCAAACTGAAAACGATGGCACCAAACACTATAACTGAAAATATCAGGAAAGATACGCATGGCACAGTCAGATATGGCATTGTCCAAGCACCCACGACCGATGCAACAAATAACAACAGGAAAGTTGTTATTCCGATTGAAGAAGCGAACATTTTTAAACCACCTTATTTATTTATCGTTAAAATTAGCATAGAGAGTTCGGATATACTTTTTTCTTCTTTTTAATCATTCATATCGCGAACTCCCGGTTCAAAGTCAATGGAAGCGAATGAATCTTCAAGTTCGTTTTCTATATTTTTAATCGTTCTTCGCCAATCTAACTTTTGGAACTAATCCAAATCCTACGAGTAAACTTCAGTCTCAGGTTCGGGGCTTCATCGCGGCGTATGTTACTGAACATTTTTCGTGTTTTCACGAATTATTTCTAGTTTCTCACGGATATAATAAACTCCTTTGTTATTTTTCGTTCCATTTTCTTTCAAAATAAGCGCGTTTATTACGAAAACCACTCGTGTCTGAAGTTTAGCGTTTTTGTCTAGAAACCGAAAACTATTTAAAGCGAAAGTGACATACAACGAACAGGGAAAACTTGTTATTTTTCTCCATAGACGCGACCGCAGTGTTCCGATATACAACCTGTATATTTATTCCGGTGGCCTATTTTCAGCTATGTTTTCAGTAACGTGGTTTGTACACTTCTTCTCTTCCCTTCTCACTAAATCGCGCGCCTTTCAGTCTCCTATCATTTTTTATGAGATATTTTATTGGCGAAGAGAACTTAATCTAAAATTTCTTACACTTAATACTATATGTTTTATTAAAAAAAACATTTATTGAACGTATGAGATACTTAAATTGTTTTTAAATTTATTTAAATTAAAGCATTATCCCCGTGACCCTGACTTTTTACATTTCAAAAGTTGCATTTTCCCGGTAAAATCAATTTATTTTTTTCTGACAGATGGCGCAAAATTGGATGTTATTGATCGACTGCTTCTCTGTTGTTTTTGTTTTTGAACCCTTTGCTCAATGAAGCGAATATGTTAAGTAAGTTTTGATGAGATATCGGGAATAATGTCCAAGCATGAAACAATTGGTTTATGAACGGTTTTATCGGATTGAATTGTTTAATTTTACAAACAGGTAATGGCAAGAATATAATTATTTGTAGCTCTGATTGTAACATTTATAATTTCTCTAAGCCTTGGCTCATAATGTAAAATACATTAAAACTCAAAATGAGTAATATCATCCATGGTAATATATCACCAACTATAGAATCGCGTTCATTTCCGCCAACTCGCAGTAGATCTCGCCCTGTTTCAGATACCAGTAAGAGTTTGAATCAAATTGTGGTTTTGAAATAACTAAAATTATTTCCCATCCTAGGAAATGATTCTGAAGATGTATCGCTCTCCAACTGGTTATCATTGCACTCTGCACAGAGATTAAATCCAACTGCCAAAGTCTCACCAATATCTTCTTCACTTTCCACTCCGCAAGCAAAGGCCCCTTTCGTCAATGATTCCTCTTTTCGGGAAGTAGATTCTCGTTCAAGTGTCAACTTACCTGAATGGCTTCAATCTGACTTAAATTCAATTGGTTTGATAGAAATCAAGTTATGTTTCATAAATTATACTTGAACTAATTATAATTACATTTCAGAACCTCATAAGACTTCTCAGTCAAGTCTTCCAAAAAGACTTGGTAGTAGCAAAAGTAGTGATAGTTTCCTAAGCTGCCTTTTACCTGAAAATGATGATAAATCAAAGTAAAATTTGAAATAACAAATTCTCTGATTAGTATCTAACATTAAACAAATATTTTTAGTCAAGATAAATCTCCTCTTTTGGACTTTGAGAGTAAATTCGAGAGAAAAGATAATTCTGCTAAATATGGGAGAAGAGCTGCAAGTCAGCTGAGCAATGTAAGCTCCTCTAACAAATTGATGGAAAATGATACAACCAAGAAATACGAGCTTGCAAACAGCTCTACTGCCAAATTCTCTTCTTCTAACTCCAAATTAGAGGCCTTTTGGACTTCTCTAAATGATTTTGATAAAACACATAAAGGCAGGCTATCTACAGCTGTTAAATTAGAATGTATGTTTATTGATTTTTAAAGCCATTTAACATTTTTGTAATGATGTTGCTTAAAGTTGTGTTGTGTTCGATTTTTAATAGCCGATATATTAGATTTATATCTTCAAAATAACAAAAGCGACAGAAAAACATCTGGAAGAAACGACACTAAGGCTCTTTTATTGAAAGAAGATTGTGAAAATATTAATATGTAAAAACATTTAATTTTTAACTAGTTTGATATGATAATATTTTTTTACGATATTTTTTTATAGACAAGATATTGATTTCATAATTCCCGAGCTACCGGAAGGGGATACATTACATTTGAACATTTTAACAACGTGGGGTGATAAACATTATGTTGGTTTAAATGGAATTGAAGTTTTCTGTGATGATGGAATGCCAGTAGAAATAAAACATGTAATTTACTTTATGCTTTTCATATTATTTGATTTTGTTTTAAATAACTTGTTATTAATAGATTTCAGCTGAGCCTTCCAACATAAATGTCTTACCAGAATATTCAGATGATCCCAGAGTAATTGAGAATATAATAGATGGTGTTTATCGGACAAAAGATGATGCCCATCTTTGGTTAACACCATACACGCTTGGCAGCAAGCACATTATCTTTATCCAATTTGTTAGAAGGGTCAAAGTGGCCATGATAAGAGTTTGGGTAAAAAACTACAAATAATCCTAATTTTACCTAAATTTTTAGTTGGTTTTTATAAAATAGATTTCCCTTTTGTTTTATTAGAACTACAATAAATCCAGAATTCATTCCTTCAGAGGTGTACGTTTAGTTGATTTGATGTTAGATGGGAAACCCATATTTAAAGGGGAAATTGCTCGAGCTTGTGGCGATATTCAGGGAGGGACGGAAGCTTTTGGTGATGTATGTAGTTGTATTGTATTTATATATTTGCACTCTTTTGCTGGAGATGATTTTATAATTTGTATAATCTTGTAGACAATTTTATTCACCACTAATGGGGATATTTTGGAATCAATATCACATTATGACAAATCATTCAACGATACGTTAGATCCATCCACTTGTCATTTTGATTTTGTGCAACCTATTTTCAAAAGGCCCAGTACGGGTCAATGTATTTCCGATGTACGTTAATCTTATTTATATTTCTGATCATATCTATGCTATTAATTTACTCCTATTTTGTACCCTAGTCTAGTCAAAGGCCATTTACATCGGCGAGAACTGCTCAAGAAAACATTCCTAATGGACTCTCCGAGTATACTGGAAAAGGTAAATGTAGTATATATTTTAAAATTTGAACGAGATATTTGTTAAACAATTTTGATTTCTCTCTTTAGTTTTGACTGTCAATATTTATGAAAACTGGGGCGACCCTAATTACATTGGATTAACTGGATTTGAAATTGTTGACAAAAATGGGAAAACAGTACCTATAGATTCTAGTCAAGTTTGCTCCTCTTCCAATCCCAGCTCTCAGATTTTCAGGTTATTTGACGGGGTCAATATAACAACGAAGAAGGAGCACATGTGGCTATCTAGTCATGATTCAGCACCAAAATTTACCATCTCATTCGAAGAGGCTATTCAAATTGGCTCAATCAGGATTTGGAACTACAACTCTAGTCAAGAAGAAAGTTTTATGGGAGTAAGAATGCGTGTCCAATGCTTTAATTTTATTGTATTTATATATTTTTCTATGAAAAGGCCAAATGTGTGTCAGTAACTCTAGATGATTCGCCAATTCCTACATTTGACGGTTTCATTTTGAGGAGGGCTCCAGGCTGCTGCTTCTTCGATTATGTACAAGAAATTCCACTCTGTAGTCCATCCTTTTTGGGAAATATATACACTCCCAATTTGGATTATTCCTCAAATAGGTGCTTATTTTTATGCATAGATAATAACTCTCAATCTTTCTTCACTTATTTCGTAATTTTTAGAAGCTATCAAAGTAGCGAGTCATCTGCCATGGGTGATTATGAGTCACCTTTGATGCCTTATGGCTGTATCCTTTTTCAGAATATTAATATTACTTTGAGTTCCTCGGTAATCAAGTTATGTGAAATCTTAATGTTTGGCAGTCATATTTCAATTTCAGTTACTTTCTTCTTGGGGTGATCAATATTACATTGGTTTAAATGGTATTGAATTTTATGACGCTATTGGAGAGAAGATACCATTAACCGAAAACAGTTGAGTCGTTTGGTCAGAAATCGAGAAAAATCTCTTCGGTTGAAGTATGAAAGTATAGCTGGCTTATTAAAAATTGTAACTTTCTTAGCAGTAGCAACATCTCTTGTTTCTTCATTATAGCTGTAGCGAAAGCGTTTCTCTAATGGAATAGCCCAGGTTCAAATCCTGGTGGCAGCCTGAACATTTTTATTATCGAAAGAAAAATTGCAACTAGAGAACTTAAAATGATAACTTTTAAACATGATAACAATTATGTCTTTAGTTCTTTAGTTCGATTGAAGCCCGACAAAGGGTTATAAACCCATCACGTTGAGACTAAGAGTAGCGCTAATCGTACTGGTCCAAATACGTAGCAAGGGCCTTCTGGAACTGAGCACGGGCGGGAATGTCCTTTAGGTACTCCGTAAGGGAATTCCACTCCTGTACGGAGGAGGAGGAAAATGAATGTTTGCGGATGGCAAGTCTGAAGCCACGGAAGATCAGAGAGGCGACCCGTTTTCCCCTTGCGGGGTGACACCAGTTGGACAAGACTGCCAAGAGGGGGGCGAGGGCACCACAGGAGCAATGAACCACGCTATTTACAATAATGAGATGCTAAGACAGCGGCGCAAAGCTAGGGTGTCCCATTTGTGGTGATGATGTATATTATAACATGTTTTTATCACTAAAATAAAGTTTTAAAGACCTTTGAAAAATGAAAATGAAAAATTTTCAATAATTTTCAGAGTAGAGACTTGAATGTAAAACCTTCCAATTGACAAAATCCAAAAGCAGTACTCATCTCCCACAGATATGTAGCTCCATGGTCAAACTCAGCTTTCATACTTCGCCAAAGGGGGTTATTCTAGATTTTTGGCTTCACTAGTAATTATTATGTAACTTCTGCTGGTAAACATTTTAATTTTACAATTTCAGATATAGCAGCTTACCCCGATAGTGTGAATGTTCTAGACAATGTCATGGATGATGTTAGGACCCCTGACAAACTAGTTGATGGTGTTAATAATACAAGTGATCCGGAACACATGTGGCTAGCTCCTATTTTACCAGGAATTGTAAGAGATAATCTCATTAATCTGAATATGCACTGTAATTTGTATAATTGTGCATTTTTTTTATAATTTCAGTTGAATCGCATTTACGTTGTGTTTGATATCCCAGTTGCTATTTCAAGAATAAAGTTATGGAATTATGTTAAAAGTCCCAATAGGGGAGTCAAAGAGTTTGGGGTATAATGAAATCGGTGTATTTTTTGGTATTATGTGATTTTAAAATCTAATGTTTTAATTAGATTTTGGTTGATGATCTTTTATTATATAATGGCGTTCTACCTAAAGCTGAAGTCTCGGAGAAAATTCAATGTCACACAGTTTCTTTTCAGTCTAATAGGAATGAAGATGATATAGCATTTAGGTAATTTCCACTTGCGACTATTTTATTGATTATTTAATTATTTTGAGCAAATTTTCTATTATTAAAGGTATCAAGGGAATAATGCTCAATCAATTAATGAAATTATGTCCGGAAAAGTTGGAAATAAAAGAGTGGATCAAGGTATTTTCAATATTATTCTTTTCACTTTTATTTTTACTTCATATATTTTTTTATTCTTTTAGCACTGAGACCAACCACCAGTGTCACAGCTTCTGCAAGAAAAAAATTTCAATAGCATCGTAGTGTACAATGATTTAATCAAATTAAGATATTTTATAAAATGTGTTCATCCGTCCAAAACAAATGATTTATAATTTTAAAATAACTATTGTATTTATGATATTTTAGTGTTAGTTATTATTTTATACCAGTTGAATCATGAATAGGAAAATAAAGATATGATCATTCTTTTTAATTTTTATTGTTAATATGTATTAGAGAAATTAATTCGTTACGTTTCCCTCAAGTTTAGCAGAAAATGATTTTCAGAATTACTCCCTTTCGGTGAAGTTGGCGAAAAAGTTGGCATACATCCAAAAACTCCATCCCGTAATTGTGAAGTTGGCTGTTCCTTGTTACGCAAGTGTCGTTGACATTTCGTCTTGCGTTTCGGAATTTGGCAAGAGCTAAACATTCGCTTGTTAATTTACGTAATTGTGTAAGACAATTTTGCTTTAAAAAGTAGAAATAGGAATTGTAATTAAAGATTAAAATTGATTTTATATCATAATTTCCCTTTAGAATGCCCAGAGGTAAACCTGGTAAGCGAACGATTTTTGTTAAGCCTAACATATGCCAAGGCCTATATGTGACTCTTTAGTTTCTGCACTTGTTATGATAACTTCAGATAAGCATTAAGCCCATAAAATATTTTGGTATTTTGCTGAAATTATTTAAACATTTTAAGGTCGAGGTTCTGGTGGAAGAGGGTCCAAAAGTGGTCACAAAGGTCAAAGGCGACATTTTACAAGTCCAGAACAGTTGGAAGCTACTAAAGAAAAAGAAGAACGTGAACGGCAGTGGAGGGTATCCATCGTTTCTGCTTTGGCCTACGTGAAATTTGATGAAATTAGTTGGTAAATTTGACAAATGACCATTGTTTAGAAACAAAGAGGAGATGAAAGTGAGGAAAGTGAAAATGAGGAAGAAGCAAAGAAAAAGGAATCTGGATCTAGTTCAGAGGAATCTGATGAATCTTCCAGTGATGAAGACCAAGAGGTGCTCTAATTTAATTTATTTCAGTAGTTAAAAAAATGTTTCATAGGAGAACCTTTTGTAATAGGCTAAAGCGAAGGGAATCCAGCATTTAATAGAAGTTGAAAATCCAAATCGAATAGTCAAGAAAACTAAGAAAGTTGAACATTTAAGTTTAGATGATGCAAAAAATCCTCAACCACTTTCGCGTAAAGAAAGGTATTATTACCGTGTTATAAACTTTATCTTTGTCGTCAACAAATTTTTATATTTCACCTTAAAGAGAGGAATTAGAAAAACAGAGAGCTCGTGCAAATTATCAAAAACTTCACGCTGCTGGTAAAACGGATGAAGCTAGGCAAGATTTAGCTAGACTTGCTCTGATAAGAAAGCAAAGAGAAGAAGCTGCTAAGAAACGAGAAGATGAAAAATTAGGTATTATACCAATTTGTAATACAATGAAAGATGTATTTCGAGACTTAATTTTGATTTCATTTTTAGTGAGAGAATCCTTAAAGACTTCTAAAACAGAAGAAATTAATAAGGCACTGGGAAAGTCCTCATGACAAATTTAAAGGCAATATTATAATGAAAATTAATGCTTTTAAATAAACATTACAATTGTAAAAATGTTGTGCCTGCATATGGGAAAACAACTGTCCATTCTTTACAGATGTTTTCTTATTCGAGTAATTAAAATTTGTAACTGTTTAATTATTTTTGTTTAAATTTTTTTCATGTTTGAGTTCTCAACTGGTTTGAATAAAGAACCAAGTTTGCTTGTTTAAAATATTTTGCATATGGTAGCATCATGGCGAAAATTAAATGGAAATTTAAGGGGCAGCTAGCTTCTTTGCAAAGCTGTTTAAAAGGCATGTTGTGGTGGGAGGGTGACATGATGGAGAAGTGCGACCTTGATATGAGTCATAATCGAACAAAAATTGTGTTAATTTTCTAATTTCAATAGCTATTTTTGTAATCCATTTTATTTCAATTGAGTCCCAGCGTTATTGAGTGCCAATTTCCATTCGGATTTAAAGGTTTTTTACCGTAAAAAACCTGTTAAACGTATGTCAATTTGGGGATGATGCTCGTTGGGCGGAAAAGCGACGCTTTCCCGCTTTTTGAAGCTCCGCCCTCGCACCACGCGTCTGTGCGCGTACCAGCGTTGCCAGACGTACGATAATTATCGCACAGTGCGATAATTTAATCAAAATTTTAAGAGCGTACTACAATTTTCATGGCGTACGATATCGTACCATTATTTCGATAATTCTGCCTCAACGTACTATAATGTACGATAATCTTTAGATTTTTTTAAAAACCTACGAACGATTTTTATTTTATTATTAATTTTTATAACTTTTCTACTTAAAAATGAATTATATACATTTTCTGTACGCGTAGTCCAGAGTGTGAGTTTATTACTCCTAGCTATTACCTCAACATTTAAAACATTTTTAAACATATTAAGTTCAGTTAATAATGATAATAGACATTTTGTTTATTTCCCTGAAATAAAACTCCTGTAGTGCATTAAAAAATCATCTAAATTCAACGCATTTATGTATGAATTAAAATTTATCGCCAAAAAGTAATGTACGATAATTATCAGGAAAATCGATAATTTTTTGGCCTAGATACGATAATTTCAGATTTTCGATCTGGCAACGCTGGCGCGTACAAAATAATTCGGTAACAGCTTAACAGGGCTTTGTAACACTTATTATGACCTAAAATGTTTTTCCTTAAAAAATGTATTTTCGTATGTATTATTATGTAATGACATGTCGGGGTAGTGAGTGACAGCCTCAAAATTTAGTAAGTAAAGTATTTTTTCCTATTCGAAAAGAATTATACGTATTGCGAATTATTATAGAACTGATTTTAAGTCCAAGGCTTACTTGTCAATTTTTTTTTAAATGACCTCCCATTTTTCCTTGCGTCGCGTTTGTGCCATGGGGGAAGGGAGGGTTATTTTCCGGTTTTCGTATATTTACATAATTTTATTTTCTTACAGATAATTATAAAAATTGTAAAATGTAAGTTAATTTATTTTTGACAACTTGTCAATGTAACCATGAGTTGCTCAAGAAAACCCAGAAAGTGCAAGCAGAAAGGTAGCTTTTCGTGGAAAAAAACATCCTCGTCCTTGGTTAGTGACTATGGGAATCTTCCTAAACTCTCCCTAAGGCAAGTGCTTGGAGAATCGAACATAATCACCAGTGACTACAGTTCGTGCTCATCTTTATCATCTTTATCGGAAAACAGTGTCTATAATAGCTCTTTGGGAAGCTCCGAATGTATATTATACCCTAGTGACAAAGACACCAGTGACTTCGAAAATGATGAAGTTGATAATAAAAAAGGGGAAATAAACACCAGAAGAACAAGAACACTTCAGTGTCGAAATGTTACTGTTATTATACCTGAAGAAAACTTATCAGGGGTCAGTCGTGATGATTTCTATTTGGAGTTCATTGAAGACCCGGCTTTCTTACCATCTGTTGATTCCAGAATGGTTTATGTCAGCTACATTGTGTCCATTGGGCCTCATGGGTCACGTTTCTATTTGGACAAACCAGCTCTTATTTATTTACCTCTCACTGAAAAAGTGCAGGACGAGGACAAAATAATATGTTTATGCAGTAACACACCGAAAGAAATTCCTCCGAAATGGGAAGAATTGCCACGAGAAAACTACACGTTCAAAAATGGACGAATTGTCATAAAAGCTCATCATTTTAGCCTGTTCACGGTGGTAGTTGAGAGGCCATTTCCAGAGTTTAGTAGGAAAATTGACTCTGTTGCAGGTGGTTCGCTTAGATTACCCGAGGTACCAGGTGTTGAAGTAAATTTCCCACCTCAAGCTCTTGTGAGTGATGTTACTGCTGTTGTCAGGGTTTTATATGACTGGGATCCTGGTCACTCGTTGAACCAGGACGTTGTTATGGCTATGGCATCACCAGTGATCATGGTTGGTCCTCACGGGTGTTGTTTCAAACATGGCAGTCAACCAGTAACAGTTAAATTGCCCATCCCTCATTATAAAGAGATCCAAGATTTATTTGGAAGATCTTCTAATATTTCTGTGTGGCAAAGCTCAACGTTGGAAAATGAACCTTTAGTCTGGGAAAGATTAGATGTGGAGCATTTAATTGAACAAGATAATAGCGGACTCTTCACTGTAACTTTTCCTGTCAGCCACTTCAGTTTTTTCAAATCCATTTGGGACATTTTAAGCTCGTCACTTTACGAAGCAAAACTTGGATTAGCCTTTTTCTACCCTTATATATCATTTTCCATGATGTGTCAAGCATGGATGGAAGAGAATAAAGATACTCAAAGGTTTGGCTTAGAGGTCATCTGCTACAGATCTGATAACAAATTACCTGAAGCTACAAATTATAAGTATAAAGTGGGAAGCAGTTTAAAACCAAAATTGGTACGACCCGGTTGTATTGTCATACGGTTGAAATCCGAGCTTTTTGATGCTGATGTTGAAGCTGGAGAGGATGTGGAAATGACAAAAGAAGAGCCAGATTTTCGTGGGCGAGAATTTGAAAAGCAGTTTGCATGCAGGTAATTGATTGACACTCATTAACAAACACTCGAATATATGCAATTTTCTAAATTCCAATGTAGATTCAAGCAGAATAAACAGTTAGTTGAAAGGGGTACATTTGGTAAAGTGGTAGTGGAGAGAAGAGTTAAATCTGGTAAAAATGAACCTCTTTTTGAATTCAACCTCCATAAGGTAATATTGAGAATTTAAATGAAAAGTTTGTGGGGAAGTTAATTTTTTCATACTTTGTATAGACTGGGCATGAAACTGAACCTGTACCAATGGAAGGCACTGATCGCTGGTCGGTTGTTGCCATTACTGAACTTGCAGGTACATTTCCAAGTTTTGTTATAATGTTTTCGCCAACTCATCAACTTTAATTTTACCAGGAACTCTTCAAATAACGGAAGATAATAACTGGAAAAAGTTTGCTAGGCATATTGGTTTCACAAAGAATGAAATCAACCATAAACTTACATACTCCGCTGATCCTTTCTTAGCTATGGTTAACCTTTATCAATCTAGAGGCGGTACCCCTGAAGAGTTTGTTCAGGTAATTTTTCAAAGTTTAGAAAGTTTTCTTTCGTAACTTATCAGTTAATTTTAAATAAATAGGCTTTGTACGCTGTAAGTAGACAGATCAGAATACATGGCTCTAACGCCAGTAGTTCACCAGGGAGCTCTAGCGGGGCTTCTACTTCCCGCAGATGGCCTAATATTTTTAAACCTATGAGATGGAGAGATGATAATTCTGATTCCGATAGTGTATCTGTCGGTAGGAACATTTCAATCAGTGTAGTGTATTAGTTACTAATGCGTATCAAAATTCTTTAGCATCAGTTAGTACAAATTCTCGGAAAAGATCTTATGATAATAGCGGAGGCTCCAGTGGAAGAGCCAAGAGAAACCTGGCAAATGCAGCCAAGAGGAAGAGGAAGAATTCTGAGGTATCAGAAACTATGTCGAGCTCTGAAGAATCAAGCACATTGGACCCTAATGATCCTGCGAACAATCGCAAGTTGAAAGACACGGATATGTGGGGAATCTCAGAATTTATGAACACCCAAAACTGGAGAGCTTTAGGTCGGACATTAGGCCTGGAAGAAACTGTTCTGTTAAATATTGAGCATACATACAAGGCTACTGGGTTTAGGGAATGCGCTTACCAAATGTTGTTGCAGTGGAAGGAACGGAGACCTGCCAAATGTACAGTGGGAATTTTACATCATGCCCTTCAAAAAGAAAAAATGAACAGCGTAGCTAAACAGCTTTCAACAATGAAACTTGGAGAATAATTTTATATCCTACATTGACTCCTTACTCATGAACTCCGGTTTATTCCTAATAACTAATATAACTTATTCCCCATGAAGTGCCAATTTTGCAAAAGATTCTCTTAAAAATAACCTGACCTTTTTTATTTCACAAAATTGAAATATTGCCAATTAAGTTTTACTGAATTAGTGAAGCACCATTTTTTTGGTTATTTTGGGTCAGTATTACAAATATTGTTTGAAAGACCATATGAAGTGCATTGCGAAAAACAGTATTTTGTTTAAATTTGGAATTATAATGTTACTGAACTTGATCTCAGTATTAAAAAGAAAATATAATTGTGTTATGTTTTTAAATAAGGCAAATTGCAAATCTTAAATTTAGATATATTTTTACGGACCTCAGAAGTCGCTAAGCACTTGTTTTTTGACACACTCAAAAAATTTGGTGATATTTGTATTTGTTTTTCTGCTTAAAGAATGTACTATTTTTAACTGTAAATTTGTAATATTGATGTTCTTGCATGTAGCGTGGATATTAGGTTACATGTAATGTCTATGTTGGAATTTTTGTACATATTTGATGTGTTCATATTAAATAATAGTTGAAATTTACTAAATGATTGTTAATTTGGGTTTGATCACTTTAATAATTACAGAATTTGTATTTAGACATAATTGGTGAAAGATAGAAACCCAAGCATTTTGTCTGTATTGTAACAGGCATTGTAAGCTTTTTTTTTATTAAAGCCTAGAACACACTCTCAATCCAATCGACACTGGCATTTCACCGAAATACATCACAAAAATTAATTCAATAATTAAAAATTACATTTTATTGTTTTTAATTTTCTTGTAGATGACGTCACTGGTAAAGTTCATTTTCGTGACTGGTTTGCATTTTCGTCTGCTTTACAGCTGCGAAGTCTGAATTCCAAACTCGGAAAGTCAACGTGAGATTACCGAATACGTACAATTCATTATTAAAGAAATTTAGTAAATTATATTTAAACGATAGCGATGAAACGACGCAACACCACAAAAATGGACAAATGCAAGTTTAAAAGTTTCTAATAGATAACAATCACAGACAATGTTTCCGTATAATGTCTAACTTCATAAAAGTAAAATAGACCTAAGCCTTGGTCGAAAAAAAAGGCAAAAATCTGAGCGTTTTTCGTTTTCTATACAAAAGTCTCGTTTTATTAGCCCTTTAAAGTAGCCTAAATTCTATTTTGCTATGAAAAGCCAGTGTCGTATTGTTGATCTAAACATACTATTCCCTGTTTTGCATTTTCTATCAAATCTACCGGCTTTTATCATTTTCTCTCAGGACACAAAATAGCTTCATTTTTTATACATGGAGTGTCTTTTTTCGTATTTTCCGTTTCTTTATTTGCATTTTATTTTTAAGAGCTTTTGTCAAATTTTTAGGGACGCATGTTAGTTTCGCTTCTTTTTTTTTTAAAGCCATAATTTTTTGTATATTTATTTTCTGTACAAATGAGCAAAGAAGCTTTCGAGTAGTTTTATGGAAAGTGCTATCATTATTTGCGGGGCAAAATTATGGGAAAAAGGACACTTCATTCGTTTTTGTTTTTACGAAATCAGGTATTTGAAAAACCGCGAAGGAAGATAGACGCTTTTTTATTATTGGACTGTTGCGTATGAAATTTTACGCGTTTTTCAACTTTAAATCCTTTTGGCTTTCCCAGATTTTGCCATTTTTATCACTATTCAAATATACATCTTATTTATAGCTCTAGTCAAAAACTATAAAAATCTACATTGTATAGGTACCAGTCTCGTTAATACTAAACTTTATTTTTCCATTGGCAACTATGAGAGTTTTCTATAAGGGCTATGAATACTATTCTCAAATTGGTCTACAGTTTTTTCTAGCTGATAAATTTTTTTTATTTGTACTGGCTGGCTGGTAGTTACGAAATGCCTAATTTAAATGAGTGTTGAATTATTTTATTGTTTATTCAAGATCGTGCGTTTTTTGCTATATCTCCTAAGCGGCACTATATAGTATTATTATTATTTTTCCAAAGCGCTGACTCTTACCCCAACCCGTTTAGTATTTATTTTTATATATTATTTCCCTTTTTATAATATTTAAATTGTATCGTATTTCTCTCTTATGCCTGTTGCACAGTTCATTTGAGATCAGTCTTTGAAAGTGTAAAAACTCCGCTTTCACTTTGCGTAACTTCATAATTCAATTTATATATATTGGCCCAAACTTCTTTTTTTCATTAGTTTTATGTATGTATATATATATATATATATATATATATTTTACGCGTTCGTCGTTATATTCTCTCGCGTCTAGTTTCAAGTCGTATTTGTTTAAATTTACAGATTCCTCGTATTGAAGGTCAAAAGAAAATTCATCAAACTTTTTACTCTATGATTAAACAGTTCGGCAAATTTTCGCGTAAATAATCATAGAGCTCGCGAGAAGTTCCCGGACAATTAGTTAACTCCAACTCTCGTAGATGGCGCAATTGTATCAGGGATGAAAGACTACTGCAAGTTAGCAAGGGACACCCTGAAATGAATTAAATATATTACGTTATGTACGTTCGAGGGAACATGACGTCAATGACAGAGATATTAGCAACTATGTGCATCCAGCAATTATTAAAGTGGGTGGACAAGAGTATGTCCGCTAGTAGGGGTTGATTAAATCAATACGGGCTCTCTTTAGTTTTATATTATCAGAAGTATATAATATCTTTAATGAAAAAAGTATCCATCTGAACCAGAAAAGTAAAAAATGCTCTTCAATGTAATGTTTGCGAAAAATGTATCTCGTTTATTACTCAGCCTAAAAATATTCACTTATTTAAAAAAATCATATTTCCTATATGCGTTTGTCTTAGGAAGTATTTCCACCGTATTTTTCTTCCTAAACGTATTTTTGAGTAAATAGAAGATGGAAATTTCTTTTTAGATAATTCTTATTTACTTCTGGTAATTGCTGGAAGTACTAAGTAATTTCGCACCGTAGCGCTATGGTCTGTGACGTCAAATTTATTTTACGCCGTGACTAGACTACTCACCCGCTAATGAAAGAATTTGTAAGCTTCTCATGCTGCAAAGATGCTGAAGTCCGAAATCTCGTATTTGGGAACACCATCTCAAATACAGAGCGCATAAATTGACCATAGTAGACAGATAGCCCAGTCCTATGTCCGTAATATGGACGCATCTATGTAAAAAGAAAGACGTAAATACAATGTCGTTTATAGTTACTTTATTTATTATCGAGGCGGAGCGCACTTGCTATTGAAGTTCGGCCCTTTTATAAATAGATTAGTAAAAAGTATTTTGGGAAGCGGAAGAGGAGAGAGACAGAGCCGGGGATTCCTCGCGGATGGAGAAGTCCATCCATCATCGCGAACTCGCGAAATATTTGGTCATTGACTCGAGCATCCATTTTTAGGAACTTATATTTCTAAAGAATCCGGCATTCGAAGCCAAAAGTGTCAAGTTCAAAATCCGAAACTATCTACGTACTCCGGCGAGAGAGCTACTTAGAAGCCGCTCTGTGTTTTACAAAATCGTGATCTCAAGTCTTTGGAATGTCTCCACGGACACTTTGGCGGGTCCTTTTTACAATTACCCCGCTTAGTAGTAATAGCATATGTAACATAATTACTCATAAGTATGCCTCTGTATAACATTTCCATTGAATAAAATTCAATGAGACTTTGTTTCACACGGAACATACAATGACCGGACCCAAAAGTGCAAAAATGCTTATAATCCTTGCGCTATTGAAAAGGTTACCATGGAAATGAAATCATGTAATCGCGAGGCACGAGCTAATCTTGACATGGGCAAAGCCAGAAACGCGCGAGGAATTCTCCCTAACTTCCGTTTCCCATCAGTAAAGTTGATGACGCGTATTTCGTCACGGAGTTATAAGTGACGTAATCTACGTCATATCCCGTGAACAAGGTTTCATTAAAGAAAATGCTTTATGGCATACTTATGAGTAATTATGTTACATATGGTAATATGGTAATAGTAATTCCTATAAAATCCTATATTATCTTTTAATAAGCGAGTTTCAATGTGACGCGGTTAGGCCGAAAAGCAGACAAGGAGGGGAACTATGACGGCAGTTTAGGCTTTCCTTTGTTGTGAAAAGAACAAACTAATAGTAAAGTGTTGGTCGATAGTAATAAAATCGAACGAATGAGGGCTTGTTTTGAAGCCCTGGAAGTTCTCTTTCCAAAAATGTCATTGTCGAAACAAATTTCCAAGCCTAAGTGTACTCATTTTAGGTCCGAAAATGTCCTTTTTCGCTCTCCAAAATCCAGAAATTTTGCGCGAATTTTTCTCCTCCGTAGCATGAGCAAATCGGGCTTGGTTTTGTGCTTGGTGCAGCCTACTTCCAGGGGCTAGTAGGCCACACTTTGAAACTCTCTGACGCTCTATTAACTCATCGTAGGAAAATGGGAAAAAAACAGGCATACTTCTCAACTCACCTCCAACAACTCCTTAAATTTGTTGCATAACCTTTTGAAACACCCTGTATAATTCGCAAATACGTATTTTACGCCATTTTAAGTAGCTAACTACTATCGATAATAGACCTTTCCATGAAATAAGCTACGCTTGCTGAACTTGTTTTTTTTTGTAGCTCATTCGCCAGTTCAGTTTATGCTTAAAAACATGATGCCTCATCGAATTAACCATGTCCAGTCCTTTTTGTAGTAAAACGTCATCGATACGTCACCCGTGACGCAGCAGCAACATCAAAACAAGAAGGCCGATGTTACTTTATAGAAAGGCCTATTGAAAGTTGGCGACACCTATACTCATTTCGGTCGCGAAAATCGTTGTTTCTCTGTATAAACCTTTAAGGGTATTTTTTACACGAAGTTTGTACGATGATATTATCTTATATAGTAAATTTTTGTGTCCAGTATAATCCTATAATTCGAGAAAAATAATTCCTATAAGGAATTGAAATTGTAGCTGGGCTCCCTGGAAGGGGTTTTTGGGAAATATGAACAAACATGTTTTACAATGCGTGTTTTCGCGACCATGCGTTATCATTTTGTGACTAAATTCTTGGTAATTTAAATTAAATTAAAGTGACGAAATGGTGTAAAATTGTTATTGGTAACTAAGATACGCTCAATAAAGATGATGTTGTTATTATTTTCCGTTCCCATTAGAACCGCTATTCCCTATTACATTCCAACTTCCTGTAGGTGGTTTCTTTTCGCCTGTTCTCGGACTAAAAGTGTACTCTTTTTACCATAAAACGTTTTATTCGCCTGTTCCGTTGATGAGAATTACTCCGCCCCATAATATATTCGCTTGTTGCGGTGTAATTAGGGCTATTCTTTTTACTCCTTCTGAAAAGGAGGTGTAAAGGGGTAAAATCGGATTTTGTCGTCTGCTAGCCAGAATTTATCCGCTAAGAAGGCCACAGGCAGCCATTTTGGAAAAACGTTTTTACTCCGACTCATTCGCCACCACAGAATCGGAGTAAATAATGTCATAACCTTACTCTTCTTACCCTACTCCGAAATCCCGGAACAAGCGAAAAGAAACCACCTAATATTGGTTTTTAATAAAGCCAAGGAGGGAAAAGTAAAAAGAGAGTTCATCAACGGGGAATTTATATTTTCTCAATTGTATATCGGCATCAAAAGTGGCATAATTACCAAAAGTGTGTCATTCGGACCTATTTCTTAATGAATGTTACGAGCGAAATACAAGTTGGGAGGGGAGAAGGGAAAGTATGCCTTGGGAAGGGAAGGAAGTTAAAACCAACAAATAACGCCTCGTAGTGAGGAACGGAGGAACTAACAAGGAGACTACCCGAGGTGTTTATCTCCGATTTGGTTCAAACTCGGGTGGTAAGTAGACCTTCGTGTAACTTGAAAATCCCTAAAAGGATGGACAAGAATGGGCTTTAGTTTTGCCATTGCAACCAAAAATGTTTTTCACAACTTAAAAACTGATTACTCGTATTTACCCAATATATGTATATTTACTCATATTAACCAAAATTGACGTATATTGGTCCAAATGTACCAGATTTAGCCATGATCAGAATTATGTATCTAATTGATGAACCTTTTTTAATTTTTTGAAAAATATTGTTAGGGGGACCCTTAAAATCTTCGATTTTCCCATGTTAATTTTCATAGAGAAAATAAGTTTTTAAGTTGCGAAAAACATTTTTGGTTGCCATGGCAAAACGAAAGCTCATTCTTGTCCACCCTTTTAGGGATTTTCAAGTTACACGAAGGTCTACTTACCACCCGAGTTTGAACCAAATCGGAGATAACCACCTCGGTTAGTCTAATTGTAAGTAGCACTGGTCAAAGTTAGTGTATTTTTTTATTTTTCGTCGTTCTGTGGAGATCCTATCACCATCTACCTACGATATAATACCATAGACTGAAAAAAGAGCCAGGAAGGCGACAATAAATAGTCTTTTATGTGGTAGATTCCTCCGTTAGCGAAGTGTGGGGAGAGCGTAAAATCTTTCATCCAAACTCGGGAATCCGGTTTTTTTGGCCACCAGAAACTTGTCAACCGCGGCAACCACCGCGAGCGTGAACCCCTCTTACGAAGAGAGAGAGAGACTCCGTCGTTGCCATGGCAACCGGGGCCCCTTTCCCGGGATTTCCTCTCCGTTCAATTTGAAAGACGAGACCTTTTGGAAAACGAACTATTTAAAGTTCCCTATAAAAGAAGCGGCCGGCACTTTTAAAACTATAACGCCCCGGCTCGTTTGTTGGCCAAATTTGTCGAGTCTGAAGGGAATGTTTTGGACAAATCCCGCTGCCTAGTTCCGACGCCTTCCCCGAGGACGCCGAAGAATAGCTTTTCTACGAAAACGTTAGTCCGATGTTGACTCTGCCATCATACGCCTCCAAATTGAAAAGGGGGGCGTGGCGCCCGTAATGTTGACTTCCGAGTCCGCCTAAATCTCTATGAATAGGAGATGGCCTATTCAGCGGCCCTTCGTTGGCCAAATAGATTAGTTGACTTCGTCTCGGGTACCTCGGGGAACGTCGGCTCTGAGAGGGGACCCGCGCGCTGGAGCCTAGGGACTCTTCCGATCTTTCTCGGGATTTTTTTCTACGGAGAGATGGATAGATTATGTCATAACGGTAGAAGAACTCCGCGTGTTACCGGGGCTGCGTGATTTATTTTTACACCTAAGTCTAGATGGGGGCTTTTTTGGGGTTACTTTTTATAGAGTCGGCTGGGGTCCTTGAACTTCGTATAGTTACTCCGCGTTGAAACTCTGAGCGACGAAACCTTTATTGGATCCCCCTTCTAAGGCGCTTTTCCTTAAAGACTTCTGTCAAAATGTCTGAAATCCGTTCGCGCGCAAGCGGGGAATATCGTTGTATAAAGCCTCCGGTATTACGAGCGGAATCAGAGGCTTATAAACACCCACTCGTATCGCCGCGATATAACTGGCGACCAATTCCGTAACGAGGTTCTATGGCGGATATCATTTCTAAGGGAACTGTTTCCGAGGTTTCAACTCTTGTTGATAGAAAGAGTCGGTTTAGTGACACAGAGTGGAATCGAATCCCTTCCCACGTAGGAGCAAACTCGGCACGATTGTGTAGGTATCGGAATGACCAGACATCCTACCTTTCGCGTGTTCGTATACGGAAGAGTCACGGCTAAAATGCGTAAAACCACGTACAATCGGAAACGTTTTGCCTCGTTTTAATCTCGCGGGGGCTCGTAGCGTTTGGAAATCTGTTTGTTTGGACGTTCGATTTCCAGTCAATTTACAAAGAAATTGGGCACGCTTAGTGTAGTCGTACAGTAGACGCTTCAATAAAACATCTTCAAGAAGTAATATTTCCGAGAGCCAGGACCTACAAGTCACTGTTTATAGAGTGCTTGTAAAAATAATGGAAACTTTTCAACTATACGGTCAGGGTTGTTGATTTTTGGATTTTTTTTTTATTAATTTTTAGGTTTTTGTCACTTTTTAAAAGCAATATATAAGCTTATTGATATAATTTTTATTTTTGTATAAATAATGTTCAATAGTAGACAGTTTTATCATGTCAAAAAATATTTATTCGAAGAAATAAGTATATTTGTATCACAGGAGTAACCTTGAAAAGTAAAACTAATTATAGTGTGAGAAATAAGGCACTATCACAGGCCAATCGCCAGTTTAAAAATGAAATGCCTGGGGTGTTAGTGGCCCTGGTGACCACTTAATTAATTCTAAGTTCTTCCCTTCAAGATTTATAGTTCTTTATTTAACACTCCAAAATTTTGAAATACCCATAATAACTAACCTACTAAGCCTATGCCCTAGCACATATTGTCAAGACTCAAGAGTAGATAATTTGACCATAAATGATGAAAGCCTGATTTTGAAGGTTAAAAATGGTAAGTGGCCAGTGTCCAGTTTTTTAATTAAACTACTTAGGCTCTACTGGCCACAGGTCCAGTTTAAAACAATTCCTTATTTCTCAGCCTGGGAGAGTCCATTATTTTCAAAGAACCAAAAATGAGGTGGGGAAGGGATCGTGGTAGTGATAGGTAATAGTGTATATAATGACAATATTGGTCTAGAATATAATAATTCAATAGTAAATCTCTCATTTATGGAAATTCAATACCTTTTAAACAATCTTTTATAGGAACTGATTTAAATCAACGATTTTTAAAAAAAAAATCATTTGATTAAAATCGCGATTTAAATCGCTGATTTTAATCAACTTGATTTAAATCAAACAACCCTATATACGGTACGCAACCAGTGTTACCTTACAACCACGTAGCTTTTTTGACATATTGAGGCTTAGTAAAAACACGACGTTCTAAAAGGTTTTCATTATTTCAACAAGCACTGTACTTGCGGGTCCTGGCTCTCGGAAATATTACTCCATGGCGATTTCCTTGAAGGATGTTTTATTTAGGAGTTCGTCCGCTCACGCATTTGAGTTACGTTCTAAAAATTAAAAATGCATGCACCCAGAAGAAATTTGTTTGCTTCTAAAAAATTCATAACATTTTTATCAGGCACAAAAAATCCACTATTTTCGATTTTCTTATAAAAGGTCATGATTTACAAAAACCGACTCGATGACGTCACGAGTCGTTCTCAAAATGGTCGACGGGGTGGGGTGCATTTGGCCGACTCCTCATTTGACCGACTTTTCATTTGGCCGACTGCTCATTTGATCGACTGTTATACTATAGCCTGTCCTATACTATGTGTTTAGTGTTAGGTTGACTTATAGAACGGGCCATGTATTCTAAGTATTGGCGCCTGAGGGCGCCGCCGGGCACTCACTTCGCTCGAGCCCTGGGGGCCGGATCGGCGCCCCCCCCCGTCCCGTTCTTTATAACCAAGCTGGGCCTTCTAAAACGCGACCTAGAGGACAGTACCTAGCCAAACGTACCTAGTATCGTCCAACCGCCAAATGAGTAGTCGGCCAAATGAGCAGTCGGCCAAATGATCAGTCGGCCAAATGGACAGTCGGCCAAATGGACAGTCGGCGTAACGTGTATTTTGTGGTCGGCCAAACGAAACTCTCCCGGTCGACGAAGCGATCTGTAATGCTGGGACGCGCAACGGTAACTGTCCACACGACGGGGTCACGGGATCCAAACGTTGCGAGCGCCCGCAACGTGTCAAAGGTTAGGAGAACGCAGCTTAATTGAAAAGGGTAAAAACGGGAACTACCGTTGGGCAAACGCGACTTAAGTAAAAAATACCACAAATTTTTCCAACCAAGTTTCGCGTTTTTTACCCAAATAAATGTTTGACTCTTTTACTTTTATGTAGTTTAATAGGCGAAACTATAAAGTAAATTTGGTCTTAACCAACTTCTTAAAATAGGAAAACCAAATCACGTGACTACCATATCACAGCTAACTTCGATTCGGTAACTCGAGTTCATAGTTGGCCGTGTGACGGTAAAGAAAAAAATATTCCTTTCAGATACTGCAGACAGCTATTTAACTTCCACCTTTCTATTACAAAATGTTTTTTTTTATTCAAAGAAGAAAGGGCTGATTTGAGTCTGAGAAGACCGCGAGCCCGGTGAAGACACCATCTGATTAATCAGGGCGAGGTATGTGTAACGGCCACGACCAACGGGGGGATACGTGGGGACAGGGGTGGGGACACCCGTGGCGGAAGTATTCCGACCACCCGTTGGGGGATTGGTGGTCGTCCTCACACGGCCATCCACAAACTGCCTCCCAGACGCGTGAGATTACAGGAGTGAGCCACTACTCTCGGCCAAGATGTTTTAAATAATAATAATTAGATAATTTAGATGAATCGATCAAAATTTAAACCGCCATTAATAAATAAAATTAGAATAGATGGCTCTGAAGTTCTCCACAAAGTCACGTGACTACCAACTTTATAGTTTTACCTATTAGGAGCAATCAAATATTGACAAAAATGTACTTGTCGACCAAAAAAAGTAAAGCGCGTTGGAAATGTATAGTTGATTATTCTTTATAACCTATAATTTTTTATAATAACCTTTATTTTATATTTTTTTGTTAAATTTCCATGAAAATGTTATCCATATCTTTTAGCTTGAGATTATCTCGGAGCAGCGCGGAATAGAGCCACGCCTAATCGGGTAAAAGTACGGTGCAGTGGGATCACCATCGGTCCATTTTTCATCCGGCGGCGCCTCCGAACTCACTCCCACATTGCCACGAGGACCTCGACGCCCGTGCCGGAGTTTTGCCGGTCGCATGATTTTTTTTCCGAGAACAAAATTAGTAAACCCAAATCTCTCCGCTCTCCCTCTTGTTGCGTATAGTTACTTTTTTAGGAGAAAAACGCTAATGATAAACTCCGAAGCCTTAAGGCTGGTTCACACGGGCAGTGTTTTCCTGGTTTTCTCTATTTTGTAGTTTTACCGCCTTTACACGTTGCTCTGGCGCACGGAAAAACGACTGTACACACGGACAAAATTTGCAGGATTTTACCGCCGCGAGCGCTGCCGGTAAACGAGAAAACCGAGGACCTTTTTGAGGGGCGTTGGGCTTGACCAATCACCGAGCATTATGCCGTCACGTGATAGATTGGTCGAGCTCAAAGTGCTTGAAAAAGATGTCAAAGACATTTCCGTACACACAATCCCGCTGATGTGTTAATCCTCACAGTCCGAATAAAACATTCACCCCTGTCCCAGATTCCAAAAATCACAGACCGAATAAAACATTCACCCTGTATCAAAATTCGCACCAGAAAATGTCCAACACAGTAAATAATCACAGTCTGATATAAAACATTCACCCTGTATCAAAATCCGCATCAGAAAGTCTCCAACATAGTAAATAATCACAGTCCGATATAAAACATTCACCCTGTATCAAAATTCGCACCATAAAGTGTCCAACGTAGTAAATAATGAAGCCCGATATAAAACATTCACCCTGTATCAAAATTAGCAACTGAAAGTCTTCAGCATAGTAAATAATGAAGCCTGATATAAAACATTCACTCTGTATCAAAATTAGCACCTGAAAGTTTCGAGCATAATAAATAATCATAGTCCGATATAAAATCGTGGGAATAAAACATTCACTCTATATCAAAATTAGCACCAGAATTATCAGAAAGTCGACAACATAGTAAATAATCACAGCTCGATACAAAACATTCACCCTGTGAAAAAAAATGTATCAAATCAGACTATTAAATTGAAAGAAAAAAATTCATTCACCCACAACAACCGTGTATAGCAAAAACAAAAATAGTAGCAAACGTGAACTTTAGAACGGATAAAATAATTAACAGGAACACGTGAAATAAATAAGAGTCTAGTAACACCTAATTGATACCTCTTTAAAAGCTATCTGGTTTATGTTGGGTGTTGCGGGAAATTCGAAATTCGATGAAATTTGGATTCTGTCCCATTGGAAAGTGTTTTTCAATTTCAAAATTGTTAACAGTGGCAGCTAGGTTTTAATAGTCCCCTTCGATTGGCATATTTGGTGTTTTTTTAACGCAAACGGATTAAGAGTAATAACGCGAAATCCGTTCAAATTTTAATCGCCACTAAATTGGGCAAATGACTAACTTCTTAGCACCCGATTTAAAAATAATTGGCAATGGTGACGAGGGTTTTCTAACAAGGAGACATCCCGAAGTGTAAACCACCGATTTTGGTCAAACTCGGGGGATTGGTAGACGTTCATGTAACTTGAAAAATCCTAAAGGGAATTTATTCAATGGGCAACCGTTTTGCCATGGCAACGAAAAATGTTTTTGACAATACGAAATATTAAATTTTCCCATTGAAAATAACATGGGATTTTGACCTCAAATTTATCAAAAGTTGATCAAAAGTTGAACAATTTTGATGTTTTTCTTGTCAATTTTTATTTATTTTTTCGTTTTTTGGCATTTTCGAAATTTTTAAATTTGTTGAAATTTTTCACAGGGGCTAGGAATCGGTCAGAATCCCATGTTATTTTCAAAGGGAAAATTTTCATTTGTTGTTGTCAAAAACATTTTTCGTTGCCATGGCAAAACGGTTGCCCATTGAATAAATTCCCTTTAGGATTTTTCATGATACATGAAGGTCTACCAATCCCCCGAGTTTGAACAAAATCGGTGGGTTACACTTCGGGATGTCTCCTTTTAAGTCTAATCGACCGACGTATCGTTTGATTTTGTATTGCAAGCGGTTCAAGAGTATTCGAACGAACGGCAGCGGTGGACTACACTGTACGTGAACGTATCATCCCTATATACATAGCAGGTGACATAGGGATTTTCAGTAGCGGCGCTAAGGTTTTTTCACAGGTGGGCTAAGTATTTTGTGGCCCCTAACAATTTTGTGGCCCTTAGCGGGAACCTTGGATTAACCATATTTCTCAAAAGTGGTGAAACCGAAAAAAAAAACGAAAATTTTCCAGGAAGCGAGAAGAGCAAGCAGCTCTCGTCACCTTTACTGGACCCCCTACTGACCTTATATCCGATGTGGAGGGGACACGAGCATGTCTGGGGTATTTCTCTAAATTCCCCTTTTCTTTTCTTTCTATTGTCCATTCAACTTTCTCTCAATAGGGACTTGGCAGCATGACGTCACGCCGTACCTTTGGCCATGGCCGCCATGCTGGTATACCATTTTTTCCAATTGGAAAAAGCATGGGTGACGTATTATCTACGTCATGCTGCCAAGTCCCTATTTCTGCTCCCTTCCTCCCGAATCTATCTCTTTATGGTCTACTATCTTCTTGAGTAAACGAATTGATTTTGAAAGATTTTTTTCCCAGAAAAACGTTTCTTGGCAATAAAACCAATTTCTAGAGATAAAGAAAATTCCTAAATTCAAATATGTGGCCTCTTAATTATAACTATGTGGCCCTTTTAATATAAATTAGTGGCCCCTCTCAGAAATGCAGGGGGGCTAAAGCCCACTTCAGCCCACCCTTAGCGCCGCTACTGGGGATTGTGTGTAAAAACCGGGAAAATTAAGTAGAGATATTTCAAAATTTTTTTAACCGTTTTCTCGTTTACCAGGCGCACTGGCGGCGGTAAAATCCGGCAAATTTTGCGCGTGTGTACAGTCGTTTTCCCGTGCGCCAGAACAACGGGAATAGGTGACATCGATAAGATAGAGAAAATCAGGAAAACACTGCCCATGTGAACCAAACTTTAGCCCAAACCGCTAAACGAGAACCCGAGGGGTATAAAACTAATCGTCGTTCTTGTTCCCCGAGTTGAAGCCTAATCAATTATGGCGGCAGTAGATTACGAATCCGACGATGACGAGATTAAGATTGTATCGGCGCGGTGTTTACTCCCTCGGGTGCTCGCCTATTCCGGACAACTGAAAAAGAGACGTTTGTCCCTTACGTCGCCTCACTTTTTGGCGATGTAATAAAAGCCTAAAACGTTTGCCCGAAACTTTGGCCCTTTTTTGGGACGCTCAGTGTGATTGTGGAGAACGAAATTAAGTTTGTCCATCGCTCCCGGCTGTATTCACTGACAACTTCGTCCGTTTACTTAAGGAAAACGTAACGCTAATCGACCCTGAGGGATCTTCCAACTAGAAACGGCGGAAACAAATTAATTAACGACAAAAGTATATCAAGCCAGAAATATTCGACAATATGAACGGCTACTATGGGATACGTGTTAAAAATTAAAAATGTAAATGAGGGGAATCAAAAAGGGGTCAAGACATGTGGTTGCGACCGACTTGTTTCGTTTCTGTCCCGTTGGTTTGTGGGTAAAATTTAAAGGTAACTGATAAATTTTTAAGACAGGGTTGCCACACGTCAGGGAATATCAGGAAATTTTAAGAATTTGTAAAAAGTCAGATAATTAAATTTTATCTTGATATAATATATATATATATATATATATATATATATATATATATATATATATATATATATATATATATATATATATATATATATATATATATCGAGTTGAACTATTTACTAACCTTTGTACTGAAATATAAGTTGATTTAAATCTATTAACTTCTGATAAAAGTAAAATTTAAAGATAAAATTTATCTAATTTTGGGCTTTAAAATATTGTGGCAACCCTGTAAGAGCTGGGGTGCTCAAATTTCCAAATTAAAAGGTGGCCATTTTCATGGTCGAAATCTCCCAGTTTGTAGTCGTTATTTTTTAATATTAAGATTTTAGTATATTTCCGATATAAATATTTTGACGGTCGTTATCGTCATTTACCTAAGCCTATTTGGGCTCTGACTGGTTTAATTTTTATATTTATCTCGATACGCGTTCCATTTAGTTTCGCCTTTGCACGGTAGGTAGCGCTACGACAAAGAGTGGATTTTCAACGGAAGAGTTCGTTTTCTCTCCGACTATGCTATTTTCCTTTTTTTATCGGCCCGCTTATTTCCGAACTCTACTTCCGTTTCATTTTCTACCCACCAGGGCGGTAGGGCCAAATAGAAAACCTAGACCGTTGCTTCTCAAATGGTGTTATTGTTAGCTGACACAGAGCGCGGTACCATGGACACTGTATCTCTAACGGCGGTACACAGAGACATTCTTCTCGTAGAAACGCGGATCATTTTGTAAAGATCGTTTGCAGCGACATCTGTTGTCAGTATCTATAAGCTTTAAAGGTGCTTCACGAAGCAATAGTTAGTTAAAATATTAACGTTTCCGAATTGAAGGTACCTCATTTTTTTAAAATTTTATGAATAATTATGTTTAAAAGGAGCTTTATAAGTTTACATTAACGTACAAATGATGGCGCCACTAAATTGAATCCGTAAGGTGACGAGTGCCGTTTGCAGTAAGTCGAGATAAGTGGTCTAAGCGCCATTAACATTTTTCGGGGAAGTGAGAAAGGGATAGGAAATGAACCCAGGCACCCGCTACCCCGAAGTGAAACTAATTATTTTGGCAGTGACTCATCGAGGAAGATCCGGATAGCGGATTTTAGCCTCGCCCAATTTCTGGTCGAAGGCGGGGCTCGAGGTAAAAGCTGCGACTGAAATAATCTCATTTTAGAGTTATACCCTTTTGTCTTTGTGAATGTCAATTGAGGGCATTAGGGATGCCAGTCGCCTCTCTGAACGGAGGGGGGGGGGGCTATTGTTTTTCGTCTATTTGACCCCTCCGGTTCCTCCTGAAAAAAAACGCGTTTAAAGTTGAAGGTACACAACGTAAAAAAATAGATTAAAGGGGAGACATTCCAAGCTCATTAATCATTTTACAAAAACGCGAATCACTCTCACAATCTAGAGCTCGCTCTTCTCAATTAGTTTCGCCATTGTTTTTAATTCATTGCGTCATCTGCTTTTTTTTTATTAAAAAAGATATAGTGGTGTTTAATTCTCTTTCGATAAACTAAAGCTCTTTCGCGTCTTATAAATTCTCAATTTGGCGATAAAAGGCGCCTTTACTCGCTGGTGTTTCCACGAAGAGAAATTAATAAGTGAGCGGAATTACGGAGCAAAATGGAGAGCCCTTTCCCGCGCCCTCCGCCGCCCCCCTTTCTCCTCCTTCCTCCTACATGCGACCTTTTGACCTTCTGTCTCTTACACGCAACGCCCTCTTTGAGAAATTAAAAACTGACTAAACTCCAACGCAGCTGTTACGCGTTGTATCTCTCGCGTGTTTAATAGTACCCCTTCTCGCGTTTATTTTACACCACACTACTTTTTACACACAATCCTTCAGGGATTTGTGTGTACTGGGCTCACGTACAGTGTAGCCGATGCCTATGCCGCCGCTGTCGTATTCCACATAACTTTTCAACAATTAGGTCTAGAAGGGTCAGTGATATGTCAATCGAAAGCATATGTAATGCCCTTGGTAGCCCGTTATAAATTTGGTTGAATATTATATTTTTAGTTAATACTGATCATTTCAGAGCTACGTTTTCGGTGACTTTAGGAAATTTTAATTGTAAGTGAGATTTCTGGCCAATTCGCGGGACCCCACAACCACGAGTACGCACTATTGTCATATTTGAATTTCGTGTCAATTGATACAGGGGCCATCTAACTCATTCGCGTTTCGCTATTTTATTTCCAAAACCAGGTAACTCGAAAAATTCGGTTTGTCTAAAAGTTAATTTAAATTAACGTGTTCGAATTTTGCTACTTTATTTCCAAAACCAGCCAACTTGAAAAATTCATTTTCGGTAAAATTCCTCTTGGGTTTATTAAGATAATGTAGAAGATGAATGTAAATTTGTTCAAATTTAAATTTAATATTTAAAATAAAGATAATACATCGGGAGAATTGTGTGTACTTAAATGTCCGTGACGTCTTGTTTTCCCCGCGATTTCTTTGTTAGCTAAGTAGGTTGACAATTGTCAGACAGCCACCACCTTCTTAATTTTCTTATTTATCATCTCACAGTGCTCTAATATTCGTTTCTCTTATATACCGAGGGTCGGGGAATATACGCAAATAGACTAGTTTCATTTTTCCTGGAAATCTTTAATGGAACGTCGTGGCTTGTTTTTCGGTATGCAAATTTTCTTATCTTCGACTATGAATATTATGTAACGAATATTGTTGCTCAATTCGTACGCGCATATATACGTAATATCAAAAGTATATAATACTTGAAAAGTATAAACTGCTAATGTTATATAAGTAATACACGCGTTACATATTAAATCGTTATGCCGAATACGTATCGGCGTTTTGTCGAAAATTGGTGACCAATTGAATCAGCGCTAAGCCTGCGAAGGTACGTGTTTCACTTAAATAACCTCGAAGGATACTTATTTCGTAAGTGATAAACTTCTGGTAATATTATGCCGAATACGCATCGGCATTTTGTCGAAAATTGGTGACCAATTGAATCAGCGCTAAGCCTGCGAAGGTACGTGTTTCACTTAAATAACCTCGAAGGATACTTATTTCGTAAGTGATAAACTTCTGGTAATATTTGCGTGAAAGATGTTTAAAAATCCATTTTGGCAAATAAAAACATGTTTTCCGTGGTAGACCCAAAATAGGTTGAACGCCTGTAGAAGTGTTCTACACGCTTGGCGCCGGTGTATGACGGGCGGTTCGTTTCCCGGGGGGGGGGGGGGGGGATTTACCGACTTGGGGTCTGCGGAGTGGGTGGATATGGTGGTGACAAAGCGAATATTGGCTCGTTTGGGAAATTTGAAACGTAGTGGCCCTCTTGATGTTGTCTTTCTAATTTTCCTAAAGTTTATGCCAATTCTTTTAATTTTAATATTGGTTTTTTCTTAAAAAAAATTGGCAAACATAGTGTCCTTTAAAATAGTTAGGAAATATGTTTCCGTAAATGACAATGAATAGTAAATTTTATATAACCTACTCGTGGAACCATAAATGGTTTCCTCAGTGATTTAAAAGGGATTTGTAAATTTACAAAGCGCGAATAAATATTAATTAAATAAATTAAATTAATTAATTAATTAATTAATTTAATTAATTAAATTTACATTTGAATTCGTAAATTGCAGTGTATTATTCGCTCGTTTCGTGTCGACGCCATTTTGGCTGCCATAACGGTGTGAAACAAAACCGAGGGGTCCGACATTCGTAAAAAGAACACTCTTGAGAAAAATGATTTTGGAAATCAACTTGAAAATCAGTTCCAACACCTCGAAATCATTTTAAAAAAACCCCGAAATCAACACGAAAATTGAAATCTCGAAATCAGTTTCTGATTTCTGAAATAACTTTGAGATTCAAAATCCCATACGCAAAATTTGCAAATGTCGGACCCCTCGAACAAAACATTGGTGCCAAGATTCCTATAATCACTCTGACTTGAAATCCCGTTCAACTCTTCTCGAACCTCGTACGCGTATACGAGCCTTTCCGCTTTCCTTTATTTGCTTAATTGAATTGACAGTTTCTTCGTCACGCCCTCTGGCGGTGCTTGCCAACCCCGGGGCCTCCCGCCCACCGCATTTATAGCATTTTCGAAGTTAGCGAGCGAGGACACTAATTAAGACTCCGGTTGCAGCCACTTCCGACTCGAATTTCAGTGTCTCCGCCGATGTTGCCAGAGACAACGATAAAATTAAGAAAACAACGTCACTCTTTGTTCCATCTGTCATTCCGAGTGTCTCTCTTTCTTTTCGCTGCTAGATGACGTTATAATAGTTGATTTTATAAAATGACTTTACGCTTGCCCAACTTGTTGAAATGTTGCCTTGGAATAGTTCAGCCAAAGACTATATAAGCTATCGCTTCAAAAGAAAACCAAAAGTTTTGAAAAATATTAAGCCTACTTAAAAAAACAACGGAGACAAAGTAAAGCGCGGTTAAAAACAACAACACGTGAAGACTAAAGAGACGATTTTACCGGCGCCGGGAGCCAATTTTTTAACGAAAAGTTCCTTCCGCGACAACTTGAGGGCGCTGATGCTTGGTCAACCTTTTCTCCGCAGAACACGCCAGTCTATGTAGCGATAGCTTAAATAGTCTTTGAGTTCAGCCAATGCCTAAGAATGAGTTCATAAGCTCTTTAGTGGGAGAGAAAACGGATCCACAGCTGAAGCGGGGAGGCAACATTTCAACAAGATGGCCAAGGTTATTTTATAAAAAGAACTATTGTACTTTGAAATAATTCGTAACTTATTTAAACCCCTTAACTCCACTCTGTTGATTTACGTTTAAAATTTTAATTGGAGTCTGTTCGGCTTAGAAGTTTTTTTTAACATTTTAAAATTAGTCGGGCTGTTTAAAATGATTATTTTCGGGGTATCCGCGTCTTTGTTTAAGCGGGTGGGCGAGCTTCTAATTTCGAAGAGAAATGTTGGTATGCCAATGCCACTAGCGACTCCCGAGGAACTACGACGCCGCTTTGCCGGTAGAGATCGTCTTTGGCCCATCTATTTCGAATTTTCACGAGGAAAGTTACGAATCGTGACTGTTGTCGTAGTTGCACCGTTACGTATTGCCATAAGTGTTACATAAGTGTGACACTTCCAATTCTTCACACGCAAAAGCAGGGGCGTAGGAACGTTCTAGAAGTTGGAGGGGGCAAAGAGAAACGAAAAGTGGTCTGGAGAATGGTTTTGAATTTTTAATGGGGTGTAGCTTCTCCGAATGCGTGTGTACTGTTTACTACTATGTAAATTGGCGGGAAAAGACTGAAATTTAAACACAGTTGAGGTTCTATAATCTGTATACGCTTTTAAAATGATAATTTGAGCCTTTTGAAAATTTCGACTGACCAAAATTGAGGGGGCAATAACATTAGTTGCCCCTCCCAACATAATTCTAGGGAGGGGCATTGCCCCTCCCGGTTCCTACGCCCCTGCGCAAAAGTTTTACTGAGAGCTATTCACGAGACTGCATTACGGGCTCCGTCGCCGTTTTACGTCCGCTCGCTAACGCGTCACGCGTAACCTTTGGCAGCGCCTCGCTAGGGAGATATTTTCTTCTTGTTATGACGTCACTTCGTTACTAGCTCTCAGTAAAATATTCCCCAAAGTGACCAACTTATGGAACAATATTATAGACTTATGGTATTGCCTTATCTCAGCCGGAGACGCGCGGCGAAACTATATTTTGTCGCTGTCCAACTTGTTTCTCCGTTTTCCATTCGATTTAAACGAGACATAACCCTGTTCGTTAATTCCGCCGAAAATATTGGATCTACGCGCTGTTCTCTCTCTACGAGAACGACCGGAGGATTTTTTCAGTCGCTGTCATTCTCCGGCGTTCGTGAATCCGGATGCGGTTCTCTCCGCGCTCCCGATTTCCCGTCACCTTCCGGCCTCTTCCATCTCCTCTCCGGGCTGTACGCCTCCTCTTTTGACGCTTACGAACTCTTTTTTCTCTCTTTCGTCTCATTTTGCCTTTACTCTCCCGAATGGTCTCTTTTCCTCGCCGCTACTGGCACAGTGCCAATTTTATATCGAAGGATCGTCGACTATCTCGTTGCGATTCCGTGACGGGAAGAAACGCGGAATCAACGCCTGACGAAATTCGAAGTCGCTCTCGACTCTCATCCGTAATGTACTTCCTTCCCAGACGGTTTCTCGAATCGAAGCACCCTTTCGTTCCTTTGAGCGTATACGCGGGATAAACATTACCCGCTTAACTCGGTCGAAGCGCGGGAGGGGGAGCGACTTTCTTGTCCATCAAGGAATTCGATCGCTCTATTGACCACTTTGATCCGGCGGGGGTCTCTTTCTCCCTTTTGTCGCGGCCGTTTTAGTTTGACCGTTATCGGACAGTTTTAGCGACAAAGTCGGAGCCACTGCCGCTTTTGAAAGCTACCCGCTTAACTTACGCGTTAAAGACTGATAGACAAAAGAACCCCAAGTTTCAGCGCTGAAAAACGTCGAATCTTCGACGTAGCAAAAAATGCGGTACTTTTCCTAATGGCCTAAGAAAAATACGTATTAAAAGGAATATTGTAAGTCTATAGTAATTTTCCATAAATGGCTTTGTTAGTCGATATATTAACTGGCAACTACGTGTGAAGTGACGTGTATTTGACGTCATGCCCATTAAAATAAGGGCCCTTTAGCAAGCCACTTTAAAATACTGGGGTCTTGTGACCAGGCACGAGCTCACTGGGACGACGAGCAAAGAGTACCAAATTTGGAAAACCTGGAACTATCAGGGAAATATATTGCCCACAATTAGGTCCGAGATAAATCAGGGCAAGTCCAAATAATTTGTGTAAAACAGGTAAATCAAGGAAATTTTTAAACCTCTTTTTTACGAAAAATAAGTAAAAAAGGCCTGGAAATATCCTACATGAACCACCTATGGATTGCAATGCAAAGATACGTAACACACGCCCCAAAAGTGTGGTCATTCATTCATTATACAAGAATTTTATACCACTTTCGCCTGCTCGTTTTGCAACGCTTTACACTCTTCTAATCGCATCTCATTCACTCTATCTTTAAAGGCACCTTTTTATCATCGGAGGCTTTTTACTTTTCTACACAATGGGTTTTTTTTTCGCTTCTGGCAGCGCGTAATTTGAATGTCTACCCGCTGTCTGGTTCGTTTCCGTTTCATTTATATTTGAATTAGACATGGGCCCGCCGATTATATACTCTAGGGATATTTTATTTTACTCCTATATTGGCGCTAACTGAATACATTCGGACGAGTATCGATTGGTCTAATCCTTTAGATGAATTATTTCGTCTTAGCCGAGGTATTTATTCGCTATTAATCCGTTTGTTATTGTTTTTTGAACCCCATTGACGTAAATCTCGTAATTTTCCGTGACTAATCTTTCCTTGGGCCAACAATATAAAACGATAAGCTGTTCCAAGGTCTTTTCTCGCGTAATATCTAGAGATCCGTAACCCGGGAAACTGCCGACTAATCTCAATCGACGCTGGCTTTTATCGGATTTACTCCGTCGATGGATACGGTTAATGGGTCCCCTCCCACTCCCCTTATGTCCTCTAAATCTCGCGTATACCCAGACCACTGTTTTTCACTCTAGACAACATTTTTTATTAACTTTGTTGCTGAGCCCGAGTTCGCGAAATACGCCGTGTAACTTCGAGGGCCCGAGGTAGTTTCCGATGGACCTCTTGGGGCCCGTCCCCGAAAGCAAAGGGCCCGCAAAAAATTCCGAAAAAATGGAGCCCTTGATGCAAAGGGCCCGCAAAAGATTCCGAAAAAATGGAGCCCTTGATAAAAAGGGCCCGTGAAACGAGTTTCGCGGGTGGAGGGTAACGACCCTAGTTACCCCACGAATGGGCGTAATTTTACGGAATCCGTCAGACGATGTGGAAGGTAAAAATTACAGTGCGTAAGGATATTTGCTTATTTATCAATCGTATTTTCCGATATAATAGTTTAAGTAATCATAATATATCATGTACATCATCAGCATTCGCGGACTTTCCACCACCCTCCTACGCAATTTAACCCTGGCCAGTGTGGCCACCTGAATTTAAAAGTCGCTAGATGGCTTGGGCCTAAGGTGTTGCTTGGGGCATTAGCCTAGCTGATTATTATTATTATTATTATTACTACAAAATATGTAAATTTACTTTAATATAGGTGTCCAAGATTGATATTTTAATTCCATTTCATTCAATCAAAAGGATGCCAGGGCCCCCAGAGGTCCTATAATTCCTAAAAAATTCTATATTTTCATAAATGTCCTATCACATCCTATATTTTTAGCAAAACCAACAAAAAATCCTATAATTTTGATATTTTGCTCATTTCAAATCCCGCCACTCACAATGTCAGTGAAATTGTTAGATTTAGCTATCGGATAAATTCCTATTCAAAGTTAAATTGTTTCTATTTTTTTAAGTGAAAATCAAAGATTTATTTAACTAAATATAGCTTTTGTTTTTAAATGCATAGAGTTAGTAAATAAAATAGCATACATAGTCCTATAAAATCCTATAATTTTGAAAAAATACCCCTATAAAATTCTACATTTTTAGAAATACAATCCTATTTTTCCTTTAAAAAATTGAAGATTTGAGTGGGGGCCCTGGGATGCGTACGAAAGTATTAGATTGAAATATTTGGAATTGAACCTCGGTTATAAAAACACCAACTCGTAAAACCTTACGTGGAAATTTCAAATCGTTCTTAACTGTTGTTTTTCTTCTTAATGGAGGAAAAGAACAAGACTATACGTCGCTTTCATCGCGTCTGTAGTCAATCGCTAGCGTCACCCCCTTTCCCTCACCACGTAAGAGCCTTTCGACTATGGCCGCCATATTGAAAATACTTTACGTCGAAACCGTTTCGAATATATCGTTGTATCCAACATTGAAGAGCGCATTGCGCTTTCTCCTTCGAGATAATCAAAACAGCATCTCGGCCCATTTCGTCTTTTGTCGATGACGACGCTCCGCCCCTTTCCTTCGCATTTTTCTCATTTTTTTGGTCTGTCCCGATTCGCCGAGGCTTCCGAGTGTCGTCATACGTCAAAATTCGTTGATTTACGTCACAAAAAAGCCCGCATCAACGCGGTTCGAGTGTAGCACTCGACTACACCGTTTAAAGCGGATACTTTGAGAGAGCGTAATGTTCTCGAAATTATATTCCGGTTTTTATTTTCTTTGTTTATATCTTTTGGAAAATTAAGACGAATGTTTTTGAAACGAATCCAATTTATACAGGATATAAACCATAAACCGATCCAGTGCAAGTTATAAATCTATTATTAATACGAATTTGAAATATTCGGGTCACGTAGTTCGTGCAGGGGGACATTTGAAAGGGAACATTTTAATGACCTTCAATCGTGTCTTCAAGGGCGTACATTTATCAATTATCTCGAGAACCGTTAAGTTTAGAAACTTGGTCCTAATTAGAAAAGTGTGCGCCATGATATTTTAAGGCCAAATGGCTTGGACCGAATAACTAAGAAACCTTTCTCTTTTTTAATCGAAATTTAAATCATAAAATTATCACGATAAGGGACGTTTGATAATGAAATGTCGAATGGCCTTGAACCATGTTTTCAAGGTCATTCAAAAATTATCTCGGGGACCGTTGAGGTTAGAAAATTATTTCCAATAAGAAATGTGTGTGCCACCTAGGAGCAACAAACACAAGGAGAACGCAGCTAGCCTTTAAACACGCTAACGAAGGGTTGTGTACGAATTTCATTGGACGGGCGTCACGAGCCTTTACGCTGAACGTTTTACGGGCGGGGGGGAGACAATTTCCGAATTTTCCCCTTCCGACGGCAGCAGGCGCTAAAGCGTCTAACCAATGAAAAACGTACGCAAGAAAATCCACGACTTTTGACAGGTTGCGTTCTCCTTGTGTGGGGTGCTGTGTTTGTTGCTCCTAGGTGCCACGACATTTTATGTTCTTATTTTATTGAATGTTTTTAAAATTAGGCGAGTTGTTTCTTACTTGCTAATATTTCAGTTTTGCCTTTTGGCCATTATTTTCACCATGACCTTCTTGTTTTTGCGTTTAATTTACAGGCTTCTGATTGGCCAATTTGCACGCGTTTAAAGCCATTTGACCTTAACATTTTATGACGCACATTTTTCTAATTGGAACTAAATTTCTAAATTCGATATTTCTCAAGATAATTTTTCAACGACCTTGAAGACGTGATTGAAAGCAGGAATCCATACCTCTACTTGGAATGCTTATCCGGCCGTATCGCGTATGGTAAGATCACTCTGACGGCTTTGGCCCCGCCTACGAGAGAAAAAAATCCATTCTGAGCGTGCTCCCCTCTCACGCAGTTGTTTGTTAAGTTAACATTGTGACGTCAAAAAAACCGTCAGCCACATCGAGACGAAAATCTGCCGCGATAAGCATTCCAAGTAGAGGTTTGGATTCCTGTTGAAAGTCATTGAAATTTTCCGTTTCAAATGTCCCCCTGCACGAACTACGTGACCTGAAAATTTAAAATCCGTACTAAAAATAGATTTGAGCTTATTAGCACTGGATATGTTTTTGGTTTACAACCTGTATGAGACTTAAAGTTTTTTAAATTTCTTGTTACAAATACGAATTACGTTTATTTCAAACGGTTTGGAATGCTTCAACGGTGTCCGCTGTACTAGGTCAATCTAGTCAGTGTTACCTAAATGTTACTTCTTTAGAATAAAGTCCATGTCAGTGGCAAAAAGCGGCAAATATGGCAAAAAGTGACAAATAGTGACTAATAATCAGTAAATGCATTTAAATAAAGTAAATAAATAATTGAAAGTTTATGTCACAAACGTTTTTATCATCAAAAGTATTTAATATTGCAAACAGTTTAAACATTTTTAAAAAAACACCGTTAAGATATATAGCAGACGAATTCAAACTCAGGAAAAATCGTTAAAAAAAGCCAAAAGAAATAACTAGATTGGCCTATAATTGAGTTTCTAGCACAAATAAATTTTTTCTTTGGTATGTTTTTTTTTTATTATTTGCCACTATTTGGCATTTTAGCCAGAAAAAGTATTATTCGCCATGTCGGTATTTACCACTTTTTGCCACATTATTTGACACCTGACATTTACCACTTCGGAACACTGAATCTAGTCTACGGGAAAAATCTAACTTTTTTACATTTTTGATCGCTTTTTTTTGACGACCATTTTTTTCTTCCTTTTCACGGATTATTTAATCTCGTCATATCAAGAAACTAAACCGAGTTAACTTTTCTACCGGAAAGTTTAGTCGGGAATTCAGACACGACATTGAGAACATCGAAAAGAGATTAAGTAAAGTTCCCTTTGACGTTTTAACGGCGACTTCTAGAGACGTTCGTAACGTCCAACGTTTAACCTCTTGATATAATATTCCACGCGTAACATTCCTTTGGTCCATTTTTTAAAAGGTATCTTTTTGGGAAAACGCGCCGGTCTCGCTGCGAGGTGGCGTTAAGGGATGAAAAATGAGCGCAAATGCTCATATTTCAATCTTTTCCTTTGTCGATTCCGCCAACGTTTTCCCCAGTTTTGGGATAAAAAAATGCTAGAAAGAGAAACTTTTTTCCACTATCATTCGTGGAAAAATGCGTCAAGCGTGAATGGTTGGATGTTGGCGTGCCTCCTTTGGGGGTTATTTACCAGCCACCGGCGCTCTACCTGATAACGGGCAGATTTCACCCTTTCTCGGCCCATACCCGAACTGACGGCTTATAACCTTCCCCGGAAGATGAAGGTTTTTTACTCGCAATCCGTTGGGGATTTGTGTGTATTAGTTTCACGTATGGTGTCCGCCGCCGCCGCTGTCGTCAGCGCCGCCGGTGTACGTTGGAAATATTGTGCCCTCGTCGGCACTGTTAACATTTGTGAGATCGGGGCCCCGGAAGTGGGGCATTTGCACATTTCAGGGATTTTGGGCGGTTTTCGCCTTAAAATGTACTTATTTTATTAAATTAAGAGCGACTTGATTGAATATTATATTTTTAGGTAGTACTGGTCATTTCTGAACTACAATTTCGGTTGCATTAAGAAATTTTAATTGTAAGTGAGATTTCTGGCCAATTCGCGGGACCCCACAACCCGCGTACGCGCTATTGCCATATTTGTATATCGTGCCAATTTATACAGGGGCCATCTAACTCATTCGCGTTTCGCTACTTTATTTCCAAAACCAGATAACTCGAAAAATTCGGTTTGTCTAAAAATTAATTTAAATTAACGTGTTCGAATTTCGCTACTTTATTTCCAAAACCAGGTAACTTGAAAAAATCATTTTCGGTAAAATTCGTCTTGAGTTTATTAAGTTAATGTAGAAGATGATTGGAAATTTAAATTTAATACTTGAAATATAGTTAATACATCGGGGGGATTGTGTGTACTTAAATGTCCGGGGCATCTTGTTTAAAATTCGGGGCTGGTGGTTTCCGATTGAAATAGCGTTTTGGTGAAGGGAATAGCGGAAATGTAGGTCCGACAATTTCGCAATACCGCGACGTTTTTCGCTCTATATTTACGGTTTCAAAAACTCACTCCCGAAAAGTGACAAATCACACGTCGTCCATGAGAAAGTATATAGACGGACTTTCATCGGAGGATTTTAAACGTAGCCTCTAACCATGAGTTACATCGTAAGTATATTTTATTTGATCGGTAAGTGTGACCCTGAACTGAGAACTAGTTACGGAGTTACGTCATAAGCGAGGAAATCTCCCTAATTAAAATTTAATACACCTACATTCGTTTTGTTTTCGACGTGTAGGTGGATAAAATCTAATTCCAAAATGATTTAAAAAATTGGGAAGATCCAAATACGAAAATTACAATCGAAAGTATTGATCCAATATAGGTGCTTCAATAAATGTCGCTCTCTTTTTCATTACTCCCCTACGCGCATGCGCGAGTCACTGAATAAAATAGTCACTTGTTTATGTTAGTTTTATTTGTAAGGCGTAAGTTGATAGCGTGCGTGAATTGTTTTTGCGAAATTGAACGAGCCCTTCTGTATTGAAATATTAAGCGGCGCGCGCTTTCAAATATAACGCTTTTACAAGTATGTCCTGGCTTTCTATTTTATTACTTCAAGGCAATCGCCTAACCGGTTTTATTTAAAAGTCTACTACAATGTATTAAATTCAACTTTATTCCGTTTTTAGGAGAATAAATACAAAAATAGTAGAAGGCTTTTCGAACTGAAAAGTAGCATTTTTGCGTAAATTTAAATCAGGGTAAATTTAAATCAGCGTATGCCGTTGGTTAATTGAGGGACTTTTAAAAGTCCGTGGCTAATTTAAAGGCGCGTCTAGAATGACGGTAACATAAGCCAAAGGTCTCGGCTTCGGGGTGACCCCAGCGAATTTCCCCTAAAATCGATTCCAAGCTTAAGCCCTCATCTCGTTTCTCCATTTCGTTTCGAAGTTTGTTACTAGCGAGCTCATCCGGCTTTTTGAACTCTGCCGAAAAGGATCTCATTTTATTCACTCCTTCTCGAGGAAGAGAAGAGACTTATATATATACTTTTTCGGGAGACGCTTTGGAACACGATCGCGGCAGAAACTTTGCTCTCGATAATCGCGCGCCACTGCCGGAAACGAATAAGTTCTTGTATCAACGAAAGGCTTTTCTTCACCGCGAATACACGGTTTCCCCATCAAATATTGCCCACGCGTACCCTTTCCCCACCCACTCTTTTTGTTCTTATCCAGTGCATGACACTCTCCCGGTTAAGACCCCTCCCCTAGTCTTAACCCCCCTATCGCCTATACGTGTCTGCAGTATCCTATAATGAAGATTAGCTGGCGTTACGAAGTTGCGTTTTTTGGTTTAAGCTCTGTAGTTTTTTAGGGCTTCTTTATTGACGAAATTGAACGTCGAAAGTGGCCTCTCGCTAAAGGGCGTTTAATAATCGCCACCATTTATAAATACCGCGTGATGGGCGTTAAAAGATAAAGCCTAGTTCCCACTTAGCGAAAAAAACAATTTTCGCGCTGAAAATTGACGCTCGCCAATAAAATTTGCGATTTTTTTCAAATTCGCCGCTAAAGTCGCGTCTCCGCGGTATCTAGGGAATGTTCTATTTTTTGGCGATAAAAAGCTTCAGCCAATCAGAAAACGCGTTCCCTCGATCTCTTCCGCTCCCGTCCGTCACTTATTAAGCCTAGGTCTTATAAAAGCGCCTCAGCCAACTTGACCAAGATACTGAAGGTAATTATCTCACGAATAGAATCGTGTATTTATTGAAGTTATCAACAGGAGCATCCATTTGGTTCATTAATGAACTGATGTTTTATGTTAGGCCTAAAACATTACTAAAAACCCGCGCGAGTTGTTTTCAGCGTTTTTAAATTTTCGCGCTAAAGTGAGAACCGCTTCCCCAGCGACCGAAAAAACGCGTCTTTTTTCGTTGCGCCAAAATTTTATTCGTCTCGAAAATTCGCCAAGTGGGAACTAGCCTTTACGCGCCGAAAAAAGCGAGGTTTAGATTTATCGCCTCCTAGCGCGAAGAATTCCAAATGGAAGCCCTATTAAGTCCATTCGTGATGCTATTTCTCAATGAACTCGGCCGACGGTCACGTGTTTATCGATAATGAGCTTATTTCATTCACGGTTACAAAGTATTCGCCTAATCAGGGAGCTCGCCAGCAAAAGCGAGAGCGTAGGCGCAAACCGAGCCTCTGAAAGCGGCTTCTTCGCGAACTCGTGTGACTGCGCAATTTTACAATGTGTTGAAATGTTCTCGTAGTTTTTGGTTTTTTTAAATTTGTTTGTACACGCGAATCGCAGCTAAACGGTTTCAGACTTGTTAAAAAATGGGTTTGTATAAATATTCATTCATTCGGGTGTTTCAAGGGCTTTCTGAATAGGGTGTAGGACATTTTGGTACAAGGCCGTTTCTGTGCACGGACATATAACAGAAACCAGTTAAAGTTTGTACATTGGTAGTATTTGATGTAACCATAAATATAGTGTTTCAAAAGGTTATGCAAAAATTTTAATGAGTTGTAGGGGGTGAGTTGAGAAAAATGTCAGTTTTTTCCGACGATGAGTTAAAAGAGCGCCAGAGAGCTTCAAAGTGTGGCCTACTAGCCCCTGGAAGTAGGCTGCAAAAAGCGAAAAACCAAGCAGCAGGGACTTTAAATACTGTTTAAATTTACTTTTTTACGCTGGTTACCTCGATTTGTTTACAAAGTCCTTTTTTACCTATCACAAGAACACTAATCTTAATGTTCGCGTTTCCCCGCTGCTTGGTTTTATCCTTGTTGCAGCCTACTTCCAGGGGCTAGTAGGCCACACTTTGAAGCTCTCTGGCGCTCTTTTAACTCATCGTAGGAAAATGAAAAAAAAAACTGGCATACTTCTCAACTCACCCCTCACAACTCCTTAAAATTTTTGCATCACATTTTGAAACACCCTGCTCTATACAACAGACGTTAATAGCAAAAGCTATAGGCCTAATGTAAGCGGAATTTTACTTAGGACCAATAAATAAAAAATAGACCAAGCCGGGGCAGTTAAAAATAAAAGCCGAAATTTACAAAAAAAATTTGCCATTTTTCAATATGCGGCCGTTTCTTGCAAAATTTTGTTAAAAATTATCTATTTCCAACGATAGTCTCTAAAATTGTAAATAAATCCTCTTATTGATCTGAATGTGGAAAAAATTTCGGACGCGTGCTTTGACGCCATTTTACAATATGGTGGACTTTTCAAGGTAAAGTTTTTTTTTACTAAATTTCAACGGTTAATACACCCTTTTAACGTAGGAAAAGAAATGTGTGAGGTACGATAGTTACAATTGCATACATCTGGTAAAATGGCTGACTATTTAATGATTTTTAAATTACTACTTGCAAAATACTCTATTAGTTTATCTTTAAAGGGCCACCGAATCATTTGAAAATTTCGACCCGAATTTCAAGATTCCTCTCCGAATCAATCAAATTCTAGAGACTAGCGCGGGAAACTTCTGAAATTCAAACGGTACTGTGTTCCTTTAAAGGGTACAGTTGTCAGAAATTATCGAATATAACCAGACCTGTGCTATTAGAATTTAACAAATTACCTGTCATATTCGTCCAATCAAATCGGCCAACGCCGTTAATTGTTAAACTTACTTAATACCACCAAAAAATGTTGAAAATTAGTAAATTACCCATTTTAATAAAATTCCTTGAAAAAATTGAAGATTGTTCCCAATTTGTGTAAAACTACTAATTATTTGGTGAACGCTATTCTGGCCAAAAAACCGAATCTCTAGCTAAGAAACCGAGTTTTTTAGGACATGAAACCGAGATCTGTAGCCAAGAAACCGAGTTCTGTAGACAAGAAACCGAATTTTCTAGCTAAGAAAATGAGATCTGTAGTCAAGAAACCAAGTTTTGTTAGACAAAAACTGAGATCTCTAGCCAAGAAGTATTTTAGTCAAGAAATCAAATTTGGTTAGACAAAAACCGAGATCTCTGAACAAGAAACGGAGATTTTAATCAGGAAAACGAGGGGCTAACCACTCTTAGAAAATCTGTACACCGGATTACGCTTAGATTAGCACTGCCAAAGGCAGGGACTTCAAAGATTGCGCGTAATCCCATTAGTACAGTCAAAGGTACGGCTCTGTACACCGATTACGCGGAGTGATCAGCCCCTCGCAGGAAAACGATTCACCTGGTCAAGAAACGGTGATTTTAATCAGGAAAACGATTCACCTGGTCAAGAAACAGGGTTTTCTGGCCAAGAAAATTTAGCGACTATCGTTAAAAAAAGAAAAGATATTTTTGTACAAAATTTTCATTAAATGAACGCCATATTTATAAAATGGTGTTGAAAAAAGCATACGAAAAGTGTAGTATTTACCATTGGAATTTTAATTTTTGTGGATCCCGTGGAAAATATATAATTTTTACTAAATTTGCAATGAAAATTATTGTAAAGTATCGACAAGGAAAACGTGACTTAGAGAGGACTTATATTATAATTTTTGTTACATCTTGAATCTCAAATTGCCCGTGTTCAGCTTATTTTACACATATTTGTTCTGGACTATATTCTTTAATGTATATGTATGGTATCAGAATATAATTATTTATACTTTAAATAAATGAATTCTTGGTACAATATAATTTTACCCTAATTTTATCGTGAAAAATCCCAGATTTCGGAGTGGAACCCTGAATTTCAAACAAGATTTCTTTGAAGTACATATTTTGAATATTTACTTTTTTTTTATTCGATTGTAACGTGTGGGACAGATCAGTCCTCTTCGTCCATCTGATTAATCAGGGCGAGATATATGTAACGGCCACGCCAACGGGGGGATAAGTGGGGACAGGGGTGGGGACACCCGTGGCGGAAGTATTCCAACCACCCGTCCTCACACGGCCATCCACAAATTCTGCCTCCCGGACGCTTGGGATTACAGGAGTGAGCCACTACTCCCGGCATATTTACTCATTTCAATTTAAAGTAAGTGGCGGCTGTAATGTAGTACCTGGATGGCACCATAGATGTCGCTTTTGGCAACTCCTCTTCGATTGGTTTAGATTTCCGAAGCGTTCGAACGGCCCTTTTATGCGTCGCTATTCCAGTCCTAGTTTCACGAATTTAACACGTTCACCATCTTATGACCGAGGCCTGGCGGTAAATTTTAATCGTAAATTATAATATGTTTTAGATTGAACAAAAGTAAGTTAAACAGGGTCGTCTTAAAGCATGGGCTAAATGGGCTACTGCCCAGGGCCCCAACCAGTTTCGGGGCCCGGAAAGGCCAGCCATACAGCCTTTAGTTGGTAAATATTATTTATGCTCATTTAATGTTATGTATCTTTTAGTTACTTCTAAAGTAATTTGACTCATCGCCACATCGCGTATCCTACTGTACCAACAATTTCTTAAACCTAACAGTGAATCACTGTCAGTAAAAATCTAGTAGGCCTGTGTTATACTTTGGAAATTAAATTTAAAAGTTTTGGTTTGATTATTGTGTGTAATTTACAAAGGCTGACCGTTGGGGATCGCAAAGTTCTTAAGAAATAATTTTAATATATGAAAAGGTGCACACCTAAATTTTCTTTATCAACAGAGATTGTAGTAGATAATGTGTTTTTTAAGAGTTACGATTCGTTTTCTTTTCCGGTTAGACTCGAGAGTTGCCAGGTATAAGTGACTAGCCAAAAAAAACGACCACCGTCAAAAGGTTTTGTCGAAAAATATCCCAAATTCTTGCCCATATTATAGGCGAATTTTCACAAAATAGTGAAAATTTTTATAAAAACGCGAATTATCACTATAAATAAAGAATAAAAAACCAAAATATATAATTTTGTTTTTAGCAATTGTGGTCTACAATTAGGATAATCACGCGTAATCTTTACTCCCTGGACTTTCGCGATGCCGCTATCGCCTCGGTTTCTTTCAACTTTCCCGCTGTTTTCACATTTTACGGAATAATGTTTCCCCAAACCACTGTACAACCGCTATTTGGCGGAACTGGAAACCACAAAAACAAGCCCAGTCTCGCTTTAAGAGGTAAAATTCGAAGCTTCACGGATTTCACTATATCGTGGCTTAGGGTTAGTTTTTGTGGAGCCATCTCCCCGAGTACTGAAGGACTTGCTATTCGTTAATTATTTTCGTTATTCTCTTCTAATTTGACGCGACATGGAATTAGCACCACACCTAAGATCAACAAATAAGGGACGGTACACTTAATTGGTAAAACATCTACTTAAATAATTGATCCTCACGACGTCGGAGTTAACCACGTGACACGAGAGTAAATATATTTGAAACCCCTACCACAAAGGACGAACGTGACGCGTTGCAATTTGTAACGGGCCACAAAACCATTTGAATTTTGGAAAAAGGGTTTGAAAAATGCCAAATTATAATTAGCATTAGATCCGCTATCACGTGGTAGGGGAGGAGCAACCTAAAATTAACGCTGAATTTTTCAAACGATTCCGTGGTCCTTGAATATTGAGTGTGCTGTCCTTTATTTTTTGGTCTAAGGCCACACTTATCAGCGACGCCCTGTATATATCTTTTCTTGTATAAATTGAATTTCATGGAAGCAGCCTTCGTTCCCGATTGATAGGTTTTATCCATTGAGTTGGGAATATTAATCTAGAGGTCCAATCAAAACGTCGGATTTCAGTATTTCGCGAAACAAGTTTTTAACAAATAAGAATACTGCCGTCTGCTCCCCAATTACGAGAAAACTTTATCATTCTACCCGTGGCGCCGTCTATTTCTCAATGGTTCGTTCAAATAAGACGCGTTTTCCGGCAAAATTTTTTTTCTTCAAAAATAATGGATGGCGCCACGGGTCATATGATAACGTTTTCTCGTCATTTTAGAAGGAGACGGCACATTCGTAATTTTCAAAAACTTGCTTCGTGGGGAGCCGATTTGATTGGATCTCTAGATTAATATTCCCAACTCAATGGTTTTATCAGCGCCAGCAGGTACTCTTTACGTATCAGAAACGAACACTCCGACTTCGATATCCATAGGGGGGGGGGGGGGATGACGAAAAAAACGAGTGTGAGTCAACGGCGCTGGAACGTATTCCAGGGTAGCGGCGGAGGGAGGCACCCTGGAAGAGGGGCCTTACAAAATCCCCCAATGTTACGACTGATATTACTCCCCCGCTCCTGTTCAGTACCACCTTTATAGCCTACTTTTCCATAATCTGGTCTAGGTACATTTTCCTTTCAGCGGGGGGAGACACGCCACGTCTACTGCCCGTTATTCTATCACCTGGTAGTTTGGGCCGAGGCGCGGGCGATTTAGGAACACTCCGTCGTGTCACTGCCAACTGAGCGTAGCGCTTTTGTGACACGTAAAAATGCGGTATGGCAGGGAAGTACGGGCTACCGTTTAATATAAAAGTAGTAGTAGTAGTTGAGACGGTAGTAGAGCTAGCCAAGTGGACCCGGGGACTTTTCGCTAATGGTTGCCGAGGACCAGCCTATGGGGACACGCGTTCGCAAAAATGCACATTTTTTTATACTTTTTTTTATATCCCGGGAAGAAATGGCGGAGAAGTATAACTCTAGCTTAATGGCTTTGGAAACGCGATTCGCGCGGTCAAGCGACGTCAACCTGGAGTTAAGCCCTGCCTTTCTATCGCGTAGACTTTACTTCTTTCCCAGACTGAAATTACACTACCGAGTATGGAAGGACAAACTGTAATAACCACTGGTCAATTCCAAATCGTGCAGCGGTAGACTGGCCACGGTTTTTATCGAGTGGCTAACGAGTGTTTGTCGCGCCCCCTGGATTCCTTCGATGACGAAACGGTCGCTTTTCGGCGATTCGGAAAACCGACAAAAATGTAAATAAACTAAAACTTGCCATTTTCGTGACTGACTTTACATAGCAATGGAACTATAAGTAACGTAATAACAATAAGTCAACGCTCATTTTTTTATAGATAGTTCGTTTCAACAATGGACCAAATATAAATTACACCAGGGCTGAAAACTATATTTTAGTCCAGAGGTTTTCTACCTGTGTACAGCGGAACACTGGGGTTTCGAGGAACCATTAAAAAAAAAATGAAAAGTTCAAAAATTAAAATAACAAATTTATCATCTATATTATATATATATAAATATTATATTATTATTAATATTATAATAGATAATATGTTTTTGATGTTTTGATTAATAAATTTATAATTCAGCATTTTTGTTTATAAATAATTATAAATATTATTATTATTATAAATAATAATTTATTTCTTTATAAATAAAAAAACATATATTTGAAATCTGGGGCGTTTTAGCTTTCAAAAATTGATTTTTCAAAACGTGGGGGAGGGGGGCTTTACCCACCGACCCCCGAGATAATGTTTAATTCCTAAAATTACAGTGGTTCCGCGGAGATTCTGATAGAGAAGGGTTCTTCCAGCTTTTCAGACGGATAGGCCAAGGCTTATCGAAAATTAAAAAGCTTTCAAATGTAAAATAACGCTTTACTTTACGAAATCGTTGAGTGTCAAACTTAAAGTTATTACGTTACTTATGACGGAACTTATATTCTCGGTGGATATGTAAATGAAGTCGCTTTATTCCGGTGGAAAATACTCTTACGAAATTTAATACGTATCGACGGTGAATATATTAATTGTTGAAATCGCCTTTTCGGATTTAATTCGATTTGTAATAATTTCGCGTGTATACGTAGAAGAGTATCGTTATCCGGCGTTTCTAATCCGATTAAAGCCTAGTTCCCACTTAGCGAAAAAAACAATTTTCGCGCTGAAAATTGACGCTCGCCAATAAAATTTGCGATTTTTTTCAAATTCGCCGCTAAAGTCGCGTCTCCGCGGTATTTAGCGAATGTTCTATTTTTTGACGTCCACACCTTGGCGATAAAAAGCTTCAGCCAATCAGAAAACGCGTTCCCTCGATCTCTTCCGCTCCCGTCCGTCACTTATTAAGCCTAGGTCTTTAGAAAAGCGGCTCGGCCAACTTGACCAAGATACTGAAGTAAAGGTAATTATCTCACGAATAGAATCGTTTATTTATTGAAATTATCAACAGGAACATCCATTTGGTTCATTTTGAACTGATGTTTTATGTTAGGCCTAAAACATTACTAAAAACCCGCGCGAGTTGTTTTCAGCGTTTTTAAATTTTCAAGCTAAAGTGAGAACCGCTTCCCCAGCGACCGAAAAAACGCGTCTTTTTTCATTGCATGAAAATTTTATTCGTCTCGAAAATTCGCCAAGTGGGAACTAGCCTTATTAACTCGTCATAGGCAATCCAAAAAAATGTAGAAATAATTTGTAATAATGGATTGGGAATTAGCGTAACTCCTTCATCTACGTATGTATTTATTCCATTAAATTAATCCGTCCAATTAGACTGAAGAATATTAAGTCGCGCGTTATTAAAACTAAATGTCCCGTGGGCGATTCGAACTACGTTTGTTCGCGACGTGAACAATATTTTCCCAGCGACGAGGGAAAGTGCGCCTTCCGGAGGTTCGAGGAACCGATGCTGTTAATGAACCCGACCGAGAATGAATTCGGGCTAATGTTTGTTAACGGAGAATATTGCCTGTTTTTCCGGGACTTCCGGGTGATATTCTCCGCCTGTTCGGAGAGGTTCGAACGCGATAACTTCACCCGCGTTTTGATCCCAATGCCAAATGACTCTTACTCGGAACGTTTCTTAGCGTCGGGATAATCAGCCGATAGTCGTAGGTCGTATCTGGGATGCGGTCGAGTTCGATTAGTATTAGTGGCAGGTGAGGTTTCGATATTCGCTTTGTTTGTTTTGGGGTGTCTACGTGGCTGCGTCGCCTCATTTATCGCTCTTCTAATTGGAAATTCCGTTCTTTATTTTCTAGTCGAGGAAATTTTAATAAGAAGCGGAGGCGCTCGCCCAAAAGTAGGTCGCTATTATTTGATTTTCAAAAGAGAGAAATCTTTCTGCGTTCGCGAGTGCACGAGGGGGGGACCACATCTGCGGGTGAGCACTAAAGACGATGTCCGCGCCCGAAAACCGCTGAGCAGACGATTCTTTTGACGCGCGGAGAATACTTTAGAAAAGCGCCATCTAGGGGTGGTGCCTTCCGCCGATGAAAAGAGGATTATTTTTCTCCAATTCTCATATATTTTTAATATTCGCTAAGATTCAGTCGCGAATAGATATTACGCCGTATTTCTAGTGCTCGGATTTCGATTAATTTTTATCCACGAATAAAATAAGCTCGGCGATATTTAAATAATATTTATTTAAATAACCAATAATTGAATAAAAATTGTAAAATTTTTAAATTATCGAAAGTGAATAAGCCTATTATTTAAATAAAACAAACAATTATTTAAATAAATGCCACTTTTATTCAAATAAATGCCACTTTTATTCAAATAAATGTCACTTTTATTCAAATAAATGTCACTTTTATTCAAATAAATGCCACTTTTATTCAAATAAATGCCACTTTTATTCAAATAAATGTCACTTTTATTCAAATAAATGTCACTTTTATTCAAATAAATGTCACTTTTATTCAAATGAATGCCACTTTTATTCAAATGAATGCCACTTTTATTCAAATGAATGCCACTTTTATTCAAATAAATGCCACTTTTATTCAAATAAATGCCACTTTTATTCAAATAAATGTCACTTTTATTCAAATAAATGCCACTTTTATTCAAATAAATGCCACTTTTATTCAAATGAAAGCTTGGTTGCGTTAAAAAACATAATTAAATAAGTTAAAATGATATTCTTTTTACCAACGTTTTTAAATAAATCGGAAAATTTGTGGATAATGAATAAACAATTCCGAGCACTACGTATTTCGAGGCTTGTCGGTGCGAGACATTTGGCCTAGAGCCTAGCGCCGCCGCCGAGTCATTTACTTTTCTGCGCGCCCCCGATAAATTTTGATCCCGTCGCCGGATTTATTTTGAGATTTTATATGTAAAAAATTTTGTAATTTATTTTCCAAATTTTCAAAAGGGGGGATAAACTTTTACCCCTTCGCGCCGACGCCGCCGAAAAAAATTAATGCCGCCGAGGATTTTTGAGAAATCAGCGCGCCGCGCCGCCGCCGGGTGATTTTCGTGAAACGCCGCCGCCGCCCCAAATCAAATCGGCGCTATGCTCTGATTTGGCCTCACTCGCCGCTACTTTTGTACGGGCTTTCGTCGTCATGGTAACGATTCATCTTTGTTTTATTAGTCATTTAAAGGGCCACGGAATCATTTGAATTTTGAGGGTGGGACTACGGAATCTCGTGTTTTTCGTAGCGGGTAGGTACGCCCGTGTGACGCGTCGGAAGGAACAACCCGAAATTCGACCCTAATTTTTCAAAAGATCCTGTTGACATTAAAGGAAATTAGCTAGGTCGAAATAGATCTTAAAAGAAATTGATTTGAAAATCTTCATCGGCTCATTGTGTAAATTGGCGCGTGCTTGCTCGGAAGGGATAATCTTATTGGCTAAGACAAATGCAGATAAATATTGCTAAGCCCACGTGATTCTATTTTATTATCAGAATAAATAATTACACGTGCGACGAAAAAATGGGCGATATCATCGAGATTCACGCGTTTTTAATTTAAAAACCCTTCCTTTTGACGGTTTTTATTTTGGAGCGAATAATTTCTTTTAGCGTCTATTGGGATTGAAAATTTATTACAGTCCATATACTATAAGAAATTTCAAATCCAAATCTCACCTTGCCTATACAACTGAAATTTACTATAAATGTATTTTTAATTTTTTGTTAGAAATACTATAAATGGGTTTTTAATTTTTGTTAGAAATTTATGAGAAATTAATTTAGAAATTTATTACAAATGTATTTTAATTTTTTTTTTAGAAATTTATAACATGTGTATTTTTAATTTTTTTGTTAGAAATTTGCAACATGTGTATTTTTCATTTTTTGGAAATTTTTTAAAATGAATTTTTAATTTTTTTTTGAAATTTATAAGAAATATATTTTTAAAATTATTTTAAATATATTTTTAAAATTTTTTTAAATATATTTTTAAATTTTTGTTTGAAATTTATGACCAATTTATTTTGAAAATGTTGTTGCAAATTAACAATAAATATATTTAGACAATTTTGTTAGAAATTTGCAATAAATGTATTTTGAAAATTTTGTTAGAAATTTGCGATAAATGTATTTTGAAAATTGTTAGAAATTTGCGATAAATGTATTTTGGAAATTTTGTTAGAAATTTACTCGGAAATGTAATACGAAATATATTTATTATTATATTTTAATTTTTTACAAATCTTAATATTTATTCCAAAATGAAATTTGAGATTTTTAAACCGATTAAACATAATTGTATAAATTAAGTAATATTATCAATTACAGAGAAAGCCCAGAGTAGCTCTTTGTGATTAGCTCGTACGTACATTAGCGACCATTCTGGGAAGCAGCCTCGATATCGACTCTTTGGGAAATTTATACGGAATAATAAGGTTTACCGCCAGTAATTACCCGTTGGTCGGCGATATATTTTCGGCGGGGCCTTGTCGTTTTCATTAAGAGAACGGTTCGTCGGTTCACGGACCTGAGAATCTTCTCTCATTATAGATGAGAAAGTAAAGTCCCGAAAATTAAAGAAAATTAAAATACCCCGGCGAGCGACCTCTTAATGGCGTCATGGAGGTGAATTTATTTGACGTAGGCCCAGGGAATAAATCTCGCCACCAAATGTGGCTATGACAGCTTTCGATGACGTCATCGGGAATCGGCCGAAAATGGAAAGAAAGGGATGGTAGGGCAGAAGGGAAAGTAGCCCCTAGCATTCCGCTTTGTCCTATCAGCCCGGGTGTACTCCTCGTTCTTTTGCCAGGTTCACACTTACCCCTAAAATCACTTCGTTTTAGATGACTAGTTTTAAAAACCAGCGTGAGAAATCGCTTGGTTTTGGTTCGCTTTCAAAACGGCAAGGCAGGGAAGAAAAATTGCTCGGATTTTCAAAAATAATGGGAATAAATATCGAAATAATGTCAAATAATATTAGTGTATGTATAATAATCATGATTAACTAATTGTTTTGGGATACATTTAAGTATTTCCAAAATTCTGGTCATAATTTGAAATGGCGTTAAGCCTTGGCTATACGCGAACCGGGGTGAAGCGATTTCGCCAGTTTGAGCCAAGAATTATCGTCGGCGGTCAAGACTGGCATTCAAACCGACCTAAACTGGGTTTTTAGCTCTAGTGTGACCGTGGCTCTTTTGTACAACTCTCAGGAGCAATTTTTCTCGTATCTCGGCGAGTCCGACCGACTTTTCTCGCGCCGGCCGTTACGTTCTTGCCGAGGCCCGTTACTATCGATTTCACTCGTGTTAAAAACCTTCTCCCCCCCCCCCGCACTGGAATTATTTTTTCCAAGAGCACCCTCTTGGTCAGCAGACTGTACCGCGTCGCTAGTTCGTCGGCGTACCGTCAGCCGATTCGGGGGGTTTTATTCATAATTCCCGCTCTCTTTATGCACGAGGCGCTAACTTCCATTTTCTTATGTAGTAGTTGAGAGGTCGTAAAATCTTTGTTGCCGACACGTTCCTTCGGATGGGGGGTCAATGGTGCGTTCCCCGGGACCTTACTCGAGATTATGAGACACTTAAAGCGTACTTGGCGGGAATGTATTCGCGGGTAAGGGCCGAGAAGAGCCCGTACTGAGCCCTCTTCGCTGTTATTTTATTATATTTTATTCCGCCTACGTCAACCCGTAAGGCTCAATTTGTGGCCGCAGGAAGAAGAAATTACGTAATTGTATTCCCGAAAGCGTATAACGTCAATTTACGAGCGTTTGATTGAAATTAATCGCTTTTTGAGAAAATAAAATAAGGTAGTAAATTTTCATTCTTTCCGCACCCTTTAAGGCAGCGAAATTCATAATTTATTGAATTTTGCTTATTCGCAGAAATTTGGTCGAGTGTTATCGAGACTGTGTTAACGGAGAAGATGAAGGCCACGCCCCTCCGCCTTTCTCTCGTAAGCATCGTGAAATGAGAGATTATAGCTTTGGCTACATATTCTCTGTTAACACGAATACGTTCTTGGTGTGAATATTCGGATTATATTACACCAGAAGTAAATATAAACCGAAGTTATCGAAATAGCGCTCAGAGTCGGAGGGCGTTTTCCTAATGAAAATGATGAGAAAATCGAGCCAGATAAAAGATAATTTCCTTCCCCGTCTTTTGACGCGATAAATTGCACTCGGGAATTGTGGGTATAGCTATTTCTATGTATAAAAAATGGTTTCATAAAAACAAAAAGCTTTTTTTTGGCTTAGGAGCGCGCAAAATTTCAAATTCGAGGTCAAAATGTAACTTCATAAGGAAAACGCCTCCAACATGGGGAGTATAGCAGTCTGATAACTTCGGTTCATTTACTTCTGATTACACTGTTATCATTTTTACGAACCCAGCTTTCCCCAATTCACGCCCCCTTCCGAGTTACGATTGCAGCGAACCCTTGTAAATATATAAATATATGGCGTAGATATCCCCACATTTCAACCATCGAAATTTCCATAAAAATGGCGCTGCTATAGAATCCAATTTAAATGGAAAGCCAGAAGAGAAAAAAATTCATCAAAGTATATTCAGAGCTCATATATGGATTTCAACAGCGCGTACTCGCGTATAAAATTCCTTTGTCTGGTATTCTTCGTAATAGATGCGTGTAGAAAACGGATAACAGCGTGTCTTTGGATATAGCAACCCCACCAGAGCCTTTGTGTCCGGTTCCGAATAGACAGAAATGAAGATGACACGGCGCCGTTGCTGTTTGGAACACGTTTGCCTTTCCTTATCCGCATCTCGCTTTTATCTCGCTGGAAACCTAAATTCCTTTGTCCATCCTTTCCGAGGGATGTTCCACCGTTGTTTATCCGGCACGCGTCAAAGGCGGACTGGTCCGGCTTAAAGAACGACTCTAGAGGGTGAAGTCCGCGAGTGACCGATGGGCTCGGGTATATTTGGTATCTTCCCATTGCGCCGAATCCCATTCGACCGAATTCCCACTAGACCGAATTCCCACTAGACCGAATTCCCACTAGACCGAATTCCGCCAATGTTTTTGATGAAATTAGCCCAAAGGCGGGTTTTGTATTTTTCTAATCGACCGACGCAATATTAACAAATGAGCGACCGCAAAAAAAAATAGTTTTTCTTTCTACTCCTTCAGGTTAGGTTAGGTTAGGTTAGGTTAGGTAACACTGCATGCTGTTCTGACAAATGCTGAAACGGGTAAAACCGAATCCTAAACCCGGAGAAGTGCGGCTTTTTCGGTCGAATGGGATTCGGCGCAATGGAACAGATTCGTATATTTTACAGCCTTTGACCTATTTTATCCCCTATTAGCGGCGGACCAGAGAATTAACTTTTCGGGGAGACGTTTGAACTTAGAGAAAAGGCCGAGAGAGGATCGATTACTCCGTGATTTTGCTCTTCTCGTAAAAAGTGATCGACTTTTTATCGGTTCGAAGAAAGAAAGTGGTTTATTGGGGTTCGAAAGAAAGAGAGCCTGGCGCTCGAAAGTTTCGCTCTTCATAAGTGACGAAGGTATTCCGTCGGGGATTCTGCGACGGCTGAGACACGGAGACTTCCTTCTTGGATGGTGCGCCGATAGAGGGAGAGGAGTCTTGCTAATGGGAAAAGAATGCGGAATGAAAACTGAATAGGGAGTAATTGCGGCTTGCCAAGGTTCCCCGAGGTTTCTTCTTTTGATTCGAGTCTCTTCCTGCCTGCCTTCTTCTTCTTCTTCTGGATGTGATCCTGGTGCGCCGCTAGAAAAGCAAGTCCCCACAGTCTGGAAGGTGTTAAAGTGTTGGTGGCGCGAAAAGTCGATAGAAATAAAATCGAACGAATGAGGGCTTGTTTTGAAGCCATGGAAGTTCTCTTTTCAAAAATGTCATTGTCGAAACAAATTTCAAGCCTAAAGGTGGATGCACACATAGCCTTCGCGCACGCGCCCATGCGCCATGACTTCCATTCTATTTAAGTCACGCGACGCGACGCGATTTGCCAGCGAAATTTCGCGCGCGAAGGCTATGTGTGCATCCGCCGTGTACTCATTTTAGGTCGGAAACTGATCTTTTTCGCTCCCCAAAATCCTGAAATTTTGCGCTAATCTTTCTCCGCTGTAGCACGAACAAATCGAAGCTGTAGAAGGAACAGGGGGGCGATTCTGTAAAAATTCGAATGGGAATTCGATCTCGATACCCTATACCATGTCGAGATCGACTTCGACAATTTGCATTGATTTATGCTTATTCGAAATCTTTACCGAATACCATTCGTCGAGATCTCGAAGTTCGAAATGTAGTTTTAGATCGAAAATTGGATTTCGAATATTTACAGAATAGGCCCCCTGAATTGGAGGGATTAGGTTTACTTGTAGAAGTTTTGAAACCCGAGATTTTAATCATAATATTAGGCTTAGTATCGAAATAAAAAATAGTTACAGTTTTGCAAGGCTTGCTTCGGTTTCATATCAATTTTGTGTATGCCTATTTCAATTATTACTGCGTAGAATTTTTCCTGGGTGTTAAATCAACCTACTTTTAATCCCAGATGTAAATAAATTTATTACAGACAATTAGCCAATAATACGCTTCGCATTTTCTGACGTCACGGGTACCGAAAATAATTTTAGAAGTCTGGAAATTAGCCGAAAAACTCGATTTCCACCATTTTGACTTTTTTATATTATAATTCAAAGACCGCTTAACCGATTTGGATGAAATTTTCTGTACTTGCTCTAAAATGTTTGCTCTTTCTAATTAATTATTAATTATCCATAGCTAAAATTGTATGCAACCAACACTTTAAAGAAATCGCGACGTTGTCGGATCTGGCACCGGGTCCCATGTAAAACATTAATTACGGGCCAAAAGAAAGTCCTTATACTTTTCAGGGAGAATCGTAAAAGAAGGGTTCAAACCCACCCTCAAACTGCACTAGCCCTCGTAATTCTAGCGGGCTTCCCTTCTACGGGCCTGAGGGCTGAGGAGACGGTGAAAAATCGATTAGTTCAGACATTTTAGCATTTCAGAGATATTATAAAATAAACCTACGAAATCCAATATTTAGATATCGTAACCGGGAGTGTTTATTTCGAATGATATTCTTAAGTGCCCGACCCTGGTTTGAATTGGTAGTGACCTAGTTAAATAGTGGTTGCCATAGACAGTGGCGGCGCTAGGGGGTAGGCCAGGTACACCACTGCCTACCTTAAAATTTTTAGGGGCCCCAAAATCATCCTATAAGGGGCCCCACCGCCCCAAATTGATCTAGAAAGGGTTTCAAAATTGTCCCAAGAGATAAAATTATTTATAAAAAATAATGAAACAAATGTCGATAATGTATTTAGAAATTTTTGAGGTATCTCCTAGTAAATAAAACCAGTTATATTATATTTGGACTCGTTTTACTGTTGTTAGAACTTTTTTGTTCGTCATGTACATCACTACTTTATTTTATAGAAGGATTTCGTTGAGAAAAGGGGGGTCCCGGGTCGGGGGCCCATTTATTTGGTTTGCCTACCCTCGCGAAAATTCCTGGCGCCGCCACTGGCCATAGAAACTATCAGACGCGTTAACAAGCGCGACGACCTCGTGGTTTGGGTTGTCTCACCATTTACCCCGTATCAGGGGCGTAAAGGGAGGGGATGTTGCTTTGCCTGTGCCAAATTTTAACCTTCCCTTAAATTTTACATAGACTGAACCCTTTCCCCCTGACCCCTGGACGAGTTGATGGCGGCGGTACCGCTTTGTATACGTTTGAAGGTATATTTCATTGAAGTCTACTTTTGACGTCACGACTATCATCTATCATCTGCCGTTTAAAATTAGTTTTGTTAAAATTAGGCGCGAAGCCGGGCTTGCTCGCCTCTCGGGTAGAGGTCAGCGGAACAAATAAATTAACTGCAAAAATTTCAATTAATCATTAAAATTAGTATTATTTGATTTATACGAATAAATTATACGATTAAACAACGATTTAACATGCAAAATTAATCATTTTTTTCGAATATTTCTGAATAATTCTCGGTTATGGATAAATATAAACAATCGTATAATTTCTTATTCAAACGCCGACCTCTACTCTCGAGTCCTTACGACTCCAAAGCCAGGTTAATTATTATACACGTGGAAGGTTAAAATTAGCTCGCAATCACCTCTAACAAACGAGTAATTTCAATACGCTCGACTCGTTTTGACGTAATAAAGAAGATATCATCGCGATAAAGATGGAAGATTAGGACGTCATCGGCCGCGCTAAAACGCGGATTAAAAGCGCGCTGTCGAAATAGCTCGTCATCATCACGTCCCGCCGCTTTCTTTCGAGGTATTTCGACGTTTCTAAACGAGCATCTTCTTCGAATGTTTAAGGGATTGCACCCCGCACTCTTTCTCTGGAAGCGATAGTTCTCAGCATAAGTAACATCATAAACATAAGTATGGCACAGAAAGAATTTGCCTAATGATTAGAGGTCGGGGACAGTAGCGGCGCCAGGATTTTTGGGGAGGTAGGCCAACTATTTGGAGGCCCCACCAAAATTATGGAGGTGCCCCACCACAATTTTTTCAAATCCATCCACGTGGATTATTTAATTTTTTTGAAGCAAGTGGTGAAATTTTTGGGTAAAATGGGTACGCGACGAAAAATTATGAATTTAAACATTACTAAAAACTGATTGTGTTGATCCTTTTTTGTGTACCGATAACACTTAAGAAATGAGTGGTTATTTACATATTTCTACCACGGAATTCTAGTCTATCAATTTACATTCATTCCTTCGGTACTTCGCATGTACATCCCTTACATCAGAACTTACAACTTTACGAAAATGAATGTACGTAGGTACACTAAGTAAAGTAAGTTTAAGAACCATTTATTTGTAAAGATTAAATTAAAGGTACAATTTGTATATAGTAGCGCTCACGAAAAATTAAAACTAAAAAATGAACTACTGTCAAAGAAAAGTTACCCGTACCTTTAAAAGGAATAAAAACAGCAGTGCCGTTAAGCCAATCACTCGCGTTGAATATTGGAAAATTAATAAATAAATAAATTATTTCGCAAACAAATTACATAATTTTTTTATATTAAATAATTTGGAGGCCCATATATTAAATTTTGGAGGCCCCTTAAGACGACTTTTGGAGGCCCCTACCAAAATTTCAAGTAGGCCCAGGCCTACCCCGGCCTATTTCTGGCGCCGCTACTGATCCATGATTAAATTGATTTTTTTCGGTGAAAAAAATGTAAACAAAGAAATTTACCGGTTAATATTTCGGAAAATAATTAAAAAACATGTATTATTCGTAAAATTTGAGTTTTTTTATCGAAAAAAACCTCGTTTTTTTCGATTAAATTTACAAATTTATCAAAAAATTAATCGGATAATACAGAAATATAAATTACTTGATCAAAACGTTTTACGAATAATTTTGAGAGCTTTATCTATTGAATAAAAGTTAACCATCACCGACCTCTACTAATGATAGTCTGTCGCGGAGTGATTGCGAAATAGGAAGTTTCCGAACAGGGAACTCATCCCTTCCTACTCTTTCCGTTGGCAAAATAGTTGGTTAGTTTGATGGCGAGAAATACGAGCGTACACGCGTTTAGCTTTGAAATTCGAAAATAACTAACTTCTGAAATGGAGCCAGTGTTTTTAATAGTTATTTCTATCTTCCGATTCAATAATTCATCATTCTTTTCCGAAAGTAAGCGTTATTTACACCTTTGAAAGCATTTCAATTTTCAATAGGCCTTGGCTGGTCCGTCGAAAAGGTGGCCGGCTGACCGTCGGCGATTTTATGGGCATCCTCCTATAGGAGCAGTTCGCGGAGAGTTGTCAGTCCGTCGGTACGTAATGGTTTACGTTGTCATTGGCGAAATAGACTATCATTAAAAAAATGGCATTTGGATGAATAGAAAGTGTCATACTTATGTTTGTTATGTTACTTATGGTCTCAGTCATTTAATTTCTACGTATTTTCTGGTTTTCTTCCGCTGGCATGGAATCAAATTTTCTCTTCCCTCTCCTCGTTCTCTCCGCGCCCGTTTATTTAATCTTTGCACCGCTTTTATTAAAATATACGGAATAAAACATTGAAAAAAGCGAAGGAGCATTATACCGCTGTTGGGGAAAAAAGGCAGATGGAAACCGTCGTTCATTACTGGCGAAAATACTAGTTTGCCAAAAGGCAAAATAATACGTGTGGAGCATCATTCTATCTCCGCTTAAAAAAACAGTCTTCCTTCTCCGCGGCTTCTTGTTATATTTCTTCTTTTTAGTCTGGAGCCATCTATGGCGCCAGAATTACTCTCTGATAAAGGGACGAATTTTATAATAATAAAATAATAGTCAGATAACGACTTTTAATGCCTTTCTATAAAGCAACATTGGCTTTCTTGTTTTAATGTTGCTGCTGCGTCACGGATGACGTATCCATGACTTTTCACTACGAAAAGCCCTGGACATAAGAGTAAATTCGACGAGGCACCCTGTTCTTAAGCATAAACTGAACTTCTACGTATTTCGTGACGAATGAGCTACATAAAAACAAGTTCAGCAAGCGTAGCTTATTTTATAGAAAGGCCTATTTAGAAGAACGGGTTACAATGCGTAGGAGGGTGGTGGAAAGACTTTCGTGCCCCGCGAGCCAACAGCTCCATACATGCACTATAACCGTTAAGTTCTAAAAGTTTTTACAGAGGTGAGAGAACTTGCAAACTCAAAGCGGAAGGTGTAATTCCAAATTTTATTAAAAAAAATAATAATTTCGTTTTAGTTGCCACCATTGCCAAAGGTAGAGGGACCCTTGTATATCTACAAATTGACTCTCGTGTATACAGTGAGAATGTATAGAGGGCTTTTCACTTCGCTTCGTCGCTGTATGTTCTAGGAATTTGAATTAAAATGTGCTTTTCTTGTCGAATGTTCGGCTTAGCGAATGTAGATGGGGATTTAAGCGCCGCACTATATTCATCCGTTTGGTAACTTGTTCTTATTTCATTCCGGGACGAGACGCGCTGGAATTTTTATTGAAAACAAAGAAAACAATTTTAGTTTTTCTTATTTTTTTGTTCCTATAGTTATTTTGACCCCGCAAATTTTCTAAACCGTGTATGAATTCTTCGTTTTGTTCGGCCCCTTGCAATTTCCCGCCCCATATTCGAGTCCTTTTATTAAATTTATTCAAATTTAATGTATTATCCTTCTAAAGAGATCAGTTTCGAAATTTCGATGCTTTTAAATACACGTATAGCGAGAATGACGGAGAATTAATAAGCTTAGCTTTTAAATAATTCTTTGCTTTTAATTGCGTTTTGATCTCCCAGATTTAGGACGGTGCCGCCATTGACGTATTTGTCCATAATCTAGTCCTTGAGATTGCTACCAAAGGGATTAGCAAATCTACTTTTCATTGTGAAAACTTCATACCCGATATCGTGACCTTAAATTTTTAAAAATTTTAATACAAAGTTGAAATTGAGCTCGGTTACATCCAGAGCGAAAAAAAAGAGTTGATTTAGAAGCGTGATTCCCTCGAGTTGATAGATAGGGCTTCGATTAGACGAATGATTAAATAAGGTAGCGTCGAAAGAGGTTCTCGTTAAGCCTCTCCGTTAAGCCTTTCCACTTCCGGAGGATTAAGAGTAACACCGGCGGATATTAGACGCGGATTATTCAAAACTGGCCCGAGGCTACGCAAACTTTACATCCAGCGGCGCCTTCGACGCTAAACACAAGGTATACACTCTGGACTTACGGCGGACGCGCGGGTGACTGCCGGCCCGTCATCTCCAAATCCGCTAATCCTTTTTGTAACTAGGCCTTGATTGTTTTTGGGGTATAGAGTAAGTCCTTTTTTATTTCTAGGTACGCGTCGGGCTTGGCGCTAATTTGTTTGTTGAGGTTAATGGGAGAATATGGTCTCCCTCGCCCTTTTTTCTCATTGGTAGGCCTATTTATTTGGCCGGCCTTAACTCGGTATAAAATCGTGCGTATGGTAGCTGGGAAGAGCGGCTTTAACGGTGATTCCGTACTGCGAGTGGAAGTTTTAAGTGATATTCATCGTCCTGGGAAATCTACCTAAACGGCGTTTTCCTTTTTGCCTTTCAAGGAGATTTCCCAGGATGACAGCTATAGTCAGGCTCCCGATAAACGCGCTTTAAAGCAACGTTCTACTCCGAAAAGTATTTTTCGTGCGAAAATTATTTTCCCTTTAAAGCAAATGTCGGCTCGACGTCAAGTAGCCCATTTTTCAACGGATGTCGCTATCGTCGTAATCAAAACAAGTTAGTTAAGCTACATTTTTACCCAAAAGGCGGGTACTCGGGAGAGTTTCGTTTGGCCGACTTCTCATTTGGCCGACCACAAAATACACGTTACGCCGACTGTCCAGACTGAACATTTGTCCGACTGTCCATTTGGCCGACTGAGAATTCGGCCAAATGGGCAGTCGGCCAAATGGACAGTGCATTAGACCGACTGCTCATTTTTCCGACTACTCATTTAGCCGACTGCTCGTTTGGCCGACTGCTCGTTTGGCCGACTGCTCGTTTGGCCGACTACTCATTTAGCCGACTGCTCGTTTGGCCGACTACTCGTTTGGCCGACTACTCATTTCGCCGACTGCTCATATGTCATTTAGACGATACTAGGTGTGTTTGGCTAGGTACTGTCCTCTAGGTCGCGTTTTAGAAGGCCCAGCTTGGTTATAAAGAACGGGGCTGGGGGGGCGCCGGTCCGGCCCCCCAGCGCTCGAGCGAAGCGAGTGCGCGGCGCCGTCAGGCGCCAATACTTAGAATACATTGCCCGTTCTATAAGTCAACCTAACACTAAAGACATAGATAAGGACAGGCTATAGTATAAGAGTCAGTGAAATGAGCAGTCGGTCAAATGAGCAGTCGGTCAAATGAGCAGTCGTTCAAATGAGCAGTCGTTCAAATGAGCAGTCGTTCAAATGAGCAGTCGTTCAAATGAGCAGTCGGCCAAATGAGCAGTCGGTCAAATGAGCAGTCGGTCAAATGAGTAGTCGGCCAAACGAGCAGTCGGCCAAACGAGCAGTCGGTCAAACGAGCAGTTGACCAAACGAGCAGTCGGTCAAATGAGTAGTCGGACAAATGAGCAGTCGGTCAAACGGGCTGCTCATTTGGCCGACCAGAATTTCAGCTAAAAGAGTAGTCGGCCAAATGAGTAGTTGGCCTAATGAGTAGTCGGCCATATGGTCTGCTCATTTGGCCGACCGAAAAGTCGACCAAATGAGCTGTCGGCCAAATGGGCATTCGGACATATGAGCAGTCGGCCAAATGAAAAGTCGGTCAAATGAGGAGTCGGCCAAATGCGGAGTTGGCCAAATGCACCCCACCCGGGTACTCAACCCCTCGCGTTCATTGGATGGTTTGTAAATTGGTCAATCACGTAAATTACAGTAATTTTAAACAATATTTTTTACATTAGGATATATAGTTTAGGTTAAAGCCCACTAAATAAAGTATAAGTTATCTAAATATAATACTCCACAAAGGCTCTCTGGCGACGTTATCATTTGGCTATTTTGAATTTAACTTCCTTTGCCATTAATAGATGGCACAACGCTCTCCATTAAAGTCGCTTTTTTTTCGAAGAATCGGATAGATTCATGGCCATCTCTAATAACAGGGGCCTTTTCATAATACAGGTGGCAATGATAGAGCCGACAGTTGCTTTAAAACTAAAAAGAATGATTTTAGAAATGGTCAGACTGTGTATATAGTTAATCTCGCGTACTATCCATAATTTTTCACCGGAGAACTATAACTATACGCGAATGATAAATAATATAAAGTTTAAGCATCGGGCTTCACGTGAAAGTGTAGGCTTAAGAGTCATTTCTACGCTATAGCTAGCAGCGCGTAAAATTCGCTTCTATTACTAGCGAAAATGGGGCTTTATCCAAGGCGTATCTCGCTAAAATTTATCGGGTTTTGATAAGTGGAAGCGGAAACAGATGGACGCGGAAAGCGAAAATTATGGGTGTTATTCAAAAGCCAAGTAAAGTCCCTCGCAAACTTACTCGCGACAAATGAAAATGGCCATCAAGCAAATGCCCATAGATGAGAGTAAGCTACTTGGTACAAATGCCCATAGATGAGAGTAAGCTACTTGGTACAAATGCCGATAGATGAGAGTAAGCTACTTGGTACAAATGCCGATAGATGAGAGTAAGCTACTTGGTACAAATGCCGATAGATGAGAGTAAGCTACTTGGTACAAATGCCGATAGATGAGTATAAGCTACTTGTTACAAATGCCCATATATGAGAGTAAGCTACTAGGTACAAATGCCGATAGATGAGTGTAAGCTACTGTTATGTCCAAGTCGATTGATGAGACGGCACATTATAGTCTAAAATCACTTTTATTAATTACAGATATATACATTTAAAAGTACTACATTTGATCAAGACTCAAGGGGGAATGCCCTTGATATTTCGGTGGCCGTTTATATATCTAGCTAATTTAGTTTTTTATTTAACTTATCTAACTTCGTTTACATATGTTTTATTTATACAACATTACTTTCCCCTCTTTTTGTGGATGCTTTGTGGGAATTCATCTTCAAATTTAAGCGGTTTACTTCGAGTTCGTTGCGGACGTTGAGGGTTTAAATTGCTGATCGGTTCAGTAGATCGTTGTTGTTGAACGTCCGTTGATGGTTGTAATTGACTCGGTTCTCGCAGTTCTTCGGGTAAAGAAAGAGTTCGTTGTTGGCTCTGTCCTCCCTGTGATGATTCGTCAGGATATGGATTGCTATTCGTTGTCGATCCGGTGATTCTGGCTTGAGAAGGTTCTGGAACGTTGTCTGATGACACGGCATTGGTTATCGGGACAGGAACTTTTGGTTGAAATTCTGGTGTCCAAGATAGATCTTCCTCGGTGCTTGGTGTTGGAGTGATCAGATCTGGAAAAGCTGCCGACGTTGTCTTTTCTCTCAGCGACAGAAAACGATGTCGTATCTGGTTTCGATGCCTTCGGAGCTCTGATGTGGATGTTTCGATAACGAACATCATTTGTCCTAGAGTTGAAAGGATTGTTCCTTCCAGCCATTTTGGACCATTTCCAAAATTCCGTGCGTATACGGCGTCGTTGATCTGATACGTCTGCTTTCTTTTAGTGGTCTGCTTTCCAGTCTGCTTTTCAGTTTCCTGCTTAATCTGCTTTCCAGTCTCTTCTTCCTCCTTCTCTTCAAAGTTTAGCGCATGAGGAACTTCTGTTTTTCGTTGAAATTTGTTCATTGGATGGCAGAGATCGATTCGTGAAATAATTGAGCGCCCAAACATCATCTCCGCTGGTGATAGTCCCCTTGCTGTTGGAGTTCTACGATAGTTCAAAAGAATTCTTGCCAAGCGTGTGTGAAGGCTTCCTTTCTGGAATGTCCCCAATCCTTCATTGATCATGTCGATAGCTTCGTTCGTTCCACCACTGATCTTTTTTAAGCTTGTTTTGATGGTGCGGACTGACCTCTCTGCTTGTCCATTAGATGCAGGATGGTATGGTGCTGTACGAAAATGCTCGACTCCGTTTTGCTTGAGGAATTCTTGAAAGTCGTGACTTGTGAAACAGGTACCATTGTCGGTTACGAGGACCTGCATGATGCCAAATCTTGCAATGTTCTCTCTTAAGGTCGTAGTGACAGCTTCTGTCGATGTTGTTGATGTTATCTTGACCTCGATCCATTTAGTAAATGAATCGACCATGATGAGCAGGTATTTCCCCTCAATTGGACCGGCGAAGTCTGCGTGTACTCGTTGCCAGGGCTTGGTTGACGCTGGCCATGCTTGATGTTGTGATTTAGGCATTGGTGCTAATTCTTGACAGATGGCGCAACCTTTGACTACTCTCTCTATATCGTCGTTGATCTCTGGCCACCATAACCTCGATCTTGCGACCGCCTTCATTTTGACAATCCCCTGATGAGTACTGTGCAGTTCCCTCAGTAACTCTTGTTGACAAGCTTTTGGGATAACTGCTCTGTTTCCTCGTAGTATCGTCCCATTAAAGTTTGACAATTCTGAGTTCTTCTTCCTATAGACTTCCAATTCAGGAGACATTTTCTGTGTAGGCCAACCGATCTTCATGTAATTCTGGACCTCTTTTAACGTCGAATCCAATTTGGTATATGATTCCAACTTTGACGCTGAGATCGGACCTTCGTTTAACTCCTTGACTAGGAATACGTATTCGACCGGAACAGGTGTCTTCTCGTCTGAGGTCGGAAGTGGCAACCGGCTGAGTGCGTCTGCGTTCCCGTTCAAACTTCCTTTCCTGAAACGGATTTCGTAGTTGTATGCCGATAACAGTAACGACCAACGCTGGATTCTTGCTGCTGCTGTCTGAGGGATCGGTTTGTCATTTCCCAACAATGTTACAAGCGGTTGGTGATCTGTGAAAAGGTAAAACTTTTTGCCGTATAGATAGTCTTTGAACTTGATTACCCCAAATATGAGAGCGAGGGCTTCTTTCTCTAGTTGAGAGTAGTTCCTTTCAGCTTTTGTAAGACTTCTTGACGCAAATGATATGGGTTTCTCCTCTTCGCCTTGTACGTGGGAAATGACAGCTCCAATTCCAATTGGTGACGCATCGCAGGCGAGGTATACATCTTTGGATACATCGTAGTGTGTTAGGACTTTTGACTGCAGAATTGATTCTTTGACATCTCTGAACGCCTTCTTCTGCACGTCTGCCCATTCCCATGGTGTTGATTGATGAAGTAAGTCGTACAATGGTGCCAGCTTTGTGGCGTTATTGGGTAGAAATCGTTGGTAATAGTTTAAAAGACCAATAAAGGATCGTAGCTGGCCAATGTTCTCTGGGTCTGGTGCGTCTCTGATGGCGATCATCTTCTCTTCTAGTGGATGTAGACCATCAGCATCCAATTTGTGGCCCAAGAACTCAACTTCATTTTGCAAAACTTTGCATTTTTCTTTTCTTAGCTTGATCCCGTTCTTGCAGAGAATGTCCAGCACAGAATCCAGAGTACGTAGATTTTCTTCATTGTCTTTTCCACCCAATAGGATGTCGTCTTGAAACGGTGATACCCTTTTGTGTCCTCTTAGTAGCATCTCCATATGTCTTTGGAATATTGCGGATGACGATGATATTCCTGTTGGTAGCCGTTCGTATTGAAATAGTCCTCTGGTGGTGTTGATGACTGTGACCTTCTTTGACTCGTCGTCCAAAACCAGTTGATTGTACGCTTCCTTCAAGTCCAATCGCGAAAATACTGTACAGCCAGCCAATTTAGAAAAGATGTCTTCAGCACGTGGCAGAGGGAATATCTCGGTGTCGACGATCGGATTTGCGGTAGTCTTAAAGTCTCCGCATATGCGAATCTCGCCGTTGCTTTTCCGTACTGGTACGATCGGTGATGCAAATTCGGAAAACGGGACGCTCTTGATGATTCCCGCTTGCTCCATGCGCTCTATTTCAGCTTCCACTTTGTCCTTCATGTGGAACGGTAACGTTCTTGCTTTGCAGAATTTCGGGACTGCATCTTTCTTGACATGGATGTGGACCTTTACGCCTTCCAGCTTCCCTAGACCAGGTGAAAATAGTTTTTCATACTTCCCCATGACTTGATCTAGAGATATATTTCTTTGGTTGGATTCCAGGTGATTTATCTGGGTTACTGGCGTTGTAATATTCAATGATGATTGGAGCCATTTTCGTCCACAAAGATTCGGACCGCTCCCTTTTACTAGCAGTACTGGTAGCTCAGCTGATCTTCCTTTGAAATTGACATCGACTCTTGTGCGTTTGACAATATTAACTGCATGTCCAGTATACGATCGTAGTTTCCTTGAAAACGCTTGGACTTCTTGCTGGTACGGTAGTAATGCGAAGTCGTCTTCAGTGAGCATAGCGTGACCCGACCCGCTATCCAATTCAAATTGGATCTTCTTCCCGTTGATATCCAGCCATATGGTTTCTGGTGGAGGAACTTCTTCGTCAGAGTCTCCCACCGATATGTTGTATACTGGAACATCGTATTCCGCCAATGTAGACCCTTTTTCGCCAATTTCCTTGACTTGATTGATTTTTCCGCTCCTGAAATTGTTCCGTTTGGTTGTATCGTCTTTCTTGTGCGATTTTGGATTTGTTGGATTTAGACATGCTTTCGCAATGTGCCCGACTCGTTGACATTTGTGGCAAACTTCCTTTATAAATCGACAGTCTGCACTCTTATGACCAGATCCGGTACATCTTATGCATTTCTCAGATTTCCGCTGATCGTAACTGTGGGTTTGACCCTTGAAACTTGAGCTTTTCTTTCCCTGATGCCTCTGTGACACGAAGTTGACGGTGCTCTGCCCCTGATAGTCACTATTCGAAGTTTTCATCTCTTTGGTATTTCTTGTGGCCATCTCCATTGCTTGAAGTAGTTTTACTGCCTTGTCCAGAGTTAACCCGTCTTCTTCGGCCAGTAACTTTTTCTGCATTGCATCGTCATTTATGCCCCATGCCAGCTTGTCCAGTAACTCTTCGTCTAATCTGGTGGTAAATTGACAGTGCTCGGTTAAGCGTCTTAGTTCCGCTACGTAAGTTGCCACGGATTCTCCAGGTTTTCGGTCTCGCCTATGAAATCGCAATCTCTCGGCCATCCTTGATGGTTTTGGATTGAAATGATTTGATAGCTCTCCGACTAGATCGCCGTACTGCTTGTCCTTTATAGCTACTGGCAGGATCAAATTTCGTAGAAGTGCGTACGTCTTGGGATCCAGAATGGTCATAAGTACTGCTCTCTTCTTTTCCATCGATGTGATGTCGTTCACCAGGAAATATGCCTCTAATCTCTCTGCATACTGATTCCAAGGCTCTGTTGTACCATCGAAGATCTCCAATCTTCCTATCGTGGCCATGTTTCTAAATTGTTGCCGACGGACCTCGTTTGGATTTTGTTGAGTCTGGTTTGTTCTTGTCGATTCCTCTCCACTCATGTACATCCAACGTAAAGGTTTCAGCATCCCATCCCCGTCGCCATTTTGTTATGTCCAAGTCGATTGATGAGACGGCACATTATAGTCTAAAATCACTTTTATTAATTACAGATATATACATTTAAAAGTACTACATTTGATCAAGACTCAAGGGGGAATGCCCTTGATATTTCGGTGGCCGTTTATATATCTAGCTAATTTAGTTTTTTATTTAACTTATCTAACTTCGTTTACATATGTTTTATTTATACAACAGCTACTTTGTGCAAATGTCCATAGATGAGTGTAAGCTACTTTGTGCAAATGTCCATAGATGAGTGTAAGCTACTTTGTGCAAATGCAAATGCCCATCAACGAAAGTAAGCTACTTTGTGCAAATGCCCATCAACGAAAGTAAGCTACTTTGTGCAAATGCCCATCAACGAAAGTAAGCTACTTTGTGCAAATGTCCATAGATGAGTGTAAGCTACTTTGTGCAAATGCAAATGCCCATCAACGAAAGTAAGCTACTTTGTGCAAATGCCCATCAACGAAAGTAAGCTACTTTGTGCAAATGCCCATCAACGAAAGTAAGCTACTTTGTGCAAATGCCCATCAACGAAAGTAAGCTACTTTGTGCAAATGCCCATCAACGAAAGTAAGCTACTTTGTGCAAATGCCCATCAACGAAAGTAAGCTACTTTGTGCAAATGCCCATCAACGAAAGTAAGCTACTGTATGCAAATTTGCATCAACTGCAGTAAGCTACTTGGTGCGACTGACCATCGATAAGCGTATGCTTCTTTGGTACAAAATATTCTTAAAAATCTAGATTTTAACGAGAACCACATTTATCTAAAAGCGAGAGAAATAATATCCCGTGTTACAGCGCTTAATTCAGTTTAATGTTCCGCGATTTTGTCCTCGCTGTAGGGGCGATTTATCATTCGCTATACCGAATCAGCGAAATGCGTCTCATTGTTTCGACTTTGGTCATTTTGAGTTGACCTTAAAATGAAAGACGGGATAGGGATTACGGATGCCGCCCTTCAACCGTCAGCCGCGACTGTCAACGGACGGAATGATCTCTACCTTCGGATGAGAAATTTGGGGACTTTTGTCGCAGTTTGTTCCGCTCTACGAGCATTCTTTCTTTTTTGCACCGTCTCCTTCGAAGAAAGTATAAAAACAAACGTCAGCTCTCTCTCTCTCTCTTGTTGCTCTCGGTGTAACGAATGGGCCCCAGCCTAGTCAATAAAGCGAAGCTCTTGACAGATCCCGTCTCCGCTTCTTTCTGCCTGCGCGCGTAAATTAGCTCGCTCCGAACCGACGCGACGTCTCAACAAACAGTCTTTCTTACGTTTGCTCTTTACCGGTTGAAATGATCGAGACCGCAGCTTAAAGGCCACGCGCCGGGTAAAGTTGATTCGTCACGAAACTGGGTCTTTATAGATTTTAATATCCTACATACAGGGTGTTTTCAAAAGGTGATGCAAAATTTTAAGGAGTTGAGAAGTATGCCTGTTTTTTCGCCATTTTCCTACGATGAGTTAAAAGAGCGCCAGAGAGCTTCAAAGTGTGGCCTACTAGCCCCTGGAAGTAGGCGGCAACGAGCGCTAAACCAAGCAGCGGGGAAACGCGAACATTAAGGTTTGGGTTCGTGTGATAAGTAAAAAAGGACTTTGTAAACAAATCGAGGTAACCAGCGTAAAAAAGTAAACTTAAACGGTATTTAAAGTCCCTGCTGCTTGGTTTTGCGCTTGTTGCAGCCTACTCGTCGTAGGAAAACGGGGAAAAAACAGGCATACTTCTCAACTCACCCCCTACAACTCCTTCAAATTTTTGCATAACCTTTTGAAACACCCTGTATATTCTTCTACGCGCGTTTCTTTCCAGCTACGTTTGCGCGGAATGATCCGCTCCTTTCACTGAAAAAGTAAACCCTTTTTGTTCAGTCGTATTTGCATAATTTCTCTTCGCAAACATCTTGATTTTAATCTTAATCGAAGAAATTAGGTAAACGGATGAATTTCAAATTTGTTGATTTTTTCTTTAAGTAGAAAAATATATTTGTTCTGTTTAAACCTATTTCTTTTAATTACTCTTTAGTTTATTAATTTCTTTAAACATTTACTTTTCCTGGCAAGTTAATTTGTAACTTACATACGTCGGTAATTTAAATTAAAATTACTACTGGTAATATAGTTTGCTCTGAATTGTCGTTGCTACATAAACTATTTTTTTACATTTTCGTTAATATAATGAAGTATTTTTAAGTAACTTAAATAATTTAATTTAATTCCCGATTTAAATCAAACAACCCTGAGGACATTAACATTAAAAAAAATCATTTTAAACAATTCTCTTTCAACCTCGCTTTCAACAGCTTGGTCCCTGGAAGTTGACTCTCCCAAAAGTCGAGGCGTATAACGTTTAAGCGATTTACCAGGCGTCAGTACTTAAATAACTGGAAATTTTACTTTCGCTTTGAAAAATTACTTCGTTTAACGTTAATATTTTTACAAATTTTTGAGGTTTTGAGGTTCCACTGATTTTTACGTTTGAATTCCACCGATTTAAAAAAATCCCTTAGCTTTCAAGTACTCCCCAACGCCGATAAATAAAAAAATATCGCTTAAAATTTATTTAATGAAACGTAATTTCGCTCATAAATTCAAAATTTCAAATATGGCGGGTGACATCTACCGTAATGTTTCGAGTTAAAGAAAATATTTCAAAAGCTTTGAAATTTTAGTTTGAGTTGAATGTTTTTTTTAATCGATCGTCCTTGTTGAAGCCTAATTTGAACAACAGAAAGCGGTGAACCAATCCATTCTTTGAGTAAATCATGTCGACCATTTCGAGTCTTGTTGAAATCGCAATCCGAGTTCAGCAGGAAATCAAACAAATCCTATTACGTTTCTTCCACAGTATATATATATATATAGATATATATATATATATATATATATATATATATATATATATATATATATATATATATATATATATATATATACGTAGAAATCGACAGGCGAGAAAATTTCAAATCTAACAAATAGCGCCGAATCCAGCGGCCAATTCGATAACTTTGACCGAAATTGGAACGAGCGAATTTTCTTTTCGCCTATTTCGTAGTGGAGACACGCGAGTCAAAAAGAACGAAGAGATAAGTGATGAGCTATAAAGGCTTCGCCCCTTTGGGCTTCGCTCGAACCTATCGCTAAGCCTCGGCTCGCGGACTGTACCAAAAGTAGCGGCCGTTGAGCCCGCGCAGTCCCGGAAAACTTTAAAGTCGTTCGGAAGCGGCGCCGTTCATCCCTCGTTCTTCGCGTCTTCTCGACGGTTTTCTTACTCTTTCGGGAAGGAGGATTATATTTCCCATAACGCCATTTCTTTTCGGTATTTCGGCAATGTCTTTTTCTCGGGCCACCCCTTTCGCCGCCTTCACTTCTCAAGAAAAGAAACTCAATCCGGGAGAAAGCTCGAAAATCCCCATTTTCCCCTCTTTTTATATATTTTCGGTAAGAGGCGTCGATACGGCCATCCGTTATACGTCCTCGATTTCGATTATAGGAACCGTGACTAAAGGCGAGGTCCGAGCGCAACTGGCCGATGGTGCCCCTCTTCGATCTAGTCGTGTCATTTAAAGTATACTCGCGTCAGAAATGACTCTTCCTAATGGCGAAGGTAATCTCCTTTTCGAAGCCTCGTAAAAATCATTCGATTGCTAATGATCGTGAATTTTTATTGTAAAATGGGTTGACTAACGTTACGCTTATACTTCGTTCGTCGCGCAGTGGCGAAAAATTAATGGCTTTTTATATAAAATAACCAGATAATAAATGTTTTTTTTAATTTTTATGCTCTTTATAATTAAGCCTTAAAGAAATTTCTAACATAACGTATTCTATAGGGGGATCATTTAAGGTGTTTTTCTAATAAAGGGGCAAATAGGAGGAGCCGGGTTCGATCCCAGCTTGTGGCACTGGGTGAAAACTCGGAACAACTCCTTCCGCGTTGAGTTTGCAAGTTCTCTCCCCACCGGTTTAGAGGTTTTCCCCCAAGATCTTCGGTTTCCCCTTCCATAAAAACTTGTTAAGGTTAACGGTAATAGTTAGTGTAGGGAGCTGTTGGCTCGCGTGGCTTGCGGGGTTTGCCACCACCCTGCTACGCATTGTAACCCGGCCAACTGAATTAAAGGCTTTAAAAGTCACTCGATGACTTAGGTCTAAGGTGGCGCCTTGGGTATTAGCCTAGCTGATTATATGTGCAATTTTTCTTTTTGAATTCTACGAACACAAGTAATTAAGATTATTTTAAAGTGAGAACCACAAATATATTTTGCCCTAATATCAACTATAATCTAAATTGAAATTTTAACGTATCAATACTTTTATTTTTTATTACTAAGTACTGTAAAACACAAAAAAAAATCTAAAAAAGTGGACTAGAATGTTGGTAATTGCTTCATATTGAAGGCAGATTTAATAATTTTCAGAAAATATAGCCAAATTCGTGGCCTAGGGACCCTCTGCGCGTCGTGAGGTTTCGCCTGGTCTAGATCGGATCGCGATTCGCCCAGTGATATTTTGTTGACAACTACACTGTCGACCGCGAGTTTTGCTTCTGGGCGTCTTTTCTTATTTGACAAAAATAAAGTCAAAACGTCTATATAAGTCGCGAAAGATTGTTAGATCCCTTTATTTTATTTTCAAACTAAACGTAATAACGTCTCGAGATTCGTTTCTCGCGGTACGACAGTCTGAAGTTTACGTACCCTCCGGAACGTTTAGAACGATTGACATTCGCGCCGTTATATCCGAAGTTCAAGTTCGGGCTTGAAGAGAAATATCGAGGTGAGATGAAAGTCGATTAATCGAATAAATTATCGAGCGCGAATTTGGTGAATGGCAATGAGCTGTCGTCCGTAATCGACGCGAATGATTCACGGTCGGGGTTCCGGACGCGAAAAGGTCCCTTCGCCTCCCCAGTGGCACCGCGTGGCCATTTTGGCTCTGGCAAGCGTCTGCTAAATTAAAGAGCGGGTGGTTGGGAATGTAGCTCGCGCCAGACGCGACCGCGGCCCGACGTCATAAAGGAACGGAACAACCACCCTCTCTCCTTCCGCGCTCTAACTTAGCTGACGGTTACGACTGAAGGCGAAGATTAGGTGAAGTTTACGTCTTACAAATCAATTCTCAAACGATGGAGACTTCGCGAGTACCGTATGGTTTCGTACGATTCCCATTCGCGGAGGGAAAAGATGATTGCTTGTATGTCCATTCGATCGGAGGGAGGGAGAAACTTCAATCGGCAGTCCCAGTCGTTTACTCCGCGAGGCTCCTTTTGACTTTATTCACCGTTACGGATGGAGAAATGAGTCGGATGATACGAAGTAGAGGGCGCATCAAGGAACCATTAGCGGGAAACTATTAGCGACTTGAACTCATTAAGGATCTCCCTCCCTTCGAACGCGCTTTGGCCAGAGATATAGAGCGGATTCTATCTCTCCCGGGCTCTCTTTCGTATCAGCCCTTTACCCTCGAAGTATCGACCAGTAGAACGTCTTCTCGGAATGTACCTGTTTGTACTTGGAAGGCGATTTAACGCGAGAAGAGATACGTTGTACGTATTTGTAGTTTTGACCTTTACGGGGTGTTTATAACTTAAAGCGCGGTTTCCACGGGGATTGTCAGCGAAGACAATTTATGTCTCATCGGTCTCTAATGGATCGCGCCAACGATATAGAGATTGGGCTCGCCGCTTTCCGACGCGAACGTCCAACTGACGACAAAATTATCTTCCACGTTTTATGTAATTACGTTATCATTTCGGCATCGCGCTCTTGCGTTAATTACGTTAGAAAGCTATAAAGATTCCGAATAAGGTGAACCATTAAAGTAAGCGCTTGGGAAGGGTAAAATTCTTCGTGTCTCCGGAGAACTTGTTTTATTCGGTAGCGATGCACTGCCGTCCAAAGCGCAAAAGCATTAACGACCAAATTTTCGATTTACAGATTTTGGTTTTATTTCTCCTTATTTTATACGTTAAATTCAATTTTGAACTAATTTTCGAATTTAAAATTTTTGTTCTTAGAGAAATGACTTGTTGCAAAACGCATTATTTTAGGTTTTTGCATTATTTTCAAACCATGTGTTTATTTTCTTTAAAAGTCAAATCAAAACGCATTTTTTTCGCGTTTTAAGACATGTTTTTAATGATATTTCTGAAATATCGTTTGGCTTGTAAATTGTTTAGTACCAGAATAGAATTTGAGTTGAAAAATCCAAGTCTACTATATAAACTTGAAAGAAGTAAGTTGGGGAATCTTAAGGCAAAGAAAGTTTGAATTTCGCGGGTTTTCTCCATATTTTGGTTTTGGTCGTTAATGCTTTTGTGCTTTGCACGGCAGTGCATCCCTTCTTTCAACGGTGACGCGGTCACGTGCCGCTGCCGCGCCATTCACGTCACTAAGGCGGCTTTGTGACGAGTTACACGTTTTATCGAATTGAGCTCCCCTGCCCCGGCGACTACTTCGAGAAGAGAGTAGTCTCTTAGGAGAGAATCGCCTCGTCTTCGAGATACTGGGTATTCCCCACGCGACCGGAGGTAAGAGGACAAATGGCCCTCGTTGGCCTATATTTAAACGAACATAACCGTGGTGGGAGAAATCGCGGATGACCTACTGACCCGGGTCGTCTCGAGGTTGGAAAATAGCATTGAGTTGGGAATATTAATCCCAAAACCACGGATTTTAGTATTTCGCGAAACGAGTTTTTAAAAAATAAGAATACTGCTGTCTGCTCCCAAATGACGAGAAAACTTTATAATTCTACCCGTGGCGCCGTCTATCTCTCAATGAACCGTTCAAATAAGACGCGTTCTCCTGTGTTCGTGGTCAACCAGTTAGGCCAAGACTTTTTCATGCCCTAAACACAGGCAGATATGATACAACTCTACAAGGGGTGAAAACCGCGGTCCAAAACGGAGACATGGCAATCATTTTTGATATCTGTGCTATTTTTCGCGCGGCCAGTATTTTTTAAAGCGCAAGTAGAATACAAAGCAGACATAAATAGTCATTTTTTTTGTTTTTTTTTGTTAAAAACACAGAAGAGAAAACAGTAGAAAGGACTGCCAACTTTTATCTTTCTGTATATATATTTTTTCTTTTTCTTTTGTTTTTGAGTATCTGTATCAGGGTGTGTATGGTGCGAAGGCCTAGTTGTCATGTGCACCAAAATAAAGTTTATTATTTTTGAAAAAAAAAGACGCGTTTTCCGGCAATTTTTTTTTTCAAAAATAATGGATGGCGCCACGGGTCATATGATAAAGCTTTCTCGTCATTTTAGAGGAGACGGCTCATTCGTAATTTTCAAAAACTTGTTTCGCGGGGAGCAGATTTGATTGGATCTCTAGATTAATATTCCCAAATAAATGGAAAATAGTCGCCGGATTTAATAGCGATAGCGTGGATGGCTCCGACTCGCTTACGGAAAATGAGTCCACTCACCGATCGAGAGTGAGTTCTTCGAGCTGGGCCAGGTCGCAAGCGATGTACTCCAAGGCGGCGTCGGTGATGCGAGGACACCAGCTGAGATCCAAGGAGCGAAGCTGCTTGAGGTTTTCGGCGATTAGCTCCACTCCGTCGTCGCTGACCTTCGAACAGCCGGACAGTGAGAGGACAGTCAAATGGGGCAAAGCGTGGACCAGGTTCAGCAAGCCTTGATTGGTCAGTTCCCAACACGAACGCAAACGCAGGACGCACAAGGTCGCACTCTGGCGACGGCCGAAGAAGGCCAACGCCGCGTCCGTCACGTGGTACGCCTGCGCGAAAAAGAAAACACCATTAGAAAATGGCCCCCTCTCCGACGTTTTATTATTTATATTCCCATTACATATACCCGTGACACCCGCATTTTGGGACATTATCGATCGACGCATTCCCCGTTGGCGGGTAATCGATGCAATTTTCAGGGCCCGCCAATATTATAAGGAATAGTTCTATTTCGGACTACTTGTCACCCGTACCGCCTCTTAATTCGACAAGATGCTCCCAGCAACGCGGTTCCGCTCGTCATGATTCCCTTTAATATATATGGAGATTATATTATCAAGACGTCTCGGGCTATATTTCACCCTCGCTAATCGTGTCCCGCGTTCCCGATACTGACAAAATTGTGAGAAATATTAGTCGTTCTCCATCTACCAAGAAGTCCTCATATATACGCTCGAATGCGAGCTTGCAGTGCCTATATTCTAAAGCTACTGCTGAATGGAGAGAATCCCCTGTCGTACGCGCTGTCTTTATGGGTTGACTTTCAAATTATATAATGAAAAGGAGGATGTTTCTCGGTAATACATCGGGACTTTTCGGAGAGTCGACTATAAGGGGTATTCTTTAAACCTGTTCAACTGTTTATGTTAAGATTATTTAAAGAACCGCAGATTAGTTTGAACTTTACTAGTTTATCCCGCTATTCTCCGGAGTTAAGGCTGTAAAAATGACAAAATTCGTAGTCACGGAAGGGGAGGAGCTACCCGAAATATAGGATAAATTTTCAAAATTATATTCTGGCCCTTTAAAGGTTTCAATAACACTTCTGTCTCATAGTAAAATCTAGTGTTGTTAATTTTCCGGAAAAATAAAATGCGGAAAAATAAAATGCGGAAAAATTTCCAGAAAATTTTCCGCAAATCGGAAAAATAAAAAATTGAAACATAATTTACTTTTTAGGGGTTTTTAATGTTTTTAACTTTTTACCGATATAAAATGTCTAATATCAGTAAACATACTACAAAACATTAATAGTGTTTCATTGTTAATCAGTTTAAACTAGTCTAGAGGTTTAGTTTTACTTTCAGAAAAATTAGATGAAAATGTCGCTTTATTTAAATATGCAAACAATGTATTAGACTAATCATGGAATGAAAACTTTTTTTCGGAAAAATACGGAAAATATCCGGAAAAAAAGGCCTCGGTCATTTTCCGACTTACAACACTAGTAGAATCTAGTTTCTTTTGATTAACATTATTTATAATGGTAATGTAAGTGGTATTTACTGGTTTATTTAATCCAAGAATGTTTTTGGCAGGTGAAAATATTTTCAAGTAGGTGTACTTGAATTTACGACTAACTCGAAATTTTCCAAATTGGTCGTTAACAAGTTTTTTCTTAAGGTAAGTTGTTCCAAAAGTCCCTTTGTAGGCCTATTTTCGCCGGAATAAAAAGTAAATGGTTTTAAATGTCGTGGACTACACCTTTCGCGACCGTAATTAAATTAGACTTAATTTTGTAAGCTATCTCGTTTGTTGACAATTCAAGTACCTAAAAACATGAGCTCTAAAGAAAAAAGTAACTACCGTCCAATCCCGCTTAATTACCAAGCTACCAGCAATTCGGATGAAAGTTTGGTACAAGGCCCAAAGAGGGAGGAGGCCGTTTGAAGCGAAGGTGACTAGCGGGACCTCGAACATCTCCGCCCTTTTTTCTAGTCCTTATAGCTTGATATAAAAGTAAAGGAGGTCAGCGCTTTTTGAATCGATTGAGGCAGCCCGGGCCCCGAGTACGCGTAAGCGACCGCTACCATTTAACCTCTCCTTCGCTATTCAAGCCGGAGAATCCCCCAAATGTATCGCTTTTAAATTTTTTGAATATTGCCAAGGCCTATAGGCTTAATTCAAAAAAAGCCAGTTCAAAGGCGGAGCGGGAAAACGCGACTTTCGTCTATAATAATGGCTTAATGAAATTTGGACGGGAGGGGGGTCTATCCCCGTCAATTTGAGAGTCTCTCCAGATTCCTTTTCCCTCCCCCAATTTAGTCGGATCATCTTCCCTTTTTATTAGAGTCACTTTCTCTCTAGGTCGCTACGCTTTTAATGCCAGGGAAGAAACGCGCGGGGGGTATTATACTCTTCCCCCTTTTTATTTTACGGCTGGGCAAAGTATCTTCATTAAATAAAGTGTGTTTCAAATAAATTAAGCAAATTGAAGGGCCCTAATACAGTTTTTATAATCGTCTATATTTTCGCCAGTTCTTTTCTTTCGAGAGACGCGTTCCGCGCCCTCTCGTGGTGCTCGCAGTAATTTTGTATTCCAGGTAGAAGAACTTAGAATTTCGACGCGGACATGGCTTTAACACCGTTTGAACTGGATTAACGCCTGGGTATTGACAGTTTGTGGGAGGTAATGCGAAATAAATGCAAATTTTAGCGTATTTTGAGTGTATTGATTCTGCTTTTCCGGGTAAGGAAATATAACACGATGTTGTTTATATACGGGAGCTAATCGAAAGACTAGTCAAAGGTATACGCTGGATATCATTAGGCCTACTTTATCTTTCCTTCGAACGTGGTTTTTCATTGATTTGTCAGCTGATTGTCTGTCATTGTTTCTATCGCGTAGTTTGCGTCCTACTTCGCTCAGATTGGTTTTTATTTTTGTAGCCGCGGTGCGAGTATACTTATACCTAGAATAAGAGGCGTATCCGCGTATACTAACCTGTAGGTTGAGTTCGTAGAGGGAAGGTAAGAGCTGAGCGATGGCGGCCACGGATTCGTCGGCCACGTTGATGCAGTCGGACAACGAAAGGGAGACGATTCGGGGTCCGAGGCTGGCCCAGAGACCGGCGTCAGTCAACTCGTTGCATCCGGCCAACTCCAATTGCGAGGTCCCTTGCAAGGACTCCATCAAGGTTTCCAGGCCCTTGTCCGTCACGCTGCAGCAGCGCAAACTCATCTGTCGTATCTGGCGCAGGTAGGGCACGGGGCAGTTGCTGACCAGGTCGTACACGTCGTCGTCGCTGGCCCCGAAGAGACACACCCCGTCGAAAGACCTCCGTTCCAGGCTAGAGTACAGTCTCTTCCTGAGTTCGGCCGTAGCCGCCAAGTCCCCGTTGATGCGGCTTTTGAGTTCTCGACACCTCAACACTATCACCAGGTGGCGCCAGAAGCGCGTCGCGTACAAGACGTCCCTCCAAGCCTTGCAGACTTGAGCCAACCCGCAGCGTTCCGTCAGCGGAAAGTAGGCGAAGAAGTGTTCCAGGAATGCTTGGTCCGCCCACAACTCGCGGGCGCTGGTGGGTTTGGCCAGTTTGGCCCAGAATTCGCGAACCCGAAAGGACTTTTCGCCTCTGGACAGTTTCCGGCGTTCCAAGATCGCCGGGCTACTGGCCCCGCCTACAACGCCGTCCGTCCGAATGGTCAACTGACCCCCGCCACCGATGGTCTTGGCGGAGGTGACCCCGCCGCCTACGACCAGGCTCCCGCCGCTTATGCCGGGGCCCCCGTTGGCCGTCGTAGGGAGACCCGTTCCCGGCACCATGGCCCCGGTCGGAACTCCTCCTGGTCCGGCCGTCACAGCTGACCCTTTACCTCGAACTGTCAAACCGTTAAAGCAGCGACTCAATTCGGCCGCCGCTCTCTTGGTGAAGCTAACTTCGGCGGACATTTTGCTATGTTTGCCTTTTGTTTTGAAGGAAATGGTTACGGTCCGGTGGTCTCTTCTCCAGAGTAGGACATGACACCTCCACTTTTTCGCGTCGATATTTGGCTGAGCAGATTTCTTCCTCGCTTTCCGATCGGATCTCAAGCTATTAAACGAAAAAAGAAAGTTAGAAAGCTCAAACTTTCTCTTGAACGAAGCCGACTGTCGAAAGAATGCAGTCAGCGGCCGCCCGAAATCATCGGCGTGCCAAATCGAACGCGAAGTTTAATGACATGACAAAATCGAGTCGTATTTAGACGGGGAGTGGCGCTCGAACCCAACAACCCGTGGATTCGAGTAAATTAGCCCGTACACTTCGGGTTTTTGGCGCGCAGAAACAACAGTCAACCGCCGGCGTAGTCGCTCATGCAGCCGATTGAACGCCACGCGTACGCGTCTACTGAACCGCGCGAATGGGCTCGAATCGTGTCCAATCTAGCGCGAAGTACCTTCGCCCCGCGCACTCGTCTACTTTCTATTAAGAACTAGTTTCCCTCGCCAACCCTCGATTCAATCAAACTTTTCCAATTATATCCAGGTGTATTAAATTCATTAAAATTGTAAGGGAGGGCGAAAAAAAGTTAACGCACGTACCTTTAGACTCGATCCATTTGGTCTGAGGGGACGGGTCAGTTATTAGTGTCCGACGTCGTTTCGATCTGGTCATTCTCCAAATCCTCTTTGGGATCGCGGTTCACGATTCTTCCGCGACCTCTTTTCCCAATCATATTCTTCCCGACCAGAAACGCTTGGTTTTTTTCGTAATCTCTTCGAACTCCAGTCCGCGATATTTCACTAGTTGGTGGACTGCGGAGATTCAGCGTAATTCTCCGCTTTCGGGCGTCGCCAATTTGGAAGAACGTCGCATCCGTTTTGTTCCCGCGCTCGAGTTTCGTAAAGTTTGACGAGAGAGGGTGGTGGCAACTTTTCCTTATTTCCTTTCGAATGTCGCTGTAGTTTTCCTTCCTTTATAGTACGCTCCAAGCGAGAGCGCCGCTTCCTCCGTCTCTCTTTTTGTCTCCGACTTCTCCCGCTCGTCGTCGCGGCCTTCGCTTTGGCTGGACCAGTTCTCTCTCTCGCTCCGTAATCTTTGCGAATGCCGTCGCTTTGCCGTAGAGAGCTGACGCGATTGGCACGGCGTCTGCGCCATCCGCCACTAGCCACTCCGTCGCCAAGCGACAGAGAAGATCGATAGTAAAGCGTTACCATGACGACGGAATCATCCATTGCGGATACTTTTTATTCTTATTTTATTTAATAAGAAAAATACATTGTTTTAAACGAATTTTTCCCTCGAAACTTTGTTTCTCATCCGCTTCAATTTTTAATTTAGGAGATGCCATTAGTTTTATTCGTAAGCGAATGAGTTATCCAATGATTAGTTTGATTTGGGATTATTGCTGAAATATACCCCACTTACTTTTCTCGTTCGAATTACAATGGCGTAAATGGTTTCAAATGCTCCGAATTAGTGGCCATTCATCGTTCATTGATTTATTCGATTTTCCTTTGGTTTTATTTGGGGGGGGGGGGGGTGAATTCGATTGCATGAGCGATTTTGTACCTTTTTTAGCCATTGTAAATGTAATTAATGGGCTCTTTCGCCACTTGAGAGATATTGTTCGTTTGGACTTTTTCAGCGCGGCGAGAGCGCGTGCGCCTCCATCAGCTGTGGTGGTGGGGGGGGAGGGGAGGAGAACGGTTATTTCAGGGGCCCTCAGCAGCTGGGACTTTTAGGGCTTCGAACAAAAAGGGAAAAAAGTTGGAAATGGGGTGCGCCAACTGCCATAAAAGAGAGCGAGAGAGAATCGCGTCATAATGGTTTTCGGGGGTGAGGGGGGGGGGGGTTGGATCCGAACAGTCAGTGCCAATGAGTAAAATCATAATGTTTAACGAACCCGGAAGTTAACTTTTCTTTCGCAATTTTTCCATTATTGTGATCCTTTAATTTTTACATACTGCCGCGGGGAGAATTCAACATTTACTTCATTCGTATGACGTCACTAACGTTATTTTACCATCGGGGAATATAATTTCTATATAACGGTGAACACCGTGACGTCGCCAGATTTTAAAAACGTCATCAATTTCAAATCTCTGTAGTTGTCTTATTATTTTACGGTATAAAGTTATTCTACTTAAAAGGTCACAGAATCATTTGAAAAATTCGGCCTGAATAGTAGATACGATACCTCGTGATAGCAGATGCGACCAATCAAATGTAGCAATTTTTAAAGCCATATTTCACAATATTCTAGTCTATTTTCAAAACGTTTTATTTGAAAAACTTAATAGTTGGCTACGCCGAAGGACTACAAAGCCACTAGATGAAAACAACACCCTAGACAAATTCTGCGATTTAATGCCATATTTTTGTTGCAAGCATTGTTCTGTGTGGAAAATCTATTTTACGAATTCATATAACGTGATATAATTTACACAAATACGTAGTGTAACGATAGTTTCATTTCAGTGACTGAAAGTGCTAAACTGTGCTATCCAAAATTTCGCAACAACGTTTATTCTACGTGTAAACAAAGTTGAAGATCCCCAATCGCAAATTTTTCTGGGAAAAAGAAATATCTCGTGTTGGATCATGTAATTTGTAACTGTGTAGACGTTGATAAAATTAAAAGGTCTGTGGTGTCTGAGAGACGAAGGAAAAGCACGAAAAAAAATTTCAATGTCAAGGATTCGAAACACGAACATCTTTTGGCGGGAAACTGTAGGATGGAAACAGCAGTGCCACGTGACCGCGAAGGACCAATCGTGGCTTTCTCTCTCGGAAAACGTAAAATGCGCCGCGCGCGCAAGATTGTATTGAATCCAAAAAATGCCTTCCTCGATGGATTCCAAAACTGGGCCTACTTCTGGAGCGCCTCAGACTGAAAAACCTATACATTACACGTACGTTATTTCATCGCGATTGTTCTCCAAAATGTTTAATCTACCCTTAGTTAACGATTTTGATTGGTGTCGCACTTCCTTTTGGTCTAGATATTTAAAAGAATTTCGTGTGGATCAATGTCCGCTGTTCCTTCAACACAAGTGTACACAGCACAAGCCCTTTACGTGTTTTTATTGGCATTTTATGAACCAGAGAAGACGTAGGCCCGTTCGGAAAAGAGACGGAACTTTTAACTACAGTCCTGATGTCTATTGTACCAAATATGACGAAACGACAGGCCTATGTCCCGAAGGAGAAGAGTGAGTAGGCTTAGTAATTTTCACTTGTCAAATTGCATCCTCGGCTCCAGTCGATTACGCGTCACCCGTAGCCATGTTTTCCCGCCCTAGAGCTCCCGCTCCCCGGGTCTTTAATTTCAACAAAGTAGTTACGTAAGGAAGCTCGTCCTTGCCTATATTAGTTAATATTTATTTTCTCGAAAACCTAATCCGAAAATTTGGATGTGTTTTTGGGCGTGACCCTCTCATTTTAAGGTCACAGACATCTCCGTATATGTTACTAGCATGTGCATTAGCTTCCCTCGTAAACAAAAGTCGGCCATGAATTCATTCGCGCCATGTTTCTCCTTTTCCGATGACGTTTCACTTCTCAACCAATCGCGATTGCGAAAAATGACGCGCGTCATCTGGCTCTTGTTTCCAAGGTGACTGCTAGCAGTCCTATCTGTTGGGGAGGTGTGGTTTTAAGCAACCAAAACAATTTTTTCTTAGCATAAAAATCACATGCTCAGAGTTGTCAAAATATAACTTGAACCGTAAACAACTTTGACGGATATTCTTACAATGAAATAAATTTTTAACAAATACATATTGCTATATTTAATCCCTCGAGTGTTGTTAAATAATTATCTCCATTTTTCTAGGTGTCCTTTCTTGCATAGGACAGCCGGTGATACTGAACGCAGATACCATTTAAGATACTATAAAACTGGCGTTTGTGTTTATGACACTGACAGCCGAGGGTACTGTGTTAAAAATGGGCCTCATTGCGCATTCGCACATGGTATTCATGACCTACGTAACCCAGTTTATGATGTTCGAGAGATACAAGGATTGGACTTGGGTGGGACTGGAGGATCAATGGGTGGTTTAGGATTGGAAGATGGTTTAAATGGAATCGCCACAGGGCCAAATAGCTTAGACAAAGAAAGAAACGCTTTAAATGAAGACCCTAAGTGGCAAGGTATTAAAACATTGATCCATAAAATCTGCTGAATCTGTTGGTTAATGTTTTCTTTCTTTAACCCGCAGATACAAATTATGTTTTAGCAAATTATAAGACTGAACCGTGTAAACGGCCTCCGCGATTATGTAGGCAGGGTTACGCTTGCCCTCAGTTTCATAATAGTAGAGATAGGAGAAGAAGTCCCAAAAAATTCAAATATAGGTAATTCAGTTTAATAATAATTAATAATGATAAATTGCGAACCAGTTTAAAAAGGACTTTGTAATTATAATTAGATCAACACCGTGTCCAAATGTGAAACAAAGTGATGAATGGGGTGATCCAGCAAATTGTGACAACGGTGATAACTGTCCTTATTGTCATACTAGAACGGAACAACAGTTTCATCCAGAGGTACTTATGTCTTTACACACTTCAAAGTTTTTAGCTGAAGTTGCTTTGGTTTATTGGCTTAATTTTATAATTTTCCCAATACAGATTTATAAATCAACAAAATGTAATGATATTCAACAAACTGGGTATTGTCCAAGGGGACCTTTTTGTGCGTTTGCCCATATTGACAGTAAGCTCAACAACCATCGTGGTTTTAGCATTTGGTGTGGCTCTAACTTTTTTTTTCAAAACAGAGGAAATGTCTGCGATAAGGGATATCAGTTCTGAAAATAGTAATACAAGTTTAGCCGCAATTCTGTCAAATGCCTTGCCATCGAGTGGAAATTCCCAATCTCAACAACCGTTGTCAGCCAGTCTGGACTGTGAAAATTTCACAGCTCCTCCTGGTCCTGTGGGAAGACCACGGTCGTACAGCACCTCTACACATCCCCAAAATATAGATACATCGGTTTCGCTATTGCAATACCATAAAGCTCCAGGCTGTGAAAGAGAAGACAAAGAAGTAATTGTCATACAATCCATCCTTCTTCTCCACCTCAACTCTTAACATCTTCATTTTTTTCCGATAGACTAATATCCGTAGGCATCTTCAAATTTTCGAATCGGGAAACACTGTAGATAGGAAAAACATGTTCATGAGCCATTGTCTCAGTATGACTCCTAGTTCGGTCATGAACTCTTTCTCTTCAAATTTGTACCCTGCGTCTGATACTGTTGAATCTGTTGTTGGTAAGTATCTATCCTATTTTTTATTGGTTTTTGAAGGTTTGGAACTTAACCACGCTTTTCAACGCCCATAGGGAATGCGTTAGACGATTTAAGCTTAGATGACATTAACATTGAAGCTTCTATAGACAAAGATTTAGACAATGATCCAAATTCTTTTAGTAATTCTTTACCACCTTCTTTAACCGGTTCTGGTAAATATAGCTCCCAAGCTTATCGTATTTCATTTAAAATTAGGAAGTGCAAATTTTTTTTCTTTTACTGTTCCAGGAATGTTAGGCTCTTCGGCGCCAGTAACGATACCTGGCTCGTCGTTACATAACAGCTCTGGCTTAGGGAACCTATCTCCAACTATGAATTCTCCATTAGGATCTTTAGGGCAATGTATGGGACTTGGTACAAGTTTAGGAACTCATAGAGGCTCTATCGGAAGCAGACAAGACAGTTCCACTATGGATAAAGTCTGTTTTTCTTTTTTAGCAGCTGTTGAAAGTGCAACCTTTGAAATTTTTACAAACATTTATAGACTGCAGCAGCATTTTACGGTCACAATTCATTCGGAAGTCATGGGGCTCATTATTCGCATTTTTCTCCCGCCATGTACGATCTGCCGCAAAGCATGTCTCCTAGAACAATTTCATCAGGTCCTTCTGGCTTGTCTAGCTCTGGAAATATCGATCCTGTTTCACTGACTGAAGTCAAGAGATTAAGAGACGAACTGGCTGTTAGTAGAGCCCAGATTGCGTCTTGGGAGGAAGGAATTGTTCAGGCAAGGAGTGTAAGTTATATGAATTCAATCATCAATGATAGGGCCTTCAATGTTGAGTTTTCCTTTTTAGGCTTGCGAAGCGTGGAAAAGGGAGGCTGAGGAAGCCAGTAGGAGAGAAAAGTTAGCGGAGCAACAAAGAGACGAGGTACAGGGTTTTTGGCACTTTCTCTAAATAATGATTAAGAACTTCATTGATATTCTGCTTAGGCATTGGCCAAAATAAACAATTTGCAAAAAGGCTTAAGTAACTCTGGTGGTAACAACATTACGTCGAATATGGTTCAAGCCAATAATCCATTTTTGTTTGGTGTTGGACCTGTCGTCGGTGATTTAGAAAATCTTTCATTGGGCCATTTAAAGCAGATTCAAGAACAATTAAGGAGCGACTTGGATAAAGTTGATCAGGTTGGTATTCTGTTATTTTCTGACCTTAGTCAAGGGATAGCTGAATAGCGGAATTTACCGCAATTTGGCACCCTCCTTCGTGAAAAAGCAGCTATCCCTTGCTTCTTGACTAGGATTTGATACTTTATTATATGGGTGGAAAACCTATAGACAACCTTGTTTGACCTTAAAATGAGTTAAAAACAAATAAGAACCAGCAACACCGTTAGATGGGAAGGTAAATGTGCGTGTTGGTTTTCCCTCTTCAGGCATTGGTTCATCAGGCTGTATCCAAGTGCTTAGTTTGCCAGGAAGGTGATAGAAGGGCGCTCTTAACGCCTTGCAACCACGCTGTAGTCTGTGTTAAGTGCGTGTTAGACCTGAAACAATGCCCCAGTTGTGGTACATTTATAAATAGCTGGAAGATCTCCATGCCAACGACGAATGTAACCTCGCTATGATCTATTCCAATTATAGGCTTTATTCTAATCTACTCTATCAAAATGGTTCTAATTACTAAGGATATTAATATAGGCATTTGAATTAAAAAAATACACTTTTGTCTTCTGTTTTTGTTGCCGATTGTTGGTATAGACACTTATTTTCCTGTAGTGTTATATAGACTGAGATAGAGAAGTTTTTGTCTTACAAAAGTACAAAATGGTAGTTTTTTTGAGGACTAAAAATGAGTTACAACAAACCTAACTTATACAAATTATAAAAAAAATATTAAAAATAAGTAAAATTGTATAGGATGAATTTAAAATTGTCCCTGTCGTTTATAAAATTTAAAAAATTAAATGTAAATAAAATTAAAAAATAGTGGATAATGCTAAAATAGGGATAAAGAAGTTCTAGAATTGGCTTTTTCACACTGATTTTAAATTCTTTAACCAACCAAGAGAGGTTGTCTTAACTTTCTTAAAGTTTGAAATTAGATGTTTTCATTTTTGTAAATATTATAGAGTACATACTTTATACAAGTTGTAAGGAATTATCTTGTTTTTTTTTTGGAAATTAATACTATAGTTTGTGAAAATACTGTTTTCTTTCACTATTTTGTGGGAATAGTTAATGTGATTAAGTTAGGGATTTCAGTGGCCTTTTCCAAGGGAGTTAATTGCTCATTTGAAATTATCTTTGTATGGTTAGAATTTGGCTATAATGTTATGTCCTGACAAATTTAAAATTTAATGAAACATTTGATAACTCTGAAATCTCTCTCAACCTCCCATTAATGGTAAAAAAAAATTACAGCTATAATTTTATTTATAGCATGAAAGTAATAAAAAAAATTAGCTCTAAGAAAATAGATTTTTGGTTACTTCACTTTTTCTCTGTTCTGTATTGGTATACTTAGTTTTTTTTTTTTAAATTGGAGGTCATAATGGCTTAATACAATTTTCATATATGGTATCGAAGAATTTTTAAGATTAGTACTTTGTGTATAAAATTTAGGCTACCCAAAACAAATTTGTAACTTCAAATAAATATGTTTGTAATCAGAGCTTTTAAATTTTAATTATTTTTTTTAACTATTCCGTAATATTATGAAAAATTATTCCCACTTTTCTCGAATCAGTGGCATTTCTGTCAAAAATCTTGAAATTATTGAAAGGGCTCCCTTACTTTCAGGCATGCTGTGGAGGATCTATGAATACTGGAAATGTTCCTTTGACGCATTTGACTAGGAAAACTGACCCCTTCAATAGCTACAATCTGCTTCAAGAGTAAACAAAAGACCCACTCTTGAATTTTTAGGACCCCATTTCGTACAAACAAATGTAAAAGATTATATTCAAATTGTCTAGTATTTTCCAATCAAGAAATGTCAAAACATTATTTTTTAACGCTGAAGGAGAATCTAGTTTTAAAAAGAATTATTGTAAATATTTTTCGTATCGAGGTGGTTTAGCTTATATTGTTTTTATTAAACTTTTAGATAAATATCTCTTTAGAAATTTTACAATTTTATTAAATAGTAGCACTGCAGTTTTTTATTATTAGGTTAAAAAAATTTAAAGTGTTTTAAATATAGTTTTTAGGTATACACGCAAAACGTTTCTATAACATATAGTACCGATTTATAATTTACACAAATTTGTTGCCTAAATAATAAAATCAATAGATATTTAAAAATAAATTCAATTGCATTTTTGGACCTATGGGAATAATTCTCTAAATTGACCAATAAATTGATAATTATTTTGTAAATTGACCAATTGCGCAGAAAATGTGACTAAGAATGTATGCGATTCATTATCTTAGGCTACCCTTATAATGAGGTCTGAAAATGTATTGGTTTGTAATATTTGAATTGGTGAATTTTGGCCAATTTTAAAGGCAATAGGCCTATAGTGATGCAGTTTTTAAAAGAACATTCTACCTTCTATTAAAATTTTAAATTAAATTACACTTGTATTCTGGTACAAATGAAACTAAAACTAATTCTGCTCAAAATATCAAATCTGTTTTAAATACTTTTTTATGAAAATAGGATAAAATAATTGAATCTTAAAAAAAAAGGAAACAAAGTCAAGAAATAGGAGGTGGGAGCAGTATTTTCTAAATTAGGAATGTTTAAATAAAATATTTTAGTGACACCAAATCTTTGTAGAAGTTTTTTGTAAACTACCCCGTTGTTTAAACCCAGATCTAAGAAATTTCATTTTTTATTGGGTTGAGATTGAGCAGAAAATATTTTAGGTCTAATAAATATAGACAGAATAACTTTGTGTATAATGTAATAGCATAGTTAACGCAAACCTTTAGTCAAAATAATACGATTTAAGGTACTAAATAAAAATTGTTTAATGATAAACTATTTTTACACGTTTTGTGACGATGTTGCGCCCCTTTTTCTCACTGATTGATTAATATATTATAATTAAATAGGCAGCAATAAAAAACTTTTGAGTTTCTACCCTATTTGCAAGTTATATTTAAAACAATTTAGTAAAACGATCATTATTTAGGAGTTTTAATTTAAAATTGTCATTTAGGTATATATTTTAGTATTATTTAATTTAACTTTTTATAATTAGGGAATAACTTAGGTAGAACCATTTAAGTTATACACTTCTTTCATTGTCAATACGCAAAAAATGTTTCCATTTGTTGTATTTTGTGGTTTTTAGTAATTTAAAGCTTTTTAAAAATTTCTGTATTGGGTACCAGCATTAAAAAATCAAACATTCAAATATTGTTGATAAAAGTGTCAAAAAAGAGAATATCAGTCAATTAAATGGGCTTGGCAAATGAATGTAAACATACTAAATAAATTGTAAACCTTGTACCTTACTCAATTTTTATTATTCAATCCTATAATTAATTTTGTCTCTTAAATAATGTCAATCGTATTTTGCGCTTTAACAAAATTTTTCGATTTTCGAGCAACGCGGATTGAAAGACAACTTTTAAATCCAATGAACGACGAGGACGTTATCCAATGAGGTACCAGGATTTCCAGTGAACTATCCAATAAAATCGAAGTATATCTCTAGCCAATAAGCATGCCGCGTTGCTAAACAATAACCAATTGTGAGTGGCGATTCGAAGACATCATTATACAAATTCGTACTATAAATTGTATGTTCAGTCTGTGAAGTGGCGCCATAGCATATCGTTCGTTATTTGAGTCTCTTGACAGCAATCCCTTGTTTTTATTTGTGTGAACAGAAAAGGAAGTATCTGATTTCTACATTTACCTCGGTAAGAATTTCTTGGTTAAGTTTTATTATAGCGACATACTATATAGTTTAAATAATTTAACTTATTTTCGGGATTGGGCTTGTTTCGCGAGTATTTGTCAGTTAACTTGCCATTAGGCTTAATGATTTCCTCGTAAAATTTCCCTTGCTTCTAAAACCGTTCCGTAAATTGCGTTTCAACTTTTTCCGCCATTTTGTTGCTAAGGGAAAATATTCGAAGAACAGTTAGGCTTAGGCTTAATTTTAGCGCCTTTTTTTTATCGTCAGTGGATTTTATCTTCAGCTTTCAAATTTTTACACGTAACTTGTTAAATATATATTTATTAACATTGGTAGGATAATAAGCGAAGGTAGCTGCTTTTATATCGTAGTTTTGGTATTTATTTATATAAATCTATGAGGATAGGCTTAGCGACTCTTTCCATGTCGTAGGTCCTAGGCTTTAATAAGTCGTTGACCTCATACCTACTCAATTTCTAATTTCAGATTTGTAAGAAATGGCTCGTACAAAGCAAACTGCGCGTAAATCTACTGGAGGTAAAGCCCCACGTAAACAGTTGGCAACCAAAGCCGCCAGGAAAAGTGCTCCATCAACTGGAGGTGTTAAGAAACCTCATCGTTATAGACCTGGTACCGTCGCTCTTCGAGAAATTCGTCGTTACCAAAAATCCACTGAGCTTTTGATCAGGAAGTTGCCATTCCAGAGATTAGTTCGTGAGATTGCCCAGGATTTCAAAACTGATCTTCGTTTCCAGAGTGCTGCTATTGGAGCTTTGCAAGTGAGTATATCCTCCACAGATTTTCCATTTTAAAAGTTAAGGTACTATTCCTGCTCTTGCCTTATCTGTCAAATTAGATTCTTAAGCATTTGAGTTTTTTATTAATACAATATTAACTGTGTATTCTTCTGTTGTAGGAGGCGAGTGAAGCCTATTTGGTAGGATTGTTTGAAGACACCAATTTGTGTGCTATTCATGCCAAGCGAGTGACCATCATGCCTAAAGATATCCAACTGGCAAGACGAATCCGTGGTGAAAGGGCATAAATTTGCCCCCTCTCGTTCTTTCATTTAATTTTAAAAGAATACACAAACTGTGAATGGAGGAGGAATAGTTTTCAACATCTTTTCATTTTTAACATCAAATTTTCATCAAAATTTAAGGGTCATTTGTATCCAGAATGTTTTTATATATTCACAAAACAGACCAATTCATTTGCTAGATAGTCACCATCTTTAATAATTAATTGTCAAGTTTTTTATTTTGAGTTATCCCCTGTATAAAGAATCTTTACTGATGGATCTAAAATCAAATTAGCAGCCATTTTTCATTTGGGTGTAGGTGGGGTTTCATCATCTGGTTTGGTTAGTCCCCCTGAAAATTTGTTCCCCATCTCTTTTATGATGGTCAAGTCCTTTTGTGTAAAATTTCCCCAAACATTTGTGGCAATTTTTGATATATTTTTCTGGCAACTTCATCACTCACTGCCAACGAGTTTTGCTTTAATTAATGTTCTAATTATAAAATGTAGTTGGTATTAGATACCACTTGTGTATATTATTTTGATCTTTATTCAAAGTCATAATTCGAATGTATCTCTAGTAGTGGTGTGAGAATTAAATTTTCGTTCATTTGTAATTATTTTATTATTTCACTATAAATATACATTTGATGCTAACTCCTTTAAGCCTATTTTTGCACAGTGGTTTTATCTAAACCTTGTATGTGTTCCGACAACTGCTTGTCTAGCACTAAATCAATATCGTTTTCTTCCCGAAGAATACAGAAATATATTAAAAATACTGCTATACTGGCTAGTATAACATACTGCTGACTTGGTGGAGGGTCATTATTTACTGCAATACCCGCTATTGAGTCTTTAGTTTTCCATTGTGCAGCTTTACTTGCGCTGTAGGAAAGGGGTTTTTCTTCACTCTCAGTTGAAAACCATCTCTTAGGAAACGATTTTCTTCCTTGGGTATATCCAATATATCTAAATGAAATTAATTATAAAATCTCTTAAAGCATACCACTTAATTGCATTAACCTGAAATGATACGCTGGATAATTAATTTGGCGAATATTACTAAACAATTTATAGTTGACGATACTAATCCTGCGCAGTATCTTTGGTACAGACATTCTAAATTGACTGAAATTAGAAAATTCTTGAAGTGTTACATAAAAGCATAGCGGCTACCATTTTTTTTGGCTTTGTTTAATTGAAAGTGTAGGTTGGTGCATATGGCATCGAGGCATTCACACCATGCGCTATTTATATTTATGACAAAAGACACCAAGGTAGCAAAATATGACTCTTTTATGTAGTCTTCATGAGTGCAGCAAAATTGATAGATTGTAGTTCTTATTTAAGTAAAAGTTTTTTGTAGTTTTGTTTGATGCAAATGTTAGCCGCTAGAAGGCGAGTCTGTGCTCTGTTATCACTTAGCAGAAAAACGTTTGCAAAATTGCATTTTGTTTTTAGCTCTACTTTGTGTCATTTGTGTTTTTTATCATAAAAACTTTGAAAACTTAAAAGAAATAATTCGTAAGTTAATAAATTTAATAAGATGAAAAGTATAGTAGAAAACAATATTTAATATTTGATTAACTAGAGTTATGCATATGTAATTAGAGTATATTACCACCCGAATAGCATTTTACTAAGCCTTGGTAAAAATAACTTGTAATGTTAACTTTATTTTAGTATTTAGCCCTATGGAACTCTTAACGCCTATTATTATTAGTTCCATGTTTAGCCTATTTCGAAGAAATCTGTACTTGGCTAATAAATTACGGCTAAATGTAATACTAGCTCCTCCCGTTATATATGTCCAATATTTTATATATTGTTCCTTGATATGTAGAAATGATAGTAGCGTTGAATTAACATGGCGGAAATTAATAATAATATTCTTAAAAATTAAATAAATTTTAGTATTGCAAGGCTTACCAGTACCGTTGATATCTGGGCTATTTTCAAGAATAGGGTCCCCTCCTATATATCTGTTTTGATTGTGCAATATTATAGCATTTTTTACAAGGAATTATTGCCGTTAAATACGATGTCAGTAAGTGGGGTTTATATACGCACCCATAATTATAAAGAACTGGGCTGGGGGGCGCCGGTCTGGTCCCCCAGTGCTCGAGCTAAGCCAGTGCTCGGCGCTGTCAGGTGCCAATGTATAGTCTTTGGACAATTTTTAATTAACTATATCTTCTTATGTATTAATTTCCGAAAAAAAATTGCTATGGTTAAATTTTGCCTAATTTACTAATTATCAAAAATTAACAAAACCAAATATTTAATTTTCAAGATAATAATGTTTTATTAGGTAATGCCGAAAGTAAGACGAAGCAAAAAACCTCCACCCGAAGGATGGGAATTAATCGAACCAACTTTAGAAGAATTAGATGGAAAAATGAGAGAAGGTTAAAAATATAAATTTTAATTTTAGAACTTGAAACTTGGAACTATCGAACCAAATTTTAAGTTCAATATATTTTTAGCTGAAACTGAATCACACGAAGGCAAGAGAAAAGTTGAGTCTTTGTGGCCTATATTCAAAATCCACCATCAGAAATCTCGGTACATTTACGATCTCTTTTACAGAAGAAAAGCAATTAGTAGAGGTAATAAATTGAACTCCTACTAGTCTTTAATAAATGTACCATTATTGAGTGTTAAAACTATTTGCAGAACTTTATGACTTTTGTACCAAAGAAGGCTACGCTGATAAAAACCTTATTGCGAAATGGAGGAAGCAAGGCTACGAGAGTCTGTGTTGTTTACGTTGCATACAAGCGAGAGATACAAATTTTGGCACAAACTGCATATGTAGAGTACCAAAAAGCAAGCTAGAAGAGGTAAATTTAAAATATTTTTTATTTAAATTAATAATGAGAATCAGAGATGCGAAAAGTACTATTTAAATGCGCAAAGTGCTTAATTTAAAAATTAATCATATATATTTAGAAGTACGTTTCAAAAGAGCTATGTAAATATAAACAGGGTGACCAGACTTCCTATATTTTTAATGCCTTCCTATAAATTCCTTTATTTTCACCTATTTTCCTATAATTTCACGATCTTTTGAAAATGAGATAATTTTTTAAGTACCTGTCATAGAACATGTAGTGAAAAAACTGCCACTTTCGAACAAAATCTTGAAATCCGCTAAGTGATCCAATAATGCAAGAAAGCAGTGTACAAAAAATTATCAATATTCAAGGTGATTCGAGTCAAAGTATACCGATATGCAGTAATTACCACCACATATAGGCCTTGCCTCCGTGGTTGCCTGCATGGTTTTCTTTTCTTTGCGAAATAAATATTATTATTATTATTTTCCTATAATTCGCTTATTTCTATTCCTATGTTTTCCTATAATTCGCCTCTTAAATTCCTAATTTTCCTATAAAATTTTCCAAGCCTTTCCCTGGTCACCCTGTATAAACCATATTTCGCATATCTCTTAATTTTTATTTCACAGTTTTACCATAAGACTTATTAAATTTTATTTCTAGGGCAAAATTGTTGAATGTGTTCACTGTGGTTGCAGAGGTTGTTCTGGCTAATGTAAAGCTTCAATTTCTTCAAAATGGTGTATAAAGATCTTTTCTGGATGTTTAAGCTACCTATAATCATAACTAAATGTACTAAAACAGTAATTGTCTACCATGTAACTTTTATTTTGGTTTTGTGTATATAAATTGAATCTTTTTCAAAGTAAGTTTTTTAGTTTTTATTTTTGCCAAAAAAAAACATGGATCAGATGGTTTCTTTTCGCTTGTTCTGGGATTTCGGAGTAGGGTAAGAAAAGTAAGGTTATGACGTCATTTCACTGGGATTCTGTGGTGGCGAATAGTTTGACTCTGAGTAAAAACGTTCTTACAAGATGGCTGCTTTTGGCCCTTATAGCAGATAAATTCTGGCTTGCAGACGACAAAATCCAATTTACTCCTTTACACCTCCTTTTCAGGAGTAAAAAGAGTAGCCCGAATACTATGGAACAAGCGAATAGTTTGTGGGGCGGAGTAATTCTCATCCCCGGAACAGGCGAATAAAACGTTTTAGAGTAAAAAGAGTACACTTTTAGTCCGAGAACCTGCGAAAAGAAACCACCTATTTTCCATGGAACTAATCAATGTGCTCATGTAAGTGTAGGGAGCTGTTGGCTCCCATGGAAGGGCTTGCCACCACCCTCCTACGCATTGAAACACTGTGCTCAGTGACTGGGCCTAAGGTGGTGCCTTTGGTATTAGCCTCAGTTGCGTAGACAAGGGGGGGGGTTTCCGGGTCCAGACCCTCCTTGGGCCTACATTTGACTGTACTAAATTCCCACCCCCTTCTCAACCCCCTCTTAACATTCACATACTTCGACCCCCAGTGGCGCACCCATAATTTTTTATGGAGGGGGCCCAGATTAATCTATGAACTAAGTTGAGAAAATTTTAAGACTTTTAATGAAACAAAGCCTAGGGGGGCCCTTGGGTGCGCCAATTCAACCCCCCCCCCCCACCTTGACTAATTTCTGGCTACGTCACTGATTAGCTTAGTTGCTCTAGCCAGGGTTATTTATAACCCTGGCCTAGCTGATTATTAATATCAAGAGACATTAGTTGGTTGTTTGGATTTGCGTTCTCTAGTTTTACTACCTTTTTGTACCATAATTTATCTCTACGCCATCTGGCGACTTTTTATAATTTACGTTAATTGTAAAAATTTCTAACTGTGTCTGCTGTATCATTTACTGCAGTGTTTACTCGCTACGCGGCTATAAGCACAGCTTGTTTGGGGAGAGTGAATAGTCCTAAGCAAAACTATTAACTTATCTATTTTTCCCATTTATATTATCATTTTATCTAGCTCGTTTACTCCACTCTATATAAATAGGTTTATAAAATGTCAGGTAACAAAGTCTTCTAACTCTCTCACCTGACACTTAGGTTGAGAGAAGGAAACTGTAAGGTTTGCGATGGATCTGCGTTTTGTTGAACGATTGAATTTGAAGGTGGAAAATTTTTAGAGTAAATCCTGGACGGGGGTGGTGGGCAGTTAACGCGAAAAAACGCCAGTCGCGATTTTTGTGTGAAAAAGAAAAAAGTCGTAGAAAAAAAGAACGCTTCTTTTT